>NC_057004.1:2125621-2459943 GCF_000002595.2 Chlamydomonas reinhardtii | reverse complement strand
TCCCCTCCCCTCCCCTCCCCTCCCCTCCCCTTCAATTCCTTGGGACCTATTGTTGGCCTTGTGCACCCCCCCTCCGCCTGCCCCGCCCCCGCCCCGCCCCCACCTGAGCACGGCCCCGGCCTCGGGCGCGCACGTGGCCTCCACCAGCGCCTCATAGCGGTCGTTCACGGCACGTAGCCACCAGCGGCCCCAGGGGTCCACGTCCCACTCCAGCTCGCTGCGAGGGGCCGGAGTCATCAACGGCGACGTGACGAAGCTTGGTCAATGGACAGTGAAGCGAGGCACATGCCAACTGACACGCGCCAAGGTCCGCACCCGAAGCCGGCATGAAAGAATCCGTGCAGCTTGCCAGCGAGAGCCACGCCGGGCAGTGTACGGTATGCAATGTGCATATGGTGCCGACAGCCCGCGACCTACCTCCCCCTTCCCCCTTTCCCAAACACCTGGCCCTGGCGCTCTCCTTCTTTTTCCTCCACTCTGACCCCCTCACCTGTTCCAGGGCACCAGCTCCACGAACTCGCCTCCCGGCAGGTGCACGCCGATGAGCCCCACGTCCTCCTCCACGCCCTGCAGACCCAGCAGCAGCGCACGCCGCGCGCCCACCGCCGTCACGCTGAGGCCCGGCTGCCTGCACAGCGTATGCGTGCACGTATTTGCGTGTGTATAAGGAGAACCACAAGGAGGAAGATGTGTGCATGTGCGGGTGCCACGTGCAAAGTGCGGGTGCGTGACACGCGCGCTGGCTCGTGCCCCACGGCGCGTTTCCCCCAGCATTGATCCCTGGCGCACGCGGCCACGCCAGCTTCTCGCGGCCACGCCTTGCACCCACCCGTCGAACGAGTTGCACTGGATCCAGTGCCACTTGGAGGGAAAGCCGCCGCCCCAGTTCTTCTCCGCGTAGGCGGGTGCGTCCTGGAACTCATACCTGGCAGCCACAGAATGGGCGGGCGCAGGGATGAGGGCATTGTTTTCCAGGAGGTTGGGGTAAGGGGGAGCTTGGCTTGCCATCCTGCCGGTATCCAGCCTACGTGCGTGTGCGGGCGAGCCGTGTTTCCCCGGCGATGACCAGTCACTGCCTCCGGGCCCCTGCCCCCTGCCCACCCGGCCGCCGCCGCCCTGCATGCCCGACCTCAGCCGTACGCCTTCTACCCCACCCACCTCTGTCCACCCCACTGCAGCCAGCCGCTGGCCTCGCCGTGCGCCATCATCACCTGCCGGGCGACGATGGATCCAACAGCGGCAGTGTAAGGTAGTCAGCTGACGACAACACGGAGGCCGCGCCGCGTGCCACGCCACGTGCAGGGCGTGACGCCTGCTGCGCCCCCTTGCCACCTCACCCCCCCAGGTTTTTCCTTATCCCACCCGCACGCCCACCTGCCAATGCGGCTCGAAGATGGGCAGAACGGACAGCCAGCCCGCGGTGGCCTTCTGGGTGGGGCCGGAGGTGGAGCCCCAGCCCGCCTGCGCGCATGCGATTAAACTCAAGCTAGCATTAGTGAGTACATAGACGCAGCCATCGCAGCTAATGCCCTCGCTTGACGTTTGTGTAGTTTTTCCTGGGGGCAAGGTCAATCTGCTGGCAGTCCCCACGCTGCACCGTCAGTCCCTCACTGTCCCTTTCCACGCCCAGGAGCAAAACACACGGCCCCCTCGCACGTGCCACCCCACCTTGGGTTTGATGGTCAGGCTCCACGACGCGTTGGGCACCGTGGACAGCGGCGGGCCTGGCGGTGGTGGAGGGGCGGCATGAAAGTGGTCAGCTTGGGCTCTTACCGCCCCTGCACGACACCCGGTCACTGCGTCTGCGCGGCTGTGCTCATCGTCTTCACACCCAGTCTCAACCCATAGGCCCAGCGCTTCGTGCACGTAGCCCCACTCCCGTCTCTCCCGTCGCTCCCCTCGCTCCTGCCCGAGCCCTCAGAGCGACGACCCGCCGCTCCTCGGCACAGTACTCGCACATACATGCCATGTGTAACCCCTTCCCAGTCTCAATACACAGTACCCAAATCCACTCGCACCCAGAGACCACGCACCCACCCGCCGCGCCGCTCTCCAGCGCCACCATGCGGCCCTGCTGCGTCGAGTCGCTGGCCTGAAAGCCCTGCTCCACCTGCGCAAAGAACGAGTCCGCGGGCAGCAGCCGCCGCGGCCCGCCGGCCGCGGTGCCGCTCCTGCTGCTGCCACTGCTGCCCGATGACCAGCTGCTGCCGCTGCTGGTGGTGCTGGAGGGGCTGCTGGCGGTGGTGTTGGCGGGTTTGAAGGTGGCCCCCAGGGCCAGGCGGTTGCGCTCGGCCCAGAAGCCGGTCACGTTCGGTGTAAACTGGCAGATGTAGCCATCGTCGGGACCCATCACCTGTGATTGCGATTGTGAGACTTTGACCAGGCAGACACGTGCACGGTGCAGTCGTTGCGGAACACGGTGCAGGGAGTGTCCTCCCGCAGCCCGCTGACGCGTTGCGCGGCGCACCTGCAGCCCCACGCCCGCCTGCGGCGTGTTGCCAAGCGGGTCCTCGATTGAGTAGATGAGCGCAAACGATTGGCCGGTCTCGGGGAGCTGGACCTGCGCGGTGGACCGGAGGTGGGCGAACAGGAGGTGGCAAACGCTGCATAGCAGACACGCGAGGGTTTCAAGGGCGTCCACGTCGGCACGAGTGCCCAAGAATGCTTGTGACACGTTTATGAGATTTATATGCGACAACCGTGCCGGCGTCGAAGCAAGGTCCCAAGCAGGAAAGAGTCGACATGGCCATTTGCCGCACCACGCACCTTCCAGTACCACCCCTCGAAAAATCTCCGCGGAGTCCCGTCAAAGTGATAGCCACTGTGTGGCGTGGTCACCGAAGCGCAAACCGGGGCCAGGCGTCGTCGCCCATCAAGACAGTTTCTGCGCCGCGCCAGCGCTGAAGCCCGAGAGTGTCCGGCTAAGAGGAGAACCATAGTTATGTCCTAGATTGTGCCCGTTACAATTGCAAGGCGGACCAACCGTGTACAAAGAAACGCTTGCAATGTCTATTGTGCTGGACTCGCTGATTGTTACATGCAGAGTTCTTGCAAGCGATAAGCTTCAATTTTGAGTGTAGCAGGTGCAGAGACAGACGTGCACCACATCGACCCCGCGACGTGCCTCCACGCCACACACGCAGCGGCATCATCCGCCTCCTCCCGCCCATCACAGGCCTCTTTCCGCCATGCAAGTCTGCTACCTTGGCTCAACTCTGCCAGCCTGCAGCGGGTTCTTCCTAACTACCTCAATCCTACGGGACGTCCCCTCGCCACCAAGTCTGTACACACAGCGTCACATACCCGAAAGTTGCCCGCGCTGCGTCACCCCCCCCCCCCCCCAAAAGCCTCCTCCACGCTACCAGCGCGGCGTCTTAGGCCGCCGGTCGTCGCCGCGGTCTCTCCCGCCGCCGTTGCGAGGGAAGCTGTCAGGCGAGAAGGCCCGCCGTCCCGCGCCGCCGCCCCCATGCCTGTGATTGCACACCACACGAGTGAGCAGCAGCGGCGAAGGCAACGAGGCGCACGGGCCCCGGACGGGTGCGTGCACGGCACCCGCTCTGCCGAAGAGCCCTGGCACGCACGTGCATATGGCATGCTCAGCACACGGTTTTGCAGCGAGTGGAGTTTTCAAACCGCTGAGCCGACACTCACCGGTCTTGCGAGCGGCCCTCATAGCCCCATTCCACCTGCGCGCTGCGGCTGCCGCCTCCGTAGCCTCCACCACCGCCTCCTCCACCGTAACCGCCGCCACCGTAACCGCCGCCGCCGTAGCCCCCGCCGACTAACATTCCACCGTAGCCTCCACCGCCGTACCCTCCTCCCCCGTAGCCGCCTCCGGCCCCTCCCCCGTAGCCGCCACCGTCGCCGGCCCCTCCATAGCCGCCCTGGTAGCGCCCTCCGCCGCCGCCGCGGTCGTAGGATGCCTCGTTGTATCGCCCGCCGCCGCCACCACCGTATCCGCCGTACCCGCCGCGACCCTGCGTCTCCCGCTGTGCGCGCTGTTGCTCGTACTGCCTGCGGCGAGCCAGCAGGCGGTTGCGTGCATGCAAGACACCGCGTCCATGGAATCCATGTCTGTCCTCTCCCACGCGACTTCCTGCCCTCACTCCTCCCCTCTGCTCCTCCCCGGCCCCACCATCCCCCAGCCTCCCCCGCCTCCCCCGCCGCACTGTTACACACATATACACACACACACGCTCACCTCTCCATCTCCATCTCGTACTCGAGCAGGTCCGCCGCCGCGCGCTCCTCGTCGTCCTTGCGCTCCGCCAGCAGGTGCGGGCGGCTGCCGGAGGGGCAGGACTCGCCGTAGTGGCCCAGCCGCCCGCAGTTGTAGCAGCTGGGAGTGACCGCGTCCTGAGGCGGTGGCAGTGGCCAGGCGGGTGTGGGTGACGGTGCTTGTGTTGGTGGAAGTTGTTTGCACCATTCCACAGTAAGGAATGCTGGTGTTGGGTGGGTTAGGTGAGCCTTGTTTCCACCATGCCGTGACATGGGATGCCAGTCATTGGCGTTGCCAAGCCTGTACGGCTATACACGGAGTGCAATGCAACGTGTATGGGGCAAGACAATCCGTGACGAGGCCAAAGCGCCGAGACGACCATGAGTCTCGTGTCGTCACGTCATCTTCCCTTGCACCGCACTCTGCGTCCATGGCTTAACAAGGCAAAGGACTGCGCATATACCAGTGCGCAAAAGTAGCACCGACGCCCGACGCACGCCGTGTCAATAATGCATGGCGTTTTGCCCAGTTGGCTGACCTGCCCCATCAACCCGCAAAGGTAACTATGTAACGGGCGTAATTGGGGTGCAAGGGGCAAGGGGTGCGGGTGGTGTGTGGCGAGGACGCTTCGCTCCAGACCACGACACACGGTTCCGCTGTGTCCCGTGCAACATAAACACACGCGCAGCGTCGCTTCCCTTTAACACGCGCTTGTCGTTTCTTTTGAACACACAACGTGCGTTCGCCTGGACACACCTTGGGCACGGGCTGGCAGCTCAGGTGACCCGGCTCGCCGCAGCTCATGCAGCGCACGTGGCGCAGGTCCGTGGACTGGTAGGGCCGCGAGCAGCCGCCCTCGTACCTGCGGGGCCACGGTGCCATAATGCGATAAGCACTTGATCACATGGGTCACGGCCCCATGGGCCAGGCCCGCAGGCGCGCCAGCCGCGCCCACCCTGTGCGCCAGTGCGCTTGAAGACCCGGGCTGGAACCCACAGGAAGACCCGCTGGCAGCATGTGCGGCACTCAGGTGGACCAGACCAGGGATTGCGTCGACAGGGATGAGACTCAAGCCCTGGCACCAGGCGGTCTAGGCTCCCACATGAACAGGCACATGGGCACAAACACGCGCAGCATTCGCGTGCTCCTCCACTTACGATCTCCAACCAACACAAATTAGCGCACGCGCACCTGAAGTAGTCGCCTTTGCCCGCGGCGTCGCAGTCGCGGCGGCCGCAGCGGCGGCAGGGCTTGTCCTCCGCGGCCGCCGCCGGGTTCACGCGGCACTCGCGCACCTTGTGCCCCGGCCGCCCGCAGCGGAAGCACAGGCCTACAGGGCGGCGACGGTAATCAGGAGCACCTCAAGCATACTGGCAATAGTTCTTCCCTGTCAGCTAGAAATCCCAACCAGTCCAACTCTCCGTGCTATGGCGCTCGCCCCCGCCCTCTGCAGCGTCCTTCATGGACGGCTACCCCCAGCAGCAGCGCGGCCAAGCCCGATTAACTCGGCGCACTCACGGTTGGGGCAGTCGCGGCCGTCGTGTCCGAACTGCGCGCACAGGTAGCAGGGCTTGACGCGCGCCGCGTTGGTACAGTCGCGCGCCGCGTGGCCCGCCTGACCGCAGTTGAAGCAGCGGTAGGTGGGCGCCACCTGCGGTGTGTGCACATATGTGTGTGTGTGTGTGTATATGTGTGTGTGTGTGTGTGTGTGTGTGTGTGTGTGCGTGTGTGTGTGTGTGTGTTAAAGAGCACACTTGCCGCAGTTGAACCACCGGTAGGTGGGCGCCATCTGCGGTGTATGTGTGCGTGTATATGTGTGTGTATGTGTGCATATGTGTGTCAGAGTGCACCAGAAAGACCGTGTGTGCGAGGTCGAGGCGAGAGAGGTCCGGGCGTAAGTGGGGGCACCACGCATGTGCGCAGATGTTGAAGCCACTGCGCTCACGACCGCACCATCCTGGTGCTGGTGCTGGTGCCCCTCCCGCCTCTTGCAGCCCGCACACAAGAGCACCCCGCACACCGCCCCTCGCACCTCTGTGTAGTCGTCGAAGTAGCGCGGGTTGCGCAACAGCTTGGTCATCTCAAAGTCCCGAACTATGTCCGCGGTGTCGTCCACAATCACCACACCCACCGGCCGCGCCCCCGGCGCCGCCAGCGCCTGCCGCTTGGCCGCCGGCGCCGCGCCGCCGGACCCTGCCGCACCGCCGCCATCAGCCCCAGCGTCGCCCTCAGCTTTCCGCTTGGTGCCGGTCTTGGCTGGCTTGTCCGCCGGCGCCGCAGCTGCAGCTGCTGCTGATGCGGCTGGCGCCGCTGCCGCTGGTGCTGCTGCTGCTTGACCGCCGCCGCATGCCGCCGCCGCAGCCACCGCATCTGCCGCTGCCGCCGCCGGCGACGCGCGCCGCCGCCCCTCGGCGGCTTCCGCGCGCTCGCCAGCGCCCCCAGCCCCGCCCTGCCCCTCGCCGCCATCCCCATCCTCGTCGTCACTGCCGTCGTCTGTGCACGTGCGGCCGGATCCGCCCCCGCCCGCCGCGCCGCGCTCCGTGCCCGGCGGCTCCGCACGGTCATCCTCCGACTCGTCCGCCCCGCTGCCGTCGCTGTCATAGCCCTCCCCAGACCCTGACGCCAGAGCGTCACGAGCGTCCTCCCCGTTGTCGTCATCGTCGTCAGATATCTCCACCACCTCCTCGCCGCGGCCGCCACGGTTTCCACCGGCACCGCGCTGCCCCTGCTCATCGTCGTCGTCGTTGTCGTCGTTGTCGTCGTCATCGTCGCCAGCGTCGCCGCTGACCTCGCCCTCCTCCTCGCCGCCCGAGCCGCTGCCGTCGTGGCCCCCACCCTCGGAGAGCGACTGGCTCCCACCACCCCCGGCGACGTCCCCGCCCGTGTCGTCATCCTCCCCCTCCGTCAGTGGAAGGTCCACGTCCTCGCCGTCGTCATCCCCGTTGCTGGCCGGCGCGCCTTCGCTATCGGCCTCATCGGCCGCCGCTGACCCGGGCGCTTGGCGTGCTCGCCTTGCAGCATTGGCCAAATACTCGTCTAAGGGGTGCCCATCCTCGTCGCTGTCTGTGGACATTTCTACTTTTCAGGCGTTGTGCGTCGCAAACGATATGCTATTGGCGGGGCCGCATGCCGTTATCGGCGACCAGGGTGATGTATGTGAAATGTATGGTTATGTTACATCCAGTAATGCAAACACTGGCTAGCGAGGCTGCAACTTGACGAAATCCAGCCCTTGCATGGCGTTTGGTGACCGCGCTTCAGACTCTTGCTTAGCCGCTAATGCTAATTGTTGCTTAGAGTTTCTTGATTAACACAGCTCTGACATTCTGAGCGCTGCCTAAAGTGCCTGACTCCTCTTCATAAACAATTTTGCTGCGCATCCACAGTAGGCACTGTGGAAGTTATGCATACCTTATAAATGAGCTCGTTTCCAGGTTTTGTCTCCGTCGCGCTAGAACGTTTGGAGAGCTGCCTGCACGCGACGCCGGGCTTGACGGGCTATTGCCTAATCACAGTGAGTGAGACAATGCCAGCGGTATTATGCATATGCGTAGCGATATGTGGCGGGACGGTCTGCAGCTGTCGACCGCTGGCGTGTGAATCGGTAGGTTTCCCGCGCGGCTTTCGCCTGCCTGGCGCGCAGAACAACGGGCAGGTGTGCAATCCGGCTAAGGGGCCGCTCGTAGACGACCTGCAGGCATCAGCAGCGGTGAGTGCAGGCTGGGGGTGTGGGAAAGGGGGAGGAAACCTCTCAGCAGCACGCGGTCACCATCACCGCTGCATGCAGGATCCAACACGCATCACTTCGACTGCTGCCGCGGCCGCCCCGCCGCCCGCTGTGGTGTCTCAGTTCCTGCGGCCTTTCAACACGCTGCAGCCGACCGTCAGCTTCTCAGCACTGGGTGGGTCGGCAGCAGCGGTGCGGTGTCATGCGCAGACGCAAGGCGAAGTGCGTTGTCCCAGCAACTGACCCTAGCCACCGGCACAGGGTTTACAGGGATGCGCGTTGCACACGTTGTATCGCGTCACACAACAAACTTACGCTCAAAATCACGTATCGCGGATTGCAATCACTGCGTATGTGCAGGCACCAAGCTCCAAGTCGTGCATCAGGCGGAGGGTGCCGTGTTCGCGCTCGGGCCGCGGCGGCGAGTGGGGCTGGGCGTGTGCCTTGTGCCACAGGTGGGAGCCATGGGCTGGTGCCGTGGATGTGGAACCACTATCACACCTTTCCTACACTGAACGCTTTGTAGTGTCTTCCAACGGTGGCGTGGCCTATTCAGCGCTTGGGGCTCCCTTGACGTGCAGGGTGTGGTGGTGTTGACCTTCGACCGGACGCTGCCGCTGCCGGCCGCGGTAGGCGCGGCGGAGCGCTGCGCTGCGGGCATCCGGGCGGCCTGTGCGGCGGCGTGAGCAGCCACCGCTTCCTACACCTCCTCACCAAAGCGGGTAGCTTTGGCCCGACAGCAGTCCTAGCTTTGCCCGGAGGAAGGACGCATTCGGCACGCCGTGTGGGGCTGAGCGGGCTGGTGCATGATCGACCTGAAGGCTAGGGCCTTGCAAAGCTAAGCGCGCTGCCTTACGTAACCAGGCAGCATGTCGGCGCTTGCGCAGCGGCAGTGGCGGCAGCGCGCGCAGACTGCAGTGCGGGTGGCGATCACTGCGACCAAGGAGGCGCGGACAACCTACCAGGGCCTGAGTGACGGCGGCGACGGCGCTATGTCCGACCTGTCCAACGCCCTGCTGCAGCTGTCGCACCTGCCCGGACTGGCCCTGCCGCAGCCGCTGGCGGCGATGTGCCCAGACGTGCGCGCCGCGGCGGCCGCCAAGTTGGCGCGGCAGCAGGCGGCACTGGCGGAAGCGCTGGCGGTGAGCGCAGGCGGGGGGGCAAGGTGGTGGGTGTACTGCCTGTGTTGCTTGCCTGGCCTTGCTGGCCTGGTCCGTTTGCTGTTGGTGTGGTGGCTCCTCAAGTTGCTCTGCTGCTGCTGCTGCCACTGCACAGGACCGCGTGTGCCAGATGGCGGCGTGTGTGGAGGGCTTGGCGCGCGCGGTGGAGGCGCTTGACCAAGTGCCGCAGGTTTGTCATGTGTGGTCCATGAGAGACGTAACCTTTATAGACATTTGCTTTTGGTGCCTTGCGCTACGACTGCGGGTGCGCGTGCCTCATTCCAAATGCAACGGCTACACGCTAAATCGCCCTCGTCGAGACACTGCACGTCCACTCTCGCCCCACACCACACGCCCGCCTGCCCCAGGAGGAGCCGTGGATGCGCTCCAGCCCTGTGTTCCACACCTTCCCCCTGCCGAAGCTCCGGCAGCTGCTTGCGGGAGTGGTGGAGCAGTATCGCCTGGAGCAGGACAGCAAGGCCGCCGCCGCAGCCGCCATAGCGGCCCTGGCGGTGGGCCCGGCCGCAGCGGCGGCCGCCGATGCGGCGGAGGCCGCAGACTTTGCCGCGGACGGGCAGTTGGGCGGGGCAGGGACGGGTGGTGCTGGTGGCCCGAGGGCGGACGCGCGCGGCGTGGCGGTGCTGGCCGCAGTGTCGGCAGCTGGCGAGGCCGGCGGCGTGCGGCCAGGCGGTGGGGGATTGGGAGGAGGTGGAGGGGCTGGAGGCGGTGGGACGGTGGGGAAGCTGGACGCGACGCGGCTGTCGGAGCTGTGCACCACGTACGTGTCGGTGTGGATGCTGTCGCCGTACCTGGAGGAGCAGGAGGCGGAGGAGGTGCTGGGGGCGATCACGGAGGACATGGTGGGCTTCTGAGAGTCCTGACACGCGTGCCCCAGGGGCAGGCTGACACGCAAGACTGGCAAGACTGCCTTGCTATGGCAATCTCGGGCTAACGTGTAACACTTAACACTTATGAGTATTCACAACAGAAAACCAGCGTGGGCAGTTACATGTGACAATGTAAGGCACAGGTTACAGGTTGCTGATGTTGGGACCTGCATTGCGAGACGGGGGCATGTGCGCGTGCATGTAGGAAGTCTGAACAGAATTAGGAGACAACCTGGCAGGGTGCAGGGTGTGTGATGGGACAGTGTCAAGGCAGGTTGGTAAAGTCCCGTAGGGTGCAGCTGATTCCCAGAGGCAGGGTGCAGGGTGGCAGGGTGAAGAAATCGGGTGACGTAGCGTAGGTTGTGCGCTAGCTGGCAGCCCAAGCGCAATGTCCTGACATTGGAGACGGTGGCAGGGATTGGGTGGGCTGTGGCACTACCGCACTAGGCTGCCCATGATTGCATCCATGTTCCCCTCCACTTGAGCTTCTCCTGCAGCCTCCTGGTGGGATGTTCAGCTGTCTTACAGCACCCGACCCCGTGCGCTGATACGCACCGCAAACGCCCATCAGCATGACTGCGTCAAGCTTTTGAATTACAAGGGCATGCAAAACAAGTGCAAGGCGCAAGAGCTGGCGCCGATATTAGAAGCCCCTGCAGGGGCAAACACCCCTGCATGACCACTCACTGAACGCCCGCACAGCCCCACCCGCCTCTCTTGCTGCACCACCTGACCTAAAACGGGATGAGCAATGGCCGCCGGCGCGCACACGGGCCTGGCGCACGGTGCGGCTGGCGGGTCCATTCGTCCGCTTTCCGAACTGACCCGATGCCCGCTACTACGACAAACCACCACCACAACTCCAACAAATCCGAACAGCGAGTTCCCGTGTGCAGGGTCACGAGAAGCCCTGGATCAACCACAGAACAATCTGGATTAGACCAGTCCGACACACTCACGCCGCCCCATTTAGTCAAGGTTGCGCGCTCACAGGTCCGACGCTCGCGTACAATGATCGAGGCACCATTGAACATCCGCGTGCAGCGCTTAGGCCAGGTCCAGGGCAAAGCCGTACTTGGGGCCCAGGGTCAGGTTGGTGGCCTGCACTTGCACAGAGCCGGTCACCTGCAGCGGGCAAGTAAAGGAAACGGTAAGCAAGGTATGTTCAAGTTCATTGACACAAATCATCTTCTTGGTTTGTTCAGTCAGCGGATGTAGTGATAGGAGTACATAGATGGCGGCCAGGTCAACAATGCAGCCTTAGCATACAAAGCAGGTGTAAGGACACGGCGATGCAGCCATGACGCCCTCAGCCTGCGTGCCCCAGGCTCAGCGCGCTCTTTTGACCACACCACACAGCCGCCGTACCTTCTCGCCACCCTGCAGCTTGGTCTGGTACAGGGCGGTCAGGGCGCCCGAGCTCTCCAGCTTCAGCTTGGTCAGGGCACCGCCAGCCAGGCTGCAGAAGAATATCAAGAGGGGATTAAGCAATTGTGCAACGTGTCCGACTTTCCCACGCCAGTTGACTACAACCAGCAACACGCCGCATGCCTCGCGACACCGAACCACTATGCTCGCAACTGTCAGAGCCGCACCGCACAGCCCACCGGCACCTCCCCATCGGCCACGCTCTCCTCCTCGCTCTATTGCATTGGGTTTGGTTTAGTTTGGGCTGGTATCTACAACCCCCCTGAACTATACACACACACACACACACATAGAGACGCTACAGGCCGGCACTCACATGCGGGCATACGCCAGGGCGAAGGTGGTGGCGCCGCCGGCCAGGCTGCGGCTGAGCTCTGCGCCCACGGTGGCCTTGGCGCTGACGTTGTGGCTGTACACCAGCTTGAGGACGGACAGCTTGTCGGCCAGGGTGGCGGAGGCCTGGAAGTCGGCGGCGTGGTAGCCTGCAGGGTGCAGGGAGGACAGGGAGAAGAGAGAATAGCGCGTGGTCAGCGTCTGGGGTGTCTGCACATTGATTAAGCTCACGCCCCGTGCGATGCCGCGTTCCTCACCGGCCACGAAGTTGTACTTGGTCAGGTCGGCCTTGGCGGTGTCGTACGCCACCTCGGCACCAAGCAGGATGTCCTTCACGGCGGTGGCCTGTGACTCGGGAGGAGGAAGGGGGCGAGGACGTGCTTGGTGGCACTGTACTAGCAACCCCGGCAGGCGCTGCTGGCCTGGCCGCTGCGCAGTGCGTCTAGCTCTCCTGCTGCCTGCGAACCCTTATGCGCCCGTAGCGTTCCGGCCGTGCAGCTGACGATATCGCACGGCCTGCCGTGCAGGTCCAAGCCCAGCATGTCGTGCGCGACTCGGTTCCATCCCAGCCCCCAGCCCAGTGCAAGCCCGCGCACACCCACCAGGGCCACGTCCACCACGGGGCTGGCGTTCAAGCCCACGGTGCTCTTAATCGACAGGGCCTCGCTGCTGTAGTCGGCGGTCAGCTTGGCGGAGGAGGCGGGGTTGGGCAGCGACACGGCCGCCGTCAGCTGCACAAGGGGAAAAGAGGGAGTGAGGAAGCGCAGAGGCGTGAGGCAACAGAAGCGTGATTGGCGTTTGCAGTCGCAGGTGAGCAAGTTATCTGGAACATGGGTATGGTACCGACGAAGCGTTCCATACAACAGAAGTGCTAGGACAGAGGTTGAAACCGGGGCGTTTACGTATGCTGACAACCACATTACCAGCAGGCTGGAACTCAATCCCAGGCACGCTCACCTTAACGCCGGGGCCAACGTTGTGGATGCTGGTGTTGATGGCCACCTTGCCCGAGGGATCCACGGTCACATCGCCTGAGTACTTCTTGTCACCGGTGGTGTAGGCCGCCTTCACGCTGGCATCCAGCTTGTCGCCCTGCAGGGCGGGCAGGTTTGTTGCAGGAAGCAGGGTTGGACGCAACTCATGATATTGAATGCCGAAGGCGTCAGGCGCGCGATGGGCCGGTGGCATAACGAGTGGCGCGTGCGGGCTGCGGTGGTAGCCGCCGCCCCCCCCCCCGGCGGCCGGGTAACCCAAAGCCTCTGAAGAATCAGAGTCCTGAATCCTTTCCCTATGTCACCAACGCCTCAATAGCGCACTGGTTGGGGGCAACAGTTACCGGGACAATAAAGTCGGCAGGCCACGGGGCCCATAATATACATGCGGCATGCCGATCCACGGTCCCGCCATTTTGCCACTTGCCTTCTGCACGGCCGTCGCGGTGATACCAACACCAGAGGCGGTGGTCGAGTTGATCACCAGCTTAGGCGCGAGCTGGAAAGTGCCGGTCGCAGCATCCCCGCCCAGGAGGCCCTGCAAGATTACCAGTCAACGGCACCAGCGTCAGCCCATTGCCATAACAAGCGCTCCTGCACCGTGATCTGGTGCTAACGAACATGGCCGGCGGACGAAACGAGCTCGCGCGTTTGCAGGATCTCTTGCCTTGGCCTTCTTAGCAATATCACCAAAAGCGACGGCAGCCGGCATTCTTCTTTATTCTGTGCGACAGAAAGCAACAGTACAAAATGTCCGGTCAATGCACAAGCCCGCTTTGGAGAAGGGAGCGGTGTAGTTCCGCGCATCGCCGGGCCACGTCACCGCTCGGCGGATCTTCGTGCTCTGTCCCTGTTCCGCCCCATTGCGTCTGCCATGGCTTACATGGTGACAAATTATACGCGCTGCGGGTGTGGCTGTGCCGCCTGTGCGTGACTTTTGGGCAGGGCGGCGGAGGTTGGCGCGCCAGTCAGCACCCCACGCGGCGATTGAGTCCCCTGGCCTGGCATCGATACCAGATTTGTGCGTTTGTGTGCATCGGTCTGCACTGCTCTAGACCTGAGGGGCGCCACCTGCAACGCCAATATCCTACTCTGGGCTCTAGCCTGCAGTCAGGCTGTTTACTCACGGTACTGGCTCTGCAGGCAAAATCCTTTACACTGTTCGACAAAGCCTTGATGCGCAGCCGAGCCAGTTGACGGCGTCGTGCACACCCAACGCCGTCAACCTGGCAGTACAGTACTCCGTGACGACACAGCCGCAGCACAGCCACGCCCACCGCAGCCCCTGAAGCCCTCCTTGCGCACGAGTCCTCCTCGGCACGTTTCCAACCTCCCTACCCAAACAGACTCCAACCGCAACCTCCTGTGACATCAACCTGTAGCGGGGGCCGCCGCTGCACTGCCATCCGGCGCATGGCCCGGCACAACCGCACCCGCGGCCCCGGCCACGTCCGCCGCCGCCGCCCCCGTGTCGCGGACCATGCCTGTCATGCCCATCTGCTCATACATTGCCTGCATGGCGGCTATCTGGGCTGGGTCCCACGCCATTGCAGCCGCTGCCGCTTGTGCGGGATCCACCACACCCGGAACAGCGCCAGGCCAGGTCCCGCTGGCGGCGGCCGCCGCCGCCGCTGCTGCCGCGGCGGCGGCGGCCGCAGCGGCGGAGTCTTGCCCCGCATCCACTGCGCCCGTGGCCACCACCTGCTGTGGCTGCTGGAGCATGAGGTGCGGCTGTTGGTAGACCTGTAGCTGCTGCTGCGCGTACAGTGCGGTCATGTCGACTCCGCCACCTGCGGCCGCGCCTGGCAACGCGGCAGTCGCCGCCGCCACCTGCGCCTGCATCGCATGCGTCACCTGCTCAATGGCCTGAATCTGTGCCTGCAGCGCCGCCTGCGCCTGAGCCGCGGCTGCTGCTGTCGTCGCCGCGTGCACCGCAGCCGCCTCCTGGGCTTCCGGCGGCGCTGCGGCAAGGGCTGCAGCAGCGGCATGTGCCTGCGCCTGCAGGTCGGCCGCAACAGCTTGTGCCTCCTGCAATTGCATCTGCATCTGCGCCTGCATCGTAGCTTGTGCCTGCGCCATGGCCTGTGCTTGAATCTGCTCGTGCGTGAGGCCCGGCATCTCCATGCCAACCGGCAGCGGCGGCGTGCCGGCCACGACTGGCTGCGCCTGCACCTGCGCCTGCGCGGCCGCCGCGGGATCGTAGCTTGCGGCAGCACCGGCGAGGGGGTCAGCTTGAACCATGCCAGCCTGCACCGCCTGCATTGCGGCGACGGCCATGGGGTCAAAGCCCGCCGCGGCGAAGGCGGCCTGCGCCGCCTGCGCCTGCGCGAACGCCGCCACCGCCTGTGCGTGCGCCGCCGCCAGCACCTGCTGGTGCTCCTCGCTGTGCCCTTGCGCCGGCTGCGTCTGCAGCTGCGCCTGCATCGCTTCCATGTGTGCCTGCAGCGCCTGCTGCTGCGCCGCCAGGCTCGCCATGTCAATTTGCGCCGCCTCCAGCGGCTGAGCTAGCGCCGGCCCCTGCGCCTCAGTAGCCGTTGACAAGTCTGGTACTGCCGCGGCACCGGGTGCTGCGAGCGCCTGAGCGTCCAGCGGTGGAGCCAAAGCTTGCGCCTCCGGCGCAGCCAATGAAGGCTGCACCGGCGCCGCAACCACGTCCTCTACTGCCCCTGCCGCACTTGAAGGGCCCGCCGGAGCGGCTGTGACAATGCTGGTAGAGGCCTCTGCGGCAGGCATCACTGCTGTCGCCGGTGTTTCGGTCAGCGGCTCCGCGTCCACGGCGGCAGAAGGAGCTTGTGCGTGAGCTTCAGTTGCAAGAGGCGCCGCCTGTACCTGCGCGGTCCCGTCCACTGCACTAGGGGCAGCTGCACAACTTTCTGCAGCTGCCTCCTGCGGTGAGGCCGCTGGGCCGGCGGGTGCAGCAGCGGCGGCAGCTGCTGCTGCTGGTGCTACCAGCGGAGGCACTGGTTGGCCAGCTGCGCTAGCCGCGCCCTGCACATGAGCTGCTGGCGCGGCCGCAACCGCTTTTGTGCCCGCTGCTGCTGCAGGCGGCAGGGTACCAGCTGGCAACACTGTCGCTGCCGTTGCGGCTGCTGACCCTGCAGTGCCCGCCGGGTGCCCCACCGACGCCGCCCCTGCCGCAGCCGCAGCCGCCGCAGCTGCCGCCACCACCTGCTGCTGCTGGATCATTGTGGCCAGCATCTGCTGCTGCTGTATGAGGGTAGTGAACACCGCCTGACGCGCCTGGTGCGGCAGCGCCAGGATCTGCTGCCGATTGGCCTCCGGCATCACCTCCAGAGCCTGCGTGATAAACAAGTCGTTGGGCCCGAGTAAGCTAAGAGCATTGCGTTTGTGTGCCAAGGTGTATGTGCAGCTTCTGCAGGGATGCACAAACAGTGTAAATGGGTAGCCTTGCGCGATTCACCACACAGCGACGCAGGTTACAGCGCGACCGTGGCCCAGCGGGATGCAGGCGGCGGCGCCACGTTTCCGCATCTCGCCTGAACTCACCTTGGCCATGAACGCCTGCAGGTACTGCGCCTGGTTTACGTTCGCCATGGGCAGCGGCAGCTGCAAGGCGCCCATGCCAGCAGCAGCCCCGGCCGCTACGCCGCCGCCATTGGCTGCCGGCGGCTGCGGCCGCCCAGAGCCCTGGCGCTGTGCCTGCCGCTGCGCCCGCGCCGTTTGCTTCTGTGATGCCATTGCGAGGACAAAGGGACTGTAAGGCTTACGCCCACGCGTTACAAACACATGCATTTTTGCCCGCAGTCTTGGAGATCGCCAGGCGCCCATGGTAGCAACGGGCTTTCGATGATGCGTGGCAAGGCTGGACGCGTGCGTTGAGAGGACCCCGACTCCAGCCCCACCTTGCGCGGCGCCCTGTACTCCTCCTCGTCCTCCTCCACCTGCTGCGGGCGCGCCTTGGGCGCCGGCGCCGGCAGCGGTGGCGGCAGCTCACCGCCCTCATCCGGCTCCTCTGGCACATCACCCTCGTCGGACGACTGGTTGCGCTTGGGCTTGCGCCGGTGCCGCTGCGGCCGCCCCGTGGGCGACAGCGTTGGCTCGTCGTCTCCCTCCTCCATCGTCTGTCGCCGCCCGCGCGTCCCCGCCCGCGGGCCCGCCCCCGCCTCCTCCATTTCCTCGTCAACCGGCCCCGCTTCCCCTGCCGGCCCAGACGTCGATGGTTTCATCTCCACGTCGCCATCTTCGTCCACCGTGTCACGCCGTATCGCATGCGGCTTCCGCCGCGAGCGCGGCGGCGGCCTAGCCGCCTCCTCCACCTCCATGTCGAAGTCCTCCTCGTCATCCGCCTCCTCCGCGGCACGTGCCGCTGCGGAGGAGCGCCGCGGCCGGCCCACACGCGAGGTGGGGGGCGGCGGCGGTGACTGCGAGCCGGAGCCGGGCTCATCGAACGCGGCCGAGTCGCGCACGCGCAGTCGCGCCGCGGCCTTTCGGTCCTCCTCCGCCATGCGGCGCGCCGCGGGTGCCACCCAGTACGGCATGTCGCCCGTGGCGCCACGAGACGCCTGTGAGAAAGATATGGTGGTGCGGGCGATGATCAGGATGGTGCGTTGCGCTACTCACTGGTACACAAGGGCACGTGCAAACTCCTTAACCACTATCACGTAAAGGCAGCCGCTCCACATGCCGCCCCACCTGTATGAGCACCTCGTACTTGACGCGCGGCCGGAAGATGTCGGCCGCGCGGGCCGCGCCCTCTCGCCGCACCACCGACACGCCCTCCAGCGGCGACCACGTGCCCGGGTACAGCCGCACGTGCGGCGGCGCGGGTTCTGGCGGCGGCCGTTCAGGCTCCGGCGTGCGCTTCGCCTTCTGCTCTTTCTTCACCTCCTTCGGCTCCTTTGGCTCCTTTGCCTCAGCCTTCGCGCCCCTCGCCGCAGACCTGGTGCTGCGCTCCGCCCTGGAGTCCCCGGCAGGTGCGGAAGCGCGCCGCTGCTTCTTGGCCTGCTGCGCAGGCGGCGGCGAGGGACTGAGATTGCGACGCGGCGGCCGCCGCGTGCGCTTCTGAGGCAGCTCCGCGTTGGCATCCTCCTCCTCCTCGCCGCCGCTGCTGTTGCTGCTGCTGCGGGACTCCCCCTCGTCATCCTCGCCCTCGCCCTCGTCATCGCTGTCGCTGCTGCTTCCCGCCTCGGTCGTGGACTGCCGCGCACAGAAGGACAGGGAGCGAGCTCAGTGAAGGGCCAAAAGCAACGCACCCCAGCAGCCATTGACAGCGAACTCTCCCCAGCCATGTCGGCTGTTGCCGTCACGCCCCAACCGCTTTCCTGTAGAACACCCACGTCATACATACGCGCTCTCACTCACCCGCGGCTCCTCGGACCAGCGCCGGCCCACCATCCTGGCCCGCATGCGCTCCTCGCGTGTGGGCCCCGACTGCGCGGTGATACCCAGGAACTTGCGCCGAGCCTCCTCCATTTCCTTGAGCTGTAAGGCGGAGGACCAGGGCAGTCGCACGTCAGCACAGAAAGCGCATGAACTTACAGCATGCATGGGGCAGAGGCTGCGGAGCCCAGCAGTGGAGCAGCGCTGTAAGGATTTGCACCTGCGGCATGCCCACATACTCACGCGTTGCTCGCGCTCCTTCTCCCTGCGCTTCCGCTCCTTCTCTCGCGTCTCCTCCTCCTTCTTTCTCCGCTCCTCAGCCTCGCGAGCCTGTTAATATTTGCGACATGCAGCGCGCCGACAACCAGTTTTCCACTAATGCATCGTGTGGCCCTACCTCGCGCAAATCCACGGCCCCAACAAACTTTGTAGGACTAAAGAGGGCGGCCCATGCAGTGCCCGACGCTTCGGGTTGGACAAACAAACCCCACCTTGCGCGCCGCGTCCTCCTCCTCCTTCTTTTTCTGCAGCACGTGCAGGCGGCCGGACCGCTTGGAGGGCAGCGCCTCGTAGGCCGCCGCCTTCTCCGCCGCCCGCCGCCGGGCGTCCGCCGTCGACACGAGCTCGGGTAGGATCTGCGGACCATATTTGTGCATCGGCATGTTGTGCGTGCGACTTCAGTGATACCGTGCCCGTGTAGCATGCTGCCTGTGGCCTGCCCGCTGACCTGGCCAGTGGCCTGCCCACACGCAGTGCACACGTGCCGGCACTCGGGCACCCCTTTTGTCCCGCACACACACCTCATCGTCAATGAGTTCGCCCAGCTCCTTATCCACTTTGTTCCGTGACGCACTCATGCGCTTCGCAAACTCCTGCAGCTCCTCCAGCGTCGTGCACTCCGTGGACCACTCCGCCTCCGCGTCCGGCGGCAGCTCGGCCGCAGCGGAGCCGCGCTTGCCGCCCCGAGACGGCTTTGGCAGCACCTCCCTGCGTGTGCCGCACCGGCGCAGCCGTCCGCATTCAGCACGCTTCCCAGCACATTCGTGCAAAGCGCGGGACCCAGAACCCTGCTACGCAGACAGGGCTCCCGCTACACTATGCCCCGGCTCACTTGAACAGGTAGCAATCTTCGTGCTTGTCGCCGCTGAGGAAGTAATATCGCGCGCCGCGGCCGTCCTCGCCCACCGGCTCCGCCCGCAGCACATCTGCCGTCACCTCCGGGTCGTCCACCTGCGTCAGCAGGCCGTTACAGGTGCAGGGCCTCACAGCCAATCCAGGCGCCTGCACTCCCCCGCACCAACTACTCAAAGCACAGTGAAGTAATGCATGAGATTGTGCCGGTCGGCCCATAGGCAGAAATCAACCACGCCAACCTTTTAGACGCAGGACCCGGCCACAACAACAGGACGCAACGAGCCCCGAAAATGGTTCCATGCGCGCGACGCTGCTGCCTGTCTCACCATGGTGCGCATGGTCTCCCGCAGCACCGGGCAGTCGTGTATGCGCCAGTCGCACAGTGCGTACAGCACATCCACCTGCGCGCGTGCATCACGCATTCCATTATGAGTGAGGCCGAGCCGTGCCAGGAGGGCCACAACGCACCACCCACGAGCACACAACCACACGGGGAGGCCAACCCGCTGCAAGCCGCTTACCCGCTGCTCTGTCGACAGCTCAAAGTACCCGCGCTTGTGCAGGGGGTTGCGGGGAAAATACTGCCGCCACAGGCGGTGGATCTTGTTGGCCAGGTCCGCCTCCCAGTAACCCTCCGCGTCCCGTTCCACGTAGTGCGCAGCGGGGTCCTCTCGGATGAGCTGGTGGCGCGGCGGCCAAAACAAGAGGACACACGCGGCCGAGTTGAGGATAATACTACCCATGCACACGTGGGAGGTTGGTTTGTTTGGTCGATGGCAAACCCTCGAGTACGCTCCATAGTTGCAGGTCAGCCCCCGCGGCCCAGCCCCAAGCCTTTCACCCGATTTGCCCTACCTTGAAGACCAGCTCTCCAAGGAAGGCCTGATGCTCGGATGGGTTGACGATAGCGGACTCTAGTATATCCGCTGAGAAGCCCTTGAGCTGCAGTGCTTCTGTGAAGATGCGGGCAAACTGGAGCACTGCAGCAAACTTCCAGTTTTCCCGAAGGGCATCCCGTGCTTCCTCTGCAGAAGCAGGACAGCGGAGTCACACGTTAGGTCGACAGCTATCAAGCTCAACTCGTCACTGGCCACTACCACGATCATCGAGATAGCCGCTGTGGAGCGGCAGGTTTGACGTGACACGTGCGTCTGCGTTACCCAGAACCCGCGCCTTCACCCCGGGCCCCCCCGGCCTCACCCTCCGTCTGCGGCTCCACCTCCTCCTCCTCTTCCTGGGTTTCCGAGTCCTGGTCCTGCTCCTGTTTCAGCTTCTCCTCCTGCTGCCGACGCTTTGCATCGGCCACGCTGTCGCCCGATGCCTCGGAGCCATCACTGCCACTGCTATCGCTATCACCGTCGCTGCTGTCGCCTGACGCCTCGGGCGCCTGTGTCTCCTCCTTAGCGGGAGCTTCCTCCAATTCCGCCTCGCTTTGCTTTTCGGGCTCCGGCGGGGAAGAGTCCAGAGTCTTTCCAGCCTTTGAGCGCGTAGCTCTGCCACCACGCGGCATTGTCCTCGCGCTTACTACCTAAGCATGCTCATACGACAGTTCCTTTTTAGCGGGCCAATCGAGATTTCAAAACCACCAGGGAGTCCAGAGCAAAGTCAACGAGCCCGCCACTGAGGTCAAATTCGCAACATTCGCGGCGAGTACTTGATGAGTTCTCTATACGTATGCTACAGGACTATCCAGGCTATGGTCTCACTGGGCATAACCGTTCTAGAGCATGGCACCGAAAATCGACACGCTTCTTCGCAAAGTCTCCTCCACCCCCCACCCCCCACCCCGCCCCCCAACGGGCTCTGACCTAAGTGCGCGGACTTGCAGGACCGGAAGGGTTTGCAGCAACACCAAGAGTTCGGAGCCAACACCAAGAGTTCGGAGCCTGGGTGTTGACTGCTCTGGCATCACTGACGGAGGGAGTGTGGCTAGACCAAAGGGCAAGGACTCGACCTACGGATGAACTCGTGAGTGCCAGGCAGTGCCCGCCCTTATTCTTAGGATATCAACGCAGCTCAACCGCTTGGGATGCTATGAGCGCCACGTAGCGTATCGGTACCGCCTGACGAGCTGACACTCCTCGTCCAAACGATGCGTCAGCCTACACTACCAGTTTGCGTGGGGCCAAGTGTGGAGCTCATCTCCTTTCGACTACTCGCGCAGCCGCCGTTCGCTCCAGCTGCGCTTGCGTGGTCGATGAGGCCCAGAGCGTATCACCGCTGCCCTGGTCGCTGGGGGGACTGGCGGTACCCCCGCGAAGAAGTGTGTTTCGTGCTGGTCGAACCCCGTCGCTTTCTATGCCGCGATCTGTCGCTCATATTTGGCATGTTGGTTTCGGGGCAAGGGCTGCACGGGTGGAGCGAGCCGGTGACGGCCTTGTCATCGGACCCATTCCTGAGAATTTGTGCGAGGGCCCTTGCACAAGTTCGCTTCCCAAGACTGGCTTAGTGTGCGGCTAGAAAACTTTAGACAGTCACCTTTAGATTGCCGCTTCACGCCCAATGAGCACCGCGCACCATGTCGTCTCAAACTTCTAGCAACAACCAACAGAAGAACCAGGCCCCGGCCAAGTATGCGAACAGCAACCTCAATGCGGTGTTTGCAAAGCCTTCAGCGCCGGCTGCCGCTCAGTCGTCAACGAGCGGCACCATCAATCGTATGGGCATGCTGGTGCTCTCCAAGGTGCGGCTGACGCAGCGAGCCCGCTGAATCTCCAACTTTTTGGTCGGATCGGCGTCTGGACGCGCTCCAGGTTGCTCAGGGTGTGCCTCGCGCCTATTGCGCCAGATCGTGCTGGCCACGTTTGACGCCGCCCTTCTCCTGCACTTCTTGTACCCTGTGCAGCGCACGACCCGAGCAGTTTCTGGCGCAAAGGTAGTGGTACCCAAGCCCGTCAACCTCCCGTCGCTGAAGAAGGTGCGTGTTTTGCCGCGCGAAGCGATGCAGGAAGACCAGCTATAATTGAAGCATGAACGCTCTCTGCAGGAGCACGCTGGTAACGACCCTACTACTCAGCTAGTTCCGACTGGCGCCAGCGCTGGCTGGGCCAAGCCCGAGGAGCCTTCCGCACCGGCGCAGCCTCAGGAGGTCCGGTCCGCACTCACAGCGGGAAGCAACTGGGCCTCGCAGACGCGCCTGGGCTCTGGAGCTTGGACATCTGGCGGAACAGACTCGCCAGCGCCGGCCCGACCTTCTTTTCCACTTGACCGCCATCTCAATCCGGACGAGTACCCCAGTCTTGCAGCGACCGCCCGCAGCAGCTCACAGCCATCCAAGCAGAGGCCTGTCCCTTACGAGCAGCCGCAGGTAGGGCGTGAAGCTGCGCTTCTGCTTGGTCGCTTCCCGAATGCGCGACTGAACTGTAATGTTTGAACGCAGGACGCGCGCGGCTGGGCGGACGACGAGCGGGCGCCTGCCAGGCACGGGGACTGGTAGGTCGGGCTGTCGGGACGGGTGATCAGCGCGAAGTCATCAACTGAGCTGACGGTAACCGGTGTGCACTGCAGGGACGACGAGCGGGGCCGGGACTGGGACCGGGGCGGCCGGGAACCGCGGTTTGACCCCTACGGACCTCCCCGGCCGGGCCATTTCGACGACTACGATGAGCACCCTCGCGGTGGCCGCCCATACGACTCGTATGGGCCTCCGCGTCCGGGTGGCGGGTATGACTATCCGCCCCCACCCCCGCCGCGGCGTCCTGGGTACGAGCGGGAGACCTACGAGCGCTCCTACGAGCGATATGAGCGCCCAGCCGAGCGCTATGAGCGCCCGGCTGAGCGCTACGAGCGCCCGGGTGGCTATGGGGGCCGCTTTTCGGACTTCGATGATAGTCTCATTCCGCCGCCCCCGCCGCCCCGTCCTGGCGCGGTGAGGGACGCGCCCCCTCCGCCACCGCCGGCCGCGGCGGAGGAGGAGGAAGAGGACCCGGAGCGCGCGGCGTTTGAGGCGGAGCTGCGCAACCTGCAAGCCGAGATTGGCAAGGTAGGTCCGCTAGTCAGCCACCTCGCTGTACACGGTCGAATAGGTGTGTTGCAAGGTGTTGGCGCAAGGTTTGGCTCCGGGCACGCTCCGAAGAAGGCCTTGCATGTATTCTTTTACTGCTTGTCTATTGCAGAAGAAGGCGGCGGAGCAGCGGGACACAGGGGCGCAACGGCCGGCACAGACGGAGGCGGCCCAGCAGCAGGAGCAGGCCGCAGGAGCCGAGGAGGCTGGCCCCAAGCAGCCCGAGGTACGTCCGGCGGCACACAGGTTTTGCTCTTGTGGTCCAGCAGTGCTCCGGTGTCAATGATCGGTGCGCTTGGTTGGTCCTAGCGGACAGAGAGTGGATGGGTGGAAAGAGGTTGTTATATGCTCGCTGCCTACTGGCACGCAGGCCGGGTCTTCGGCTGGAAAGAGCCATGCGGCGAAGCCGTCTCCGCGTGATTTGGAAGAGGACGACCGCCGGCGCAAGCAGGCGGCGACGGACAAGCTGCGTGCGATGGAGGACAGCATGGCGCCGCGTGGGCCCAGCAAAGGGAAAGAGGCAGAGGTGGAGGGGAAGCCGCCGCGCCCCGACAGCGCCGCAGGCGGCCGGCCGGGCAGCAAGGCTATTGACATTGCGGAGTCGTCCAGCTCGCGGCCAAACGCTTGGGGCAACGTCCCCAAGCCACCAACCACGGCTATGTTCGGCTCCTTCGATGAGCACCTGCTAGAGGAGCTGCACCGGACGCCGGCGCCCGCTCCCTCGGCGATGCAGCAGCAGCAGCACGGGCACCACTCACACCTGGGGCCGCACGGCGGGCAGTACCAACAGCAGCAGCAGTACCAGCAGCAACACCAGTTCCAGGGCATGCCGCCGCAGCAGGGCCAGCAATACGGCCAGCACCACATGTATGGCCAGCAGCAGGGCGCTCCGCAGGAGGACCAGGGGCGCTCGAAGCCGTGGCGGCCAGGTACATGGGCCTTCATCAAGGGAGTGGTGTGGGATTAAGTGGCAATTGTAGATTCGAAACGCGGCCAGGAATAGCGTTGCTGACGATTTCCCTTGCCTGCTGATATTTTTTGCGCAGCTGAGGGCATGACGCCAACGCTGCTGACGCACGCAAACGCTCAGAACGTGACGGGCCAACAGCAGCAGCCCGCACACAAGGATGGCCCGTCCGCGCCCATGTATGACCCGAACAGGTGCGCCGTGTAGCCGGGGTTAACGTCTCTGCTCACCATTCTGCGGACAGACTGCACTTGATATGTGGCATTATTGACCGCTGCACCCTTTCATGCTTCGCAGTTACGACCGGCGTGCGTTGCCGCCCAGCGGCCGCGGGCGGCGGGAGTCTGGCCGGGGTCGGGGCCGGGGCGGTGGCAGTGGCTACGACAGCCCTGCGGAGGGTATGGCGCCACAAGATGGCGCTGCTGGGCCTGTGGGCGAGGGCCCCGAGGGCGGTCGCGGGCGTGGCCGGGGCCGGGGCGCTGCTGCCGAGCGTGGCGGCCGTGGCGGCCGCGGTGGCCGCGGCGGCCGTGGCCGGGGCCGGGGCGAGGACTCGGGCGCGGAGGAGGAGGTCGGTGTGGCTCCTGGTGGTGAGGCGGGCGAGGGTGAGCCCGGGGGCCGGCGCAGCCACTCGGCGTTTTCTGGTCGCCAGGGCGATAGCGCGCCGGGCTCAGGCTCGGAGCGCCCGCCCACCGGGCGCAACCAGCGGCGCGAGCCTCGCGGCGGGCGTGCTGCCGGCGGCCAGGGCGGTGATGCTGCCCAGCCAGGTGCGGGTCAACAGGCGCCCTCTGGTGGCGCTGCGTCGGAGCCCCGCCAGGACCGCCCCCCGTCTGCGCATGGCCGACAGCAGCAGGCGCCGTCGCAGAGCCAGCAGGCTGTGCAGGCGCAGGCTCAGCAGCAGCACCAGCAGCAGGCCGCAAATCTGGCTGCTGCCGCGGCGGCTGCGGCAGCTGCCAGCGCCTCAACAGACCCTAACAGCAGCAGCTCACTGGCTTGGGGCAGCAAAATCGCAACGGACGTGGCGGCGCGCACGCTGGAGGACCCGCTGGTTGCGGATACGCCCGTGGTCAACCTGCCTGCCTCGCTGGACCCCACGCCCGCCATCAAGCCGGCCGGCGTGCTTGGTGTTGCCCTGGGCGCTCAGGCGTTTGACCGCTCCATAGGCCCTAAGGCTACGGCGCAGCCTTCGCAGCAGCAGGCGCATGCGCAGCAGCAGCACGCGATGGGCGGCCCTAAGCCGGGCGGCCCGGGTGCGCAGCAGCACGCTCAGCAGCACGCGCAGCAGCAGGACCTGACCAGCAAGAGCGTGGAGATGCTGGACAGCGGTATGCCGGCACTGCCGGCCGACCTGAACCTTGACATGCTGCCTTCTAAGCCGGCGCCGGCGGGCATGTCGTCCGGTCTCGGTGGCCTGGCGGCCGCCGGCAGCGGTATGCAGGCGCAGGACGCGCGGGGGCCACTTGGGGGCGGGTACGGTGCCTTCGGCGCCGGCGCTGGGGACCACGGTGCTGGAGCCGGCGCCAATGCGCCCGGGGGCGTGGGCCCTGGTGGCATTTCCATGTGGAGCCAAGCCAACGCGCTGGGCGGCTTCAATCAGGCCGGCAGCGGGCTGCAGCCGCACCAGGTCAACACCGCTGGCCTCACGGCAGCAATGCAGGCCTTTTACAACCCCTCGTCGATGTTCCAGAACTCCCCGGGCATGGGCGGCGCGGGCGGTGCCAGCGCCGGCGGCGCAGGCGCGGCAGCCACGGGTGCGGCAACCGGCGGCAGCAACGCACAGCCCGGTCAGCCGCTTATGTTGGGCCCCTTCGGCCAGGGCCCCTTTGGCGCGCCCTTTGCGCCGCCAGGTGGCATACGCCCCTTCGGCATCCCGCCGGGCAGTCAGTTCGGCGGCCTGGGGGGCAACTTCCTCATGCCGCAGCCCTTCCTGCCCACCAACAAGGAGCCCGACTGGTCGGTTGGGCTGGGCGCACAGAACACGAACCTGGGTGGGCCGTCCACGCTCGCCAGGGACTTGGGCATGCCACCTCAGTTCATCGTGCAGGGTGGCAACGCCGGCGTGCCGGGCCAGGGTGGCGCGGGTGCGGGCGGGGCGGGTGCCGGCACTGACAGCGGTGCCGGCGGCGCTGTTGGCGCCGCGGGCTTCGGCGCGCTACCCAACACGCTACTCGGACCCGGGTTGCAGTCTCTCGCGCAGGGGCCAGGCGGCTTCGCGGGCCCCAAGCAGCAGCCGGGCCTTGGCCATCCCGGCATGAAGCCGGGCGTGCCCCAGGCGTACGGTGCCCAGCCGCAGCAGCAAGGCATGGGGCCGGGCGGCAAGGACCCGCAGAAGCCCAACCTGCCGGATGATATCTTCGACATGAAGCCGTCGCAGCAGCAACAGCAGATGCATCACCACCAGCAGATGCAGCAACAGCAGATGCACCAGATGCAGCAGCAACAACAAATGCACCAGATGCAGCAGCAAATGCAGCAGCAGATGCAGCCGGGCAGCCGCGTGCCCGGGGGCCCGCTGGCTCCACCGGTGCCCGCTGCGTCAGGGCCAGCTCGCCTGGGCCACGGCGCGTCGCCCGGCCTTCCTGTGCCTGGCGTGAACCAGCCGCAGGCGGTGCCTATGCCGCAGCAGGCGGCACCGGCTCCGGCCAGCGGCCCGATGAAGCCCATTCACGTGGCGGGGCCAGGGCCGGCTCCTGCTCCTCCGGTGCAGCAGGGCCAGGCGGCCGCGGCGGCTGGGCCCATCGGCGGCGGTCGCGGAGGGCGTGGAGGACGCGGCGAGGGCCGCGGCGTGCCCGCTGCTCGCACGGTCACGGTGGAGGGCGGCCGCGGTCGCGGCTTCGCCGGCCGGGGTGGCCGGGGCGGTGCCAAGGCGGAGGACGGTGCGTCTGCGGGCGGGCCCGGTCCAGCCGGACCGGCCCAGGGTTCTGCTGCGCCTGCGCTCGGCGGCCATATGGGCCAGGCGCACCCCGCCATGCCGGCGCCACAGGGCCTGCCGGCTGGCAGCAATGGAGGGGGTCCTTCTGCTCCGGGTGGCGGCCGAGGCGATGGCGGCCGCGGAGATGGTGGTCGCGGTGGCGGCCGGGGCAGGGGCGGCGGCGGTCGCGCCCGTGGTGGCCGCGGCGGGGACGGCGGCCCTCCTCCCCCGGCTGGCCGCGGTGGCCCGGGAGGTCGCGGCGGCAGGGGCGCCCCTGGCGGCGCTGGGCCCGATGGCGACAAGAGCAAGTCGTAACAGAGAGGTTGGCAGTCTAGTACCTAATTTAGTGTTACCCCGGATAGCGGACATCACTAAGCTGGCATAAGGGCAGCTTACTACGCTGCAGCATACGGCGGTATGCGACAGCGGTTGAAGGCGTAGCCTCAAGGCTCGCGGACCAAGCAATAGTCTTGGTCTTGCACTGGTTGCTGAGGTGCGTTCATACCCCTGTGCATGAGTAAATGGAGCTGCGCGGTTGCATGGTGCCGCATCGAGGTGCGATGGCCCCAGCGCCAGGAAGCGTAGCATGGAATCGAGGTTGTTAATGGAAACAGAGGGCAGTATGTGGTTCATTCTGCGCTGACGATGCAGCAGATGCTTCGCGCCGTCCAGCAATGCCACGAGTGGCTGCTGCAATCACCGTATGCTTGCGCGCTTTGCGGGCGCTGAGTTGCGCGGCGGTGCGCGCCACCAAGTTGTCGAGACAATAGCAACGCGGCACAATGTTCGGGCACGGCAGTCACTGGAGGCGGCTGATAGCTGGGTCGAGTGAAGAGCGCGAGCTGAGCAGGATGGCATGGCATAGCACGAATGAGGCTGGAATACACTCAGCCCTGTGCGCCCAATGCACGTATCATGTGCCTACACCGCAGTGGAGAAGAGTCCGGGTGCCTGATATACTGGAGGTTGCCGGGGCTTCGAGTGCTACTTTGCACAGCGTATGGTAGGCACGCGGACGATCAAGGCCAGGAATCGCGGTCCCGCAACCTTTTGTCACAACTTTGGAGCATCCCGGCTGCGCACCAGTTAGCACCAGGTACCCAGCAGGCACGAGCGACATGGACATGCGCCATATATTGTGTGATGCTGTGCAAGGGAGAACGTTTGTGCGCTGCTTAGATGCCACGGAGCACGAGCAAGGCACTTGGAGTTGCCAGCTACGGCTGGCAAAGGTGCTCAGTGACGTGTCGTCATTGGTTAAGCTGCTGTGAAGCCTAGTTGAGGGCGCCCCTCGAAAGCCCCATCGGGGCGACCGGAAGCATGTAACCGTGCATGGTGGTTGAGGATGCGGATTACAAGTCAAGGGACAGCCCGACAAGCAGGGGCACGCCATACCCACCCCGCGAAGGGCCACCGTGGTGAAGGACCAGCTGCAAAAGCATCAAGGACCAGCAAAAGCTGCAAAAGCATCAAGGCCAAGCGCAATCCAGTCGATCTCGCGCCCATGGGCAATGGCTGCCTGACATCAACGGGCATGTAAGGGTCTGTAAGCCGAACCGCCGAAGCAGTGATGGGATGGCTGGGGCGCGGGCTCAACCCGGTCTCACCCGCTGCCGAGCCGCCGTCCAAATTACCCTCGCATGATCCCTCAAGTTCTGGATGGCCTGACACTACGACTGTAAATCTAACCACCCCCACCTGGACAACCTTGCAGACGTGTCAGACTCACCGCCTGACGGGCCTGCCTTGCAGGGGTCTTGGGGGCGGATAGGGGGGTTCCCCAACGCCAAACCGGCCTCCCCTGACAACTCCACGCTCTCAGTCTCTTCATACTAATCGGTAACGTGGGAGGGCGATATGACCTCGTCTGAGGTCGAACTGGGCGTGTGGTGGGACAGTGGTAAAGCAGGTTGGTGAAGTCCCGTAGGGTGCAGCTGATTTGAGGTCGAACTGGGCGGGGTTTGGCAGTCCAGCCCACGGGCCCGTGTGGACATGGTCAAGCCAATGTGCGCAGGATTGAGCCCAACCTCAATCAGCATGCTACATCAATACATGCAATTGACTTAAACGCGAGGCTCTGCGAACCGACAGTTCCGCGACCGGGGTCCCTCGAGCAGCCATTTCCTCAATCTATTATCATTGACGTGCTTATGATTCACAATGTTCAGCGGTTAGGGAGTCTCTACGGAGCTTAAAGCAGCTCTTAGTGCAAGGTGCATAATGTCGGGGCATGTCGGGGCATGTCGTGAGCTGGACGAGCGGGCAGGTCACCCCACAGCTTGCAATAACATGTCTTGCCATGCAGATGCCTTATGAGGGCATTTGGAAGGATTTGGACTTTGGAGGGTGCGGGGGTATGGGCACGGCCCCTAGTGAACCCTAAAGCCGGAAGGCCACGCAGACGCACCCCATGTCCCCTCAATGCGGTATATGACCGCTACACCGTACTAAGGTCAAGTACAGAGAGCCATGGTGTGCGGCTTGAACCGGGCCACTCAGAAGCGGGCAGCGCACCAGGCGACATGGATCGCGGGCCCCAGCATCCATGTTGCACCTAACCTTGCCCACGTCGAAACTGAAACACCAACTGCATACGCCATATTTTATATCTTGAGGAGCATTATGCTTCAGCTAAAGGATGACAGAGACTGATGCCGACAAAATTTTGCGCCTGGAAAGGTCCCTGAGGCTGGCCGAAGCGGAGCGCGATGAATTTGCTGCTGATATTGAACGCCTGTGCTTGGCATCGGGTGGCGTTGCCAAACTTGAAAACGCGACAGAGCGGGCTTACAACGCGGAAGCAGAAACCAGGAAGCTGGGGTTGGAGCTCGCAAATGTCACGAGCGAACGCGATGCAGCTCACGCGGCACTAGCGATAGCAGGAGACGAGCGGGCCGAACTGTCCCAAGAGCTCTCTGAGCTCCGGCGGCAGCTGGAGACCGCGCGGTCGTCCGAGCTGCAGCTACGCGGCGTGCTTGAGGACAGCCAGCTTACCTGCGAGGGGCTGAAGACCCAGGCTCGGGAGCTGCAGACGGAGCTGGAGGCCGCGCGGCACACACTGGAGGAGGACCGGACCGCTCGGGAGGGGTTGCAGAGCCAGCTGCAAACGCTGCAGGCGGAGGCAGAGGCGCTGCGGAAGCAGGGTGCGGCCCGCGACCAGGCCGAATCCAAGGAGCTGATCAAGCTGCGAAAGACCGTAGCACAGCTGGAGGAGGCCGCGAACCTGTCACGGGTACGTGGGCCCCATCACCACCTGTATAGCAAGCACGGCTCCCAGTAGTCACGCGGCTGGCCTGTCGTGCAGCTAAAGAGTGACCTTCTGTCCCTTACTCCTATGTCTTGGCGCTGCCCCCAGACCCAGCTGTCAGAGGTGCAGGCGGAGGCGATGCACACGCACAAGCTGCTCAAGCAGGCGCACAAGATTGAGGACCAGCTGAGCACCCAAGTGCAGCAGCTGCAGGTGAGCGCACTGGAGGGGGCGGGTGGCTGCATCACGGCAGTCAAGGCTACCATGTATTCCTTTGAATGTGGCCGGATCTGGCTCCTGATGTGCATGGACTGCGCAAACTCACGCAGGCCTCGCTGGCGGCAGCTAAACAGGCCCAGCAGCCGTCCACGCCACGCAAGGTGGGAACCGTAATGCATTGCTGACCGCACGTCTTGCCAGCATCGCATTGGCTATGGCAGTTGTAACCCCAATGGCAATGCGGACATGCTGCCTGACCAAGCATCCACGCCTTTGTTGCCGTTAAACCTGTCAGAGCGGGGAGGGCGCATCCGACTCTGCCTCCCCACAGCCGCAGCCGCCAGCATTGCCGCCGCTGGACGATCGCTCCCATTCTGGCCCTGCGGACTCGCCAGCGCCCTCGCCACGCACTGCAGCCGCGCGAGCGCTGACCGCGTCCACTGCGGCGGCCGTCACGGTCACCGCTGCGGAGGCTACGACGCCTGTAGTTGCCACAGACGCTGGGGCCGCGGCCTCGGGCGATGCGGCTTCGCCTGGCGCAGGCGCACTGGCGGCCGCGGAGGCCGCTGTGTCGGCAGCCAAGACGGAGACGGAGGCGGCCATGGCGGCGCTGGCGACCGCGCAGCTGCGTGTGAAGGAGCTGGAGGGGCAGCTTGCTGCGGCGCGCGATGAGCTGGAGCAGGAGAGGGCGGGGCAGTCGGACGAGCGTGAGCAGCTGCAGGTGCGGGGGTGGGCAGCATCGTGGGCCCGTGCCTGGAAGTGCTAAGGCCGGGCCCTGGCCAGCATGGAAGTAGCCAGCGCGTCTTGTCGCATGCGCTGGTATAGACAAGTACCGGTATCACGAAGTCCAAGCCCGTGCCCAGGCCGTTCCGATGTTGCGACATACGGACGGCAAGCCATGCGAGTCTTGCTGCTATGATGCCCCTTCGCCACACAGGTGCTGCGCACCATGGTGCACGACTTTAAAATAAAGCTGGCTCAGGCCACACAGGAGAAGGTGGAGGCGCTCATGCGGGCGGCGAGCGTCACACAGGAGGCGCAGCAGCAGATGCAGCAGGCGGCAGCCGCTGCAGCGGGCGGGAACAGCAGCGGCGGAACCGCAGGCGGCGGCGCAGGCGGCGGCGGGGGCTACGCTTCTTCTTCCATTCCCATCCTGCAGCGCATCGGCTCCACGTTGTCGGCGTCGGCGCGAGAGCGCTCCGAGGCGGCGGCGCAGCACTCCCGGCGCGCCAGCCGCGACGCGGGAGTCCTCAGCCGCAGCCCAAGTAGGTGGTGGCAGCTGCCGGTTGACTATGACTGCATGACTATGACTGCATCAATGCTTGTAATATGCGAGGTGTTGCGAGTTTGTGATGGCATCATGATTCATATGTCACATTTGCCGACATCCTTGACTTAGTGCCGCTTTGTATGTCGCAGGCACCGCGAACGCACACGGGCAGCCAAGGGACATGTCCTCACCCGCCGGCGGTTCGGGGACGCGCAGCCTCTGGGCGGCCTGGCTGGGTGGCGGCGGCGGTAGCAGCTTCTCCAACTCGGCATCTGCCGCTGCCGCAGGCGTGGGCGCGGGCGCGGGCGCAGCAGGCAACGGCGCACTGCCGCCGACTAGCTCGGGTGGCGGCGCCGCGGCAGCCAGTCCCCGCGCCGGGGCTGCCGCCTCTGCTGCCGCGCTCCCGCCTCTGCACCCGCATGAGAGCACCTACGCCGCCAGCGTGGCTTCAGAGGAGAGCGCCGACCTCGACCCCTCCGCCTCCATTGCCGCGGCAGCTGCGGCGGCGGCGGCCGCCGCCAGCGCCTCTGCCTCCGCCAACGCGGCGGCGCACGCTGCCACGGTGGAGGCGGCGGAGGGGCGCAACCGGCGGCTGGCGGCGCAGCTGGAGCGGGTGCGGGGGCAGCTGGCAGCGGTGGACAAGCTGGCGGCGGCGGTGGGACGCTGCCTGTCGCAGCTGGAGGGCGCGGCGGGGCTGTTGTGGAGCAGCCGCGAGGAGGACGCGCCGCGGCGATGGGCGGCGCTGCGGGACCTCACAAAGCTGGCCGAGGCCTGTGCCGCCATGCGGAGCGAGGCCGGGTTGCCGCCGGCGTTGCCGCAGGTGCCGGCTGGCTCCGGCACCGCGGCGGCGCCGGCAGCGCCAGCGGCGGCGCGCGCTGCGCCTGCGGCGCAGGCGGAGCCTGCGCCTGGCGCTGGTGTTGTGGGCGACAGCGGTGGTGAGAATGATGCCAGCGTGGTGTGCACGCGGGAGAGCGGCGGCGTGCAGCGGCGTGTGGCGGAGGTGCTGATGGGCGCGGTGGAGTTCGGGGTGCGCTCGGTGGAGGCGTACAACCACGCGGCGGCGCTGTCGTCCGTGACCATGTACGGCTGAGGCTCATGATTGTGCGTCCCTCTCGCGTGCTGTGCGTGGGGGGGGGGTTACATTCATGGTTAGTTAAGGAAGTGGTAGACGGGGGAGGAGTTCTTCGTTCCGGAGTTCAAGCGGGGGCAGGCATGGCAAGTCGTTCGAGAGGTGGTTAACTCTGAACCAATCCCATAAGGAAACAGAAGCGCTGCAAGGAGACCGCTGTGAGGGGGGGCAAAGCACAGCTGCATCGAGCCTATTGCGTTGTCATGATTGACACGGATACCAGACGACCCAGCTGGACAGTCACCCGAAGAACGGGTGTGCCTGTATGCTATCCGCTTAGGAGGAGACACTTGTGCCTGGTTCGTAGATGACGTGTACCGTATGCTTTTGTTGCATCGTTTGGGCGTGTGGTTTGGGCGTATCAGGGCGTGTGTGGGACGAACCCACATTCCCGCGCGCCGACAACCCGTATGGAAGGACCCAGGATGACATATTGAGATGCCTTTTGACCAGCTGTCCTGCTACAGCGTGTTAGCGCAGGCATGTAACAGGGGTTGGGATTCGTCGAGTACAGGCGGAGAGCTTATGATTACAGGATCTCCTGACAAAAGGTTCTAAGGCTCATACAAGTTGTAATCCGCATCCATACAAGTCGTGTCAATATGACCGCGCTATCCGGTAAGTACAGTACCAGTGTATACCGGAGTATCAGTGTCTTGCTGCCAAATGTCCTACAAGCAATCGACGAAGACGTTTATGTGCTCAGAGTGGAGTCGAGATGCGTTGTGCCGTTGTGTGAGGCATGCAGGTCTGCGTGGGTGCCTCCCTTCTTCCCGTTCGCGCGCACATCGCAACCGAACCGCTCGTCAACTCACATCCTAGGCATTAGTTTAGGCATAAGGACTACACATACAATATCGCGAAGCCCGTGGCATTAGGACCAAGTAAGAATGAACGTGCCGCGGCTGTCCTCCGAAATCACAGATATCACACACAGTCACAGTAAAGGGGTCACGAACCCTCATGCATGCTAGTCACACCAACATATAGTCCAAGCGTTGCCTTATGTGCCTTCTGTCCTCGCGCCCATGCGCTTCGTCCACTCCTGTGTACACATACGCCAGCATACGCCCTCCTTACCCCACATTGTCGCTCCCAGCCGGCGCGCTTTGTATTCCTCCCCCCACAGCAGCCCAAAACTGCCAAGCCCTCTTTCGTTGAAACCGCCAGCTGCATAACCACATTTGCGCACCCGCCGCTTACGCGGCGAAGCACATGAAGCCCTGTTCGCGCAACCACCGCTTACGCGGCGAAGCACATGAAGCCCTGTTCGCGCAACCGCCGCTTACGCGGCGAAGCACAGGAAGCCCTTCTTGGCGGGCGGCGCGATGGGCTCACCCGCCGCCAGCTCGCGGTACATGCGTACCAGGCCCGCCTCGTCCTTGCGCACCGCCGGCATCATCACCAGCTGCAAGGACAAGAGATACAGCGATTGAAATTTACGGTAAACGCGAAGGAAGATGAGGTGCCAGCCAGGAGAGCGGCAAGAGTGCACGACATGGGCCGTCGGAGCTCTGGGCCTCAGACCACGACTTGCACGCACACCGGCCCATGACCCGTAAATGATGGCGGCGTTTGCAGGTGAGGCAAACCCAGCTCACCGTCTGGATGAGGTCGGGGATGCCGACGCGTGACATCGCCTGACGCTTCTCCTCCACCGTCTGCAAGCGGCAAGCCATGGACAGATGCGGAGGAGGCGGATTGAGCTCACTCCGCCCAACATCAGGGGCCCTATGCCACTGGCCGTATCCCCAGTGACCGGTGAGCCACCCTCACCCTCCCGAGCGTGATGAATGCGCATCAGCAAACTTCCAGCCAGCCAGCAACTTGTCGGTACAGTAACGCCGGCGTTCGACCAGCCATGCACTTCTGCTCTGCCACTGCAATCTGTTTGCCGTCTGCTTAAGGGTCTGGGCATCAGCTGCACCCTACGGGACCTCGCCAACCTGCCTTGAACCCTGTCCCATCACACACCCTCACCCTCCCACGACAAGCAAGCAATGGCAGGCGTAGTATAGGCATTTGGCGTCGCACAGGACTAGCACTCCGCCACGCACCTTCATGGGGCGCAGGAACCAGGCCATGTCGCTTGGCTGCAGCATCATAAACAGCCAGCAGAGCGCTGTCACTCAGTAGTAAGTCACGTGGGTTTCAGTGTCAGCCGCAGTGTCAGCCGAAGTGTTAGCCGAAGTGAGGCACAGTGTTGTCAGTCGGTGAAAGTCAGCCATACCCAGTTCCCCGCACCTTCAGGTCAGCCACGAGCTCCTTCTCGGGAATTAAGATCTCCTTGGACTGTAGGCGTGGAAGTGAGGCAGGGCGCAGGCGGCATTGCAATGGTGTTGGGTGGGAGCACGGTTCCCTCGGGCCCCGCCCACTCTCTGCCGTTGGCATCCCGCTCGCACAGTCCGTTTTCCCAAACCGCCGTGCCTTCGAACGGCACTGCCAGTGCAGCCCGCCCCGCTGCATCCCATCCAAATACACCCCGCTCACAACGCAGTTCAGAAAGCACTTCAAGAAGGACTGCCTCCACCCCACCACCTGAACTGCATGCCCCACACTCACCGTGAAGTTCTTGCGCATGAGCGGCAGGCCGATGATTTCCTCCTCCTCCAGGTGCTCCTTCATGTCCTTGCGCAGCTGCAGCAGCGCGCTGTGCAGCTCCTCAACCGTGGACTAAGCGAGGGAGCGAGGGTGAGGGGGGGGGGGTGCCGTGCGGCGCGTGAGGCAGCGTGCGGCGTACACCGGATCGGCCCCTGACCTGCGCGACCGCTGCAATGACAAGGCCCACATTGGACGGCGCGACCAAGCAGCAGGTTCTTTCCCGGCCCCATGTCCAGTCACCGCTCGCGCCCGCCAGGGCTCCCTCGTAATCCGCCTCGACATGCCGTGGTCCCAAGCAGGCCCAGCTAGTGCGTGCGCGCGCCACACACAGTCTCCGCTCCGCAGTGTCCCCCGCCTCACCAGGCACGCCTCGGGCGCCCCCGGCTTGAGGCTGAGCGCGAGGTCCCGCACGCGGTCCAGCAGCTCCACGAGCGACTTGTGGTCGCTGCTCATCTTGGGCGGCACCTTGACCTTCTTCTCTGCGGTGCGACCCAAGACAGGAGGCCGCGCTTGGTAAGGTCAGGACTCATCAGGGCACGACCTCGGCGTATTGGCATTGGCGCAAGGCGTATGGTCACGTGCGGCATAAGCTTGAGTACGGCAATGAAGCCAGGTGTCGATGCTCTGACTCTGTCAATAGGTCTTGCCCCCACCCCCGGCGGCCTACGAACTGGAAGGGACGCGCTCTTGCACTCCCGCTGCTCACCCAGGTAGGGGAAGAAGATGTCCTCCTCGTGGTCGTGGTGCATGCGGACCTCGTGGTAAAAGTGCTTGGTCACAGCGTGGATGGCCGTCACCTGCCAGCCCGCCAGCGGCTTGCCGCTCGCCAGCTGCGCCAGGCAGGCGGGCGAGAAGGGAGGGCAGGGCGTGCGCTCGGTTGAGATGCTGGTGCGGGCACGACCCACCGTCAATGGGCTTGGGCGGGATGGTGACTGGGTCAGGAAGACACCATCCGCCATGTTACGATACTTCGCGTGTAACCCGCACAAGCCTGTATCCCCACGCTGCATCCCCGCCAAATAACAGAAGGCGACAACATCACATCTTGCTCACCATCTCTTTCGTCTTGCTGAATCCGGCCGCCAGGTTGTCCATGTCAAACCGGATCGCATCATGAGACAGCTTCCAGCCTGCGCGGTGCGGCGACACAGGATGGAGGTCAGGCAAGGTAAAGGCGGTGAGCTAACATTGACCTGGGACACGTATGACCGTGCTCAACTGAGCACGTGGCGTGGCACAGCTTGGGGAAGGGTATGATATGCTCGGAACGTGCTGTTTTAGGTTATCTATATAATTAAAAGAGACGGACTTGCATGGGCGAACAATTATCATAATTAAAAGAGACGGACTTGCATGGGCGAACAATTATCAGAACGGCGGGAAAAAAACGCGCGTGTCACGTAGCCTCTGTCAGCCTCTGCCACCCCACTCACCGTCAAGCGAGCCGGGCCAGGCCCAGTTAGCGTTAGCAGTCATCACCGCGTCAAACTCGGCCTGGTTCATGTTAAGCGTCTTCAGCGCGACATCGAGGGTGAGGGTGTTCAACTCGATGCCCTGAACAAAGGTGGGCTTCTGGACCGGCACCTCGGTGAGGACCACGGAAGACGCAGCGACCTCGGCCATCTTGCTTTGTGATGCAATCTGCGTGCGTAGCGGTAGTCCAGCGGCACTTTTTCTTGGTCACGTCAACTCCAAATTCCCGTTGCCCTTGAAGCTTCCGGAAGCGGCTGCATCCAGGCGCGAGCAGAAGGCTGTTACGAATTATCAAGGTTACTGCAGAGACATGCCCCGCTGTTGCTCTAGGCGCGCTAATGTGGCTCGACTACCCTTGTGCAACGGGCCCCGGCATCGGCAAGCTCAATGCTTGGTAAGTCATAAATTACTTCGTCCTATGCGAACCTCTCACCAGGTGCGGGCCCTAGGTGCGGGCAAGCAACGGCCGGAGGAACAAAGTCGCGGAGAAGCAGGGAAGCTGCCCAAATCGAGGCAGGCGCCAAGCTTTGCCGACAAAACAAAGACTGAGCCGCGTCCTTAAATATAACTTGTGTGTCTCGACGCGAGTCTTAAAGACTGGCGACGTCAACCCCATCGGGTCAACCGCTATTCTCATTTCCCCCACGCTTTTCCAGGCTGGACCTCAGACACCACCTGCTTGTCGGGGCAAATAGGAGCGGGGTTACTTGCACAGGGTCGCGTCCGAATCTTCCACTGACGCTGAAGTCTGACCGCATCAGCATCAAGTTCGGGTGACGTCCTAAGTAAAACGTTCAGCTCGTTCGGAGGCGCGTTCTGACGAACCAAAAACCATCTGCGTAATGTCCGGCAATGCATTGGAGCCGTGCGTGCTCGTCGTTGGCGGGCGAGGGACGCTGAAACCGCCCGGGGGCCCTTCAGCTCTATTGTGCACCCTAGGTCCTGGAAGTGTCATTTCGGGCATTGCCGAATTGCCGAGTCGCCGAGTTGCCGCAGAGGCCGCAGGGGCAGGGGCAGGGGCAGGGGCAGGGGCAGGGGCAGGGGCAGGGGCAGGGGCAGGGGCAGGGGCAGATTGCATTGGTTACAAGAGGGACCTGCGGACGCAGTTCACGAGCCAGTGACGTGGAGAACGAACACCCTGCTCTGGACCCCAGGGGCGTGCCGCCTGCAGCGCCGTCGGCCTACTCTAGCTCTAGTAGGCTTGCTCCCATAGGACGCTCCTCCCGCCATACCGAACATGTTACTAGGTGCCATCACTCCACCTCCTCTTCCATTATGACACTTCGTGGTCTGTTCAGCTTCATACTTCCATCTGCTCTTCGCTCAATCCAAGGGTGGCCTGGCGAGACTCGGTCCCACCCCCTCGGTTTGGCACCAAGACACACATACGATTGTAACCTAGACCAGAAGTCTGCTATAACTTGCGATTTGATGCGCGCCATTACTGCGTTCCCATCGATCACTCCTTGCTCGTTCCTGGCTGCATATAGCAATCTCCTACCATGGGGGCAGGGGCAGGGGCAGGGGCAGGGGCAGGGGCAGGGGCAGGGGCAGGGGCAGGGGCAGGGGCAGGGGCAGGGGCAGGGGCAGGGGCAGGGCCTACCAGGGGCAGGGGCAGGGGCAGGGGCAGGGGCAGGGGCAGGGGCAGGGGCAGGGGCAGGGGCAGGGGCAGGGGCAGGGGCAGGGGCAGGGGCAGGGGCAGGGGCAGGGGCAGGGGCAGGGGCAGGGGCAGGGGCAGGGGCAGGGGCAGGGGCAGGGGCAGGGGCAGGGGCAGGGGCAGGGGCAGGGGCAGGGGCAGGGGCGGGGGCAGGGGCAGGATTACAGGGGCAGGGGCAGGGGCAGGGGCAGGGGCACACGCGCGCGCATCCTTTCATTCAATGCACCTTAGGTTCTGGCCTTCTTATGTTCGGCCCTTGTCGATTTAGTCCTCAGATGTGTTGCCGCAGCTGGCAGCAGGGGCAGGCTGTGGGGCAGGGGCACCGGGCACCGGGCAGTGGCCCGTATGGTTATGGGCCCGGGCAGTGGGGAGGGGTCATTAGACAAGCAACGGCCACCGTCATCCCTAGCCCAGACCGCATCTAACCGCATTAAACACGGTTACACGGCCCAAAGGTGCATTTCAACATCTGCCCAGTGAGCTTGTGTCCATTACTTCACCACAGCCAACCGGCAACCGGTGTACATCCAAAGGCAAGCGCCGGCAGTCCACGCGTTGAACAGCGTGTGGCTGGTGGCGGCGGTCCCGGGCCTGGTGGGGGCTGGTGGCGTTGGCGGCCCCGGCCCACGTGGCGGATGTGCCCACATGCGGCGCGGAGCGGGCGGACAAGGTCATGTAGAACAGGAGCGCACAGAGCCGCTCAAGAACCGGCACCAGCGCGCGGGCAGAGAAGCCGGCTGGTGTCTGGTTCAGTCTGGTTCGCGGTCTTTGCTGGCAAGCGTAGCACAGCACAGAATGTGGTAGGCCGCAGCAGTGAGGAGTGTTGTGGCTAGAGGATTTCCTGCTGGTTGGTTTATTGCTGGCTGTGCTTGTGCTGACTGCGGCTGCTTGTGTGGTTGATAGCGGGACGTGTCTGGACGCATGGCGGGCCGTGCCTGTACGAATCGACCCCGCCGACTACGTCCGGGAGATAAGTAGAGCGGCCTGCAGACTGGAAATGTGGCGTGGGCTCAGCCCACTTTTCCCTTGCGCGGGAAAACCACCTTTCTTGTCTTTATTCGGGGAGAGCAGTTGTCTTTGGCTTTCGAACTTCGAACTTCACTGAAAGCCGCGGTGGTCCCCGCATGCCACATTGGCACACACAAGGCTCCGCCGCGCCTGGCGCTGCTGAGGCCCTGAGGCACGTGGTCGCCTTATGTACCTGCCCACCACAGCCTGTGGCAGATGCTCATTGCGCCTTGTCAATGCGTTACCTGGTAGGTGACACACCCTGAGTCTTAGTGTGGCATTTATCAAGAGCACACGGCTCACCCACACTTGGGCTCATAATAGAGTTACAGTCTGTAAATCCGGCGCCGCATCGCTGGCGCGCGCGCGGAGCGTGCTCGGTCGACATTTTGCTCACAAACCCGCATGTCCACTCCGCCGGTCCGCCCCTCGTCCAGTATGCATAACACAGTAACAACATCCGCTGCTTCGACTCTGTGCCCAAGGCAGGACCGCGCAAAGCCCACAGTCAGGGCCCACTCCTCGTCTCCACTGCATCATCCCTGCGACATAAGACTGTTACTGCATCTTCGATAACACTGACACATGCATCACCCGTGCCGTAATTGCATTTAGGAGCCATGCCCCGTGGCTGACACTACACCACACACGTCGAACTTGCAACCAGACACACTACTCATACATGCGAACCTGTGCCACGGAAGACGAGCAGGCGCACACACGCCCTGCCATCAGTGGACAGCAATGTTATAAGCAATTCAACGAAGTCATGCCTCATCTGTCCATCCACCAATTTGTACGGTACGGTATGTACACGTGTCACTATGAATCTTGTGGCGCTGCACTATGTATGTTGGGCGTTGCTACGCACGAGACCGCACAGCCACACGGCCGCTGCACTGCCTGCACACGCAACTCCCACAGCCCCAGTCTGCCCTACGCGCCCGCCGCCAACACTCGCGTTTCCCCGCGCTCCGATTGACTGCACCAAGTCGCCAATTAACCGCTCAAGCCGCGAAGCAGCTGGCCAGGCCCCGCTTCTGCTGCTTGGACGTCTTGAGCGGCAGCACCTCGCCGGCGACAAGCTGCATGTAGGCGTGCACGTAGGTGCGCGTGTCCTTGCGGATGGCGGGCAGCAGCACCAGGCGCTGCACCAGGAATGGGATGCCGTGCTGCTGCATCATGGCCATCTTCTGGTCCATGGCCTGTGCGTGGGTGCGGGCGTGGGAGGAGCGGGCGGCGGGCAATTAGTGGGTGAGTAAGGATAACGGGCCCGTGTGCGGTCAAGACAGTGTCAATGAAGTGCAGAGAAATGCGATGAACGCTGAGCTTGACCGAGAAGCTGATGCAAATAGCTGCACCATACGGTGTAATGCAACCACGCATGCCGCTGTCGTACGGCCCCAGCTGCTGTTGCAGGCCCCGCCGGTGCCCAAGCGCATCCCGGCTTTTACGCATCAACACCTTCACTGGCCCCGCCCAGTCAACCCCCGGCCATATAACAACACACGCCACTCACCAGGCGCCGCACGAACCACGCCATGTCGGCGGGCTTGAGGCCCTTGAGTATTTTCTTCTCCGGCACCGTCAGCTCCTTGGCACTGAAGGCCGCGCGCAGCAGCGGCAGCCCCACCGCCTCCTCCTCCTCCAGGTGCTGCCGCATGCACAGGCGCAGAACCGAGAAGGTGGTGTGCAGGTCGGACAGCACGGGCTGCGCGGGCGCGGAGGGAGAGAGCGTGGCAGGTAGGTGGGCATCCTGGCATGTACGCAAGCGTGTTTGGGGACAGGGATGGGAGCGCATAATGAACTACATCTTGCACTAGGTAGTCACGACGGCACCATTCATGCACGCACGACCAGGCCAATAGGTCACTGGTCTCCGCCCAGCCGTGCCCTGGCAGCTGAGGGCCGGCTAACAACAAATTTCAAGAAGCCCAATGCGCACCTACCCTGGCAATGGCGCCGTTGTGGCTGGGCCGCAGCGCGTTCACCAGCGCCAGCGCCTTGTCCATCAGCGCCATCAGCGTCCTGTGGTCGGCGCTCATCTTTTGCGGCACGGTGACGCGGCTGGCCATGAAGGGGAAGAAGATCTCTGTGCAGATGGGAACAGGACAACGGCGGGAGGCGCAGGGGTCAGTGTGAGCTGGTTCAGGCGGACTGGTGGTGCAGCAGGCACGTGGCTCACGAAACAAGAGCGTGTGTGCTTGCGCGTAGGTGCGTGGTGCCGTGGCATGAGGAGGAAGCTGGCCGGCTCCGCTCACCCTCCTCGTGGTCGTGATGCTTGTGCACGCCGTGGTAGAAGTTGGCTGTCACCAGCTGCAGCGCCGAAACCTGCCATTGCTGCAGGCCGTGACCTTGCTCCACCTGTGAGCACGTGCATACACACAGAGGGGTAAAGTCGCAGGGTCGTTACCTACCTTCAACCGCGTGCATATGTGGGTTTGCGCCTTCATTGTGGCCATGTACACCATGTAACAATGCCCAGCTAAGTAGTTACAGACGTAGCCCCTGTCTCAGTCATTACCCGCCAGTTCTGACCTCCACTTACCAAGCTCTTGGTCTTCTCGATGGCGGTCAGCAGGGTGTCCATCTCGAAGCGGATGGCATCATGCGCCTGCTTCCAGCCTGCACGGGCGCAGAGAGGCACACACACACACATACACTGTTTGATGGCAGTCTCTTGGCTTGACTAGGCGGAGGCGGTTGATGTTCGCGCCCAGGTACCGTACCCAATCTTAGCAGCGCACCCTCCCCTACTGCTGCACCTCTATCCCGCACCCAGCCGCAGTCTACACGACCCCACGGCTCCGCCCGTCCACGCCCGCACGCCCGCGCGCACCGTCCATGTGGGCCGGGAAGGGCCACTTGTCGCTCACAGCCAGAACCGCCTCCAGCTCCGCAAGTGAGCTCATCTTGAGAGCGGCGAGGACGGACTCGAGGGACGTGTACTCAAGCAAGAATGAGCCCGCGACGAGCGTGGGCTTGCCCGGCAGCGGCGTCGGAGCCGTAATTGTCATACCAGCGGCAACGGTGGTGAGGGCGGCGGCGGCAGAAGCGGAAGACATGTTTGCTGGCTTAGAGACTTGCGTGTTGATGTACGAACTGACGTGTACGCAAAGCGTTGGCAAACGCGGCTTGCTTAGTCGAGGGCTGTGGGTGTCGATGGGTGTCGATGGCTTGACGATTTAAGAGGTACCTCAACGCAAAACACTTTGACAAGTTGTCAGACAACGTGTAGTTTTGCAATATGTGGATCACTCACCTCTCCTGGCCCTAAATACGCGCGCAACGCCGCCACCATGCCAACCGCCTGGGCACGGCGCCACTGTACGGGTGGCAGCTGCCCAGAGGGAGCTGCACAGACCGCGCTTCTCGCGGTGTTAAACGGTCAGCACGCCCAGCACATGTGTCATCCATCATTCGATTCTAGCTCGATGCCGCTCCCATAGGATAGCAGCGGTCGCAGTTCGCGGGCAGGGACATGGCGGAGTCTGAGCGACCCGTGCTGCCGCAAAGCAGACGGCGCCTTTATGCTATCTGCTTCTTGGTTGCGTACGTGGTACTGGGTAAGTTACGCAAAGTGGAGTCTCAGTCTCGTTTCTCCGCTAGGAGGAGTGTTGGCTGCTTTGCACGCATGCGATTGTATTTAAATGCAATAATTGGTTCATATGACTAGCCAAGAACACAGTTTAAAATGTCAAAGAGGCCCCGCGCAAAACCGCAAGCTCTTTGGTGCTTTGGTGTTCAGTCAGCAAACGTTGACGCTAAGGGTGGCTCACATTTTTACACAACGGGTAGTGGTCGCTCAGAACCAGAGTCAGGAGTCGGTGCCGGCCGCAAGGCCGCAAGACTATGCGCTCTGCCCCGCACTCCAGACTGCCAAACCCCGCCGCTCTGCCCGGCCCTGCTCGTTTCCCCGCTTCCACCAGTCCTGCCCGTCTGGTATGAGGCCGTACGTGTGCCTCGCGCACCTCTGCCGCTTGAGGATATTGCGGCACTGGAGGAGGAGGTAGCTGCGCCGCTCGCAGGGGCACTGGCATCCACCGTGACGGTGTACGTTGTTTGTGCAGGTGCGTGTCGTGTTGGGGTCGGGCAATCGGGCTCATGCAAGCTCTACCTTGGCTTGGGTCAGGGCACATGCTATGCAACTTATGCAGGCACTGGCGCCAAGTCAATTTGCTGCGCACAGGTGGCACCTACACCTGCTTCAAGCATCATGAGCTGTCACCGTACGCGGAAGCCGTGGGGGAGGAGATACTGCGGCAGCTCGGCAAGACGTCGGAGCAGGTGAAGGAGGCGGCTCGTGAGAAGAGCTGTGGGAGCAAGGGGCAGTGGGCAAGGAGGAAGAGCGTGCTCCCGTGCCGGTTGGTGCGGCACGTGGTTTGTGTGCCATGTAATGCACGCGTGCCAGACAGGCCCGGCCGGGGCGGGCGGGGTTGCAGGTACCGCGCCTGAATGCAGGCACGCGTCGGCTCCCCCACAACCTATTTTACCTACCTCCATCAACGCTGTGACACCGCGGCACCGACACCACCGTGTCACTGCAGGTCCCGCTGCTGGTGCGGGTGGTGCACGACGAGAAGGGCGCCTGCAGCACCTCCTCCTGGGAGTCGGAGGGCCTCATGGCGCGGCAGCGTCGCCGCGACAGCCGCCGCCTCGCGAAGCAGGGCGCCACAGGCAGCGCCAGCCGCCGCCGCGGCAGTAGCAGTGGCAGTAGCAGCAGCGGAGGTAGCTACTCGGAGGCCAGCCACGTGGGCTGCGTGGGGCTGGCCAGCAGCCAGCAGCGACTGGCGGCGGTGCTGGGGGCGGCGGACCGCGCGCTGGACGACCTGGCGGTGAAGGAGCTCGGCGGCGGGGACAGGTGCGCGCCCGGCGTGACGTGGCGTGGCGTGTTTGTTCGGCTGGTGTCTAGGTAGCGGTCTGCGGTGGGGCTGGCAGGGCATGCGTAGCGGCATGACAAGTAGTGCGGCTGTTGACAACTGTGCTGCGTCTGGCTGCGGTTGGCTCTGCTGTGGCATCGCGAGTGCTAGGCACCTGGTTTGGCTATGTGCCTGTGGAAACCGACCCCGGCTATGTCCGGGCGATGAGATTGTTCGGCCTCAGACTGTGGAGGGGCTCAGCCCCTTTTCCCGTGACAGGGGAACACTTGTCCGGGAAGGTCAACGTGGTTGCCTTGGCGAAAAGGGAGAGTGTGTGTTTTGTGTATCGAAAAGAGAGTACCGTACCAGGGAGCGTGTTTTGGGGGCTGGGGTTGTTGGGTTGAGTGCGGTGGTGTGTTAGGGAAACGAAATCGTTGGTGTGTGTGTATGTGTGTTTGGGTGTTCTAGCCGTCCAGTGAGCGAGGCCGGGTGGGGGTGGTGCAAATGGTAGTGTGGTAGAGGACAGCCAGTGGGTGCGTCATACGGGTGAGAGGGTGGCAGCCCAGTGTACCAGTCTTGGGGCATGCATAGCGGAGTTGCCGGCAGGCGGCAGGGCATTAGCACCTCCCAAGTACCCCAACGCACGCCTATCAAGCACGCCTGCACCCTCCCTCTCCCCCTCCCGCCTTGGGCTTGGGCACGTAGTCCCATCCCCCCTGCACCCGCCCCCTCCCCACCTCCACCCTCGCCCTCACCCTGCAGGGCGGGTCAGTATGTGCTGTTCATGTTCCCGGACCTGTGGCGCTACGGCGGAGACCTGCCGCTGGGAGCCATCGGCCGCCGCCGCTTCGGCGTGGTGCGCTACCCAGCCAGTGGCAAGCCCTCCCAGCCGGCGGCGGTGCGGCTGGCGGCGCTGATCGCGGCGCCGGCGTTCGCGTCACACCTGGGAGGTGCGCGGCGGGCAGGATACATGTGGGGGGTGGGGGGGTGGAGGGGCCGCGGCCGGTGTGCTGCAGCACGGCATGCGGTGTGCGGCCTGTGCAGCGTGGCATGAAGGTTGTGAGGGGCCACCACACACACCCACCAGCTGCCGACGATGCAGACAGGCCGTCGTGGCACGTCCTCAACCCGCTGCACTCCCGCTGGCTGCGCTGCTGCCCTGCAGACCCGGCCGGCGAGGCAGCGCTGTCTGCCGCCGCCGCCGCCGCCGACCCCGCCGTGGCCGCACTGCTGGCGGACGAGGCCCTGCCGCTGCCGGTCAGCCCCGCCGCGCAGCTGCACCTGTCCTTCAGCCTCTGCAACGCCCACCCCTCGCCGCACAGCCCGCATCAGGAAGCGCCGCAGGCCAGCAGCAGCAGCGACGACGGCGCAAATAGCAGCGGTGGAAAGCCGGCGGCCGCGTCCTCGTTTGCGGCGTTCTCCTGGGACTTTTCCATGTTTGAAGCTCAGTTCGTGGCGCCGTGGAAGAACGTGCTCAGTGCGGCAGCCCGGCTGACCGTGTCCAGCCAGGTGCGGCGCGGGCAATCCCTGCTTTACTAGCTTCTGGGTGGGGTAGGGGAGGCAGGGGGAGGGTTGAGGTAGGTGCCAGCCACCGGCGAGCTGTGTACCGGTGTGCAGCATGCCGTACGCCGGACGAAAGCTGCTGTGCGGCAGTGTGCGGTGGTGTTCATGCGCCTCCTCCCCTCCCATACACAGGTGCTGTACTTCACGCCCGCACGTGTGAACGGCAGTTGGGACCGCCAGCGCGCCGCCTTCACAGTGCCGCACGCCGCCCTGCCCTTCTTCGCCGACAGCGCCTGGCGCCTTGACCCCGGCCGAACCGGCCTGCCCGCCTCAGCCGCCGGCGGAGCCGCCGGAGGCGGAGCCATGCCGTACGACCTAGCTGCCGTACACGCAGGCGACCGGTCAACCGCCGTCGGTGAGGTGGTGCTGCCGCCCATGCCGCCGCCGCACACGCCCGGCCGGGCGGCGGCGGAGGCGGCGGCGGCAGCTGCGCTGCCGCGGCTGCTGCCGCCGCGTGCGGCGGCGTCGCTGCCGCCGGCGGTGCTGCACTTTGTGCTGTTCGCGCCGCCGCCGGGCCAGCGGCCGCTGGTGCTGCTGGGGCCGGACGGCCAGGCGGCGCCCGCCAACTCATTCCACGTGCCGGGCTGGGGCATGCTGCAGGTGAGGGCTGTCGGCGGAAGGGGTGACGTGCAGGCGTCTTGGAGGGCTGGGGTGATGGTATGCGTGCAGGACGGAGGCGAGACGGCGCATTGGCCAACACTTGCTAGGCTGTGTGTTCAGCGGCTGTGTGGCGTTTGGCAGCTAGGCATATTACTTCCGCACACAACACGGCACATGCCACACCCACGCCAACCCCTACCCGCCGGTGCCGCAGGTGCTGAACCAGGTGCCGCCGCCGGGCGTCATGATGGCTCAGGTCAACACCGACAACATGGAAGTGAGAGAGGTGTTAGAACTGACTAAGAGCTCAAAACCGAAGATTAAGGATAGAGAGCGTGTGTGGTGGCGTGGCATGGCGATTCTGCCGTGTGGGTGTGATGGCGGCTGGCGCAAGCCGTGCGCCAGGCGTGCCGAGTCGCATGCCCTTGCTGTTTTCCCCTATCCTGCCTCTCGCACAGGAGTTTGCCCGGGAGGCGCTGACGCAGCTGCGGTCGCTGCTGGGGCTGGCCGCAGCTCGGCGCCGCCTCATCCAGCACAACGACCTCTACGCCGCCAACGGCAGTAGCACTAGCAACAAGGCAGGCAGCAGTAGCACCAGCACTGGCTCTAACAGCAACGGCAGGGGCAGCAACGTGCCGCCGCCGGTGGGGCGCATAGACGTGCTGACGGACTTGAGGTCGGGCCTGGCGCCCTGGGAGGCCGACGCGTTGGTGCGCCGCCGCACCCGGGCTGACGTGGCGGCGGCGGCGGCCACGCTGGGGTCGCTGGCGCGGCTGCTGCGGCAGGTGCCCACGCTGGCGCTGCCGCCGGCGGCGGGGGCGCTGGTGCGGGATGCGGTGGCGGCTCTGCGGCGGGCGCTGGCGGCGGTAGAGGCGGGCAGCTACGTGGAGGCCTCGCAGTGAGTGGCGGGAGAGCGATGGAACTGCTTGTAGCCGGAGGGCTTTGGGATGGGGAGTTGGGTGGGTGGCGCGGGCCGCGCTTCCGCGTTCATGCTTTCTGCTGTGCTACTTGTCGGGGCTCGCTAGGCATAAATACCGCATGCAGCTATTGCGACCTTTTTTCCCACGCAACGCGCTGCCGCCCCCTGCTCGCGACAGGGCGGCGCAGCAGGCTCGGGCCTGGGCGGAGGCTGCGTTCTCCGACCCGGCACTGTCCACGCGGCAAAACGTGCCGGACACGCACCTTGTGGGCGTGTACCTGCCCTTCTGCCTGCCGGCCGCCGTGCCGCTGCTGCAGGTGAGGGGTTGGAGGGAGGAAAGGCACTGCATAGGCCAGGAAAAGGGCTGTGGCGAGGCCGCGAGGGACCCTGAATCCTACTGGATTCGGGACACAATCTTGGTTGCTGCGCAAGTGAGATTATCTCGCTGTTGTGTTCTTCGCTGCTGTGGTGGCATGATATGACTGTCTCTGGCGCTCTTATCGTCGATACAGGCTCTGCTGCACGAGGTTCGGCGGCGGCGGAAGAAGCCCGTGGCCGCTGTGGATGCGCAAGGCACCAGCGGCGTGGGCCAGACGTTAAGTGGCGAGGTGGGAGCGGAGGAGCTGGTGCACACGGAGCCGAACACACCCGTCAAGGGCAGCGAGAGCTGACAGCATGTCGTGTTATTATACTCGTTAGTGCCGAAACATTCAATTATAACTGCTTTATTGCGAGTGCGAGCCTGCGCCCGTTTTGCGGGCTGTTGTGCAAGCTTAAGGCCGCACCATCGCGCCAACGTATGTCTTTTGTAACGATTGTCTCGCCTGTCTACGCATGAGATACACATCGACAAAGCCAGCAGAAAAGCCAGCGGGTGGTCACGGAAAAGCCCCCATGGTGGCGGATGCACAACCGAAAGCCATCTCGCATTCGCGCTCGCCAGCTCTTTCCATTCGCTGCCCTCTCCTGCGACTTGTTGTGCAAGCCACTGCATCAATCCGTATACCTTTCACCAAGCTCCAGACTCAGGCTTCCAAGCAAGTTTGCTTTGCCAAGGCGGCTTTCCCACTGCATCCTCACCCCTACTTCACCTTCTAGACTGAAGATGCTTGCTCAGGCTCGTAGCTTTGCCCAGCGGCCCGCCTCTTCCGCGCGTCGGTGCGTGCGACCATCTCGGGTCACCGTCCGCGCGGTTGCCTACACGTCTGACATCTCAGAGGAGGCGTATGTATGCCTGGTAAGCATATTGGCAGCAGAAGATCCTGGAGAGGCCGGAGAGATCCAGTGGGCTTGCTCTGAATTCTGACTCCGACACCTGCTCGCTTTCCTGTGCTCGCAGGGCCTGGCGCAGTGCTTTCGCAAAAGCAGCAATGGGCTGGTGCCTGTCAACGTCATCGAGCCCCTGTCCGCGTCCTCGCTGGAGTGCCTTGCAAACGGTAGGTTAAAGCACAATCGGGCGCGCCTTTCTGTCCGCGCGGGCTGACCAGCTTCGTGTGGACTGCCTGCAGGTGCACGTACCTCTTACAAGACCGTGACGGGCGTGACGTTTGGCGATGCTATGCGCCGCAAGCGTGAGACGCTGCCCGAGGCATTCCAGTGAGTGCCTCGGATCAGGCTGTGGGGTGCCCTCCTCAAGGCTCTCCCGCCTCTGTGCAAGGCTTTGTGGGCCCGCAAGGCAGCAACACATTTGGGTCTGCTTGTACTCAGTCCCCCGGCCCATGATGCCCGCGCAACACCCCACTACGAACCCCCATCCAACCTCCTAATCCCCATCCCTCCCCCATCCAACCCCACCTACGCGAACCAACCCAGGCAAGCGCCCTTCTGCGAGAACTTCGAGTTCCGCTTGGAGGCCGCTGGCCGCACCTGGTCGCGCTCACACGCGCAGGACAACCTTATGGACATTGTGCCGCTGGGCAAGAGCCGCAGCAACTTCAACTTCAGCCTGGAGGACAAGCGCGTGCTGGTGAGAAACGGGAGATGGGGGTCCCGAGCAGGGGTGGGTGGGTTGAGAGGAGCTACCGCATTTGGGACCAGCGCACGGATTTGGTCAAACAGGACCACCCGTGCTTGCCACCTTATCCTTCTTGCACCGTAATGGGCTGTGTGTGACTGCCTGGCGTGCGTGGGGTTGCGGCCGGAACAGGCAGATTCCATGCATACATGCGAGCTCTCGCCCTACACCCACCTTCCTTAACTCACTGACGCGACCCGCCACCCTGCCGCCCGCCCTCCTGACACAGAACATGGAGAACGTGGTGAACGACAACGACAACATCAAGCAAGACATGTCCATTGACGTGTACGGCCGCAAGAAGGCCGACGACTACGCCGCCAAACAGGTACGCGTACGATGGGGTGCGGGGCGGAGCAGAGCGTGCAGATTGACGGCCTGGTACATTACTACATGTACAGAAGGGATCTGTGTTGTGCCAAGCCATACCCTTACGCACGTGCATGTGTGTGGCCTGGTGGCCCGATCACAGGCCGCCGACAGCGCAGCCAAGGCGGCGGAGAGCGCGGTGGAGGACAAGAAGCGGCGCGAGGAGGAGGACCTCGACATGCTGCTGCTGGCGTAAGGCGGTGGCGGTGGAGGCGGCGTGGAGTGAAGACTGGATTCGAAATGGAAAAGGACTGGATGTGTCAGGACTCAGGAAGGCAGAATGCAGCAGAGCGCATGGTTACGGGGGGGAAGGGGGGACGTTTGTGCCGCCGCTGAGGAGTGCGGAGCTTTGGAGGAATGTAGGGACGGCCCCATGAGGTTGAGGCAGAGAAGATGGGAGACGCAGGAGCGTGTGGTGTTTGGCAGTGCCTGATTGGCATCGTGTGTGCACCGACGTGTCTGTGTGGGGCCAGCGCGGATCTATACCAGCCGCATTTCCTGCTGTTGACGCTTTCACATTGAGGCGGAGGGGCGGGGTGATGCGTTGTGCCAGCAGGGCTCTGATGCCCTTGTGCGGCAATTGAACAAACTTGAATCCAACCCGCACAGGCACTCGAATAAGATGACGTTTCAATGTATGACTGGCCGCTGCTGGTGTGCGCCTGCAGAGTCGGGTATGGCAGCGACGTGTGTTATGGTGCCTTTATTATAGCAAGGCGGTTCGCATGCACGCACGTGCCACCTCCTTTCATGTCAGGCATCAATGTAATTCTAGATGCACAGCGCTCCTGAGCACCGGCACACGCGATCGTGACGCCGCGCATGCCTCCACAGCCTCCTTGCCGCGTGTGGACGAAGTTGAGGGCGAGGGTCCGGCCGAGTGCTCCGCCTGCTGCTGCCGGCGCCGTGACTGGCATGGCTACGTCCTATGCACAGAGCCACAGACCAAACAGCAGGCGTTCTTTGCTACCAGGACACCAGAACTCACAAAGCGGTACCCAAGTGTTACAGGGGCCAAGTCTTCTCTGGCCAGCAGCGCACAGCAGTCTAGCACTTGCCAAGTGCAGGGCAGGCTGCTGCGTGCTTCACAGACGCTCAGTACTCAGCGATTCCGCAATCCTTATCTTCCCTGGATCCACGCTTGACATAGCCGCGACAGCTCCGCCTGCCAAAGCAATGAAACGACGAAATGCGGCGCCCGCGCGCCCCTTCCTCTTCCCCGGTCCCTGCTGCTGCACTAGCATTGCACAGGATCTACACGGCTACTTGTAACAGCAGCGGACCTCACTACCTCGTTCACAAATGTTTCATGTGCCACAACAAACACATATCACCGCCTTGCTTCCGCCGCTCATTGCTGCGCGGCCGCTGCCAGCTCGCCGCTGGCGCCGCCGTTGGTGCTGCCGCTGCTGGCGCCGCTCGCGGCGGCCCCGGCGGCGTTGGCTCCGATGTCGGCTGACACGCTGGAGGGCACGCGGTAGCGCTCCATGATGCGCGCGTTGGCATCCACGGCCAGAGACCTGTGTAAGCAGCGGGTTGCGGCGGTGCGCGGCGATGGGGTGTATGTGCAAAGATGGTACAGAGGAGCGTAGCGAGGTAGACAGCGGCGGGGGGATTGTAAATACCAGCCCAAACTATACCAAAACAAGCCAAACTAGCGGAGCACAGACAGAGGCAAGGGGGAAGGCAGACAGCGTTGCAACGATGACATCCTTCCCGACGTGGGAAAAGCTGGTTCTCCCCCAGTTGGAAAAGGTAAGTCTTGCCTTGCCTCTCGCAACCGCCCTACCGACTACCGGGCCCCCGAAGCACCGTACACACACTATCCTATCCTCTTCCCGCCCCGCCCGGCCCCACCTCTCCACCACCATGACCCGCTCGTCCTCCAGCTCGAAGCGCACGAAGCGGTCCGCCGCGCCCTCCACCAGCTCCTTGAGGTGAGCCAGGTGGAGCACCTCGGTGCCGTTCACACGCAGGACCTGAAATTAAGGGGGAAGGAAATATCACATTCTGTACCCAACTAAATCAAGGGGGTGCAGCGGCACGAGCAGGAGCAGCGGTAAGCGCTGAGTTGCGTGAGTTGAGGAGCGGTAAGCGTTGAGTTGCGTGAGCAGAAGTGCAGTGGGAAGGAGGTAGCCCCGCGTAGGACCTTGCACACGGTTGACAGTCAACGCGCTGCCCCTACCCCCGGATCCCTGCCCGGCCCCCTGGCGCATCTGCGCCTGGTTCGCTCCATCCGCCGCATCTGCCGCACCTGCAGCGTCTGGAACTGCTGGTAGCCGGTGTTCACGTCGTCCACCAGGACCTGTGGGGGTGTTGGTGTTGGTGCTCAGGGTGTTCGTGGTGTTCGTGGTGAACAGAGGCAGGGTTTGCAATGTGAGCCTGTTTGCAGGCCCCACATGCACGCACACGCCTCCCCCCAAGAAACCTCCCCACACCTCTCCAGCCGCGCCACCAACCCACCAACCCACCTGGCTGAGGATGACGATCTGCTGCCGCGGCTTCTGCATCATGCCGTGCATGGCCTTGTCGTACAGCCGCCGCGGCGCCGTGTTCATCCAGTCCTCGCCGTACTCGTGCAGGTAGGGCTGAGTCAGCGGCACGAACACCAGGCCCGCGTACCTGCGCGTGCGCGAGCGAGTGGCTGGGTGAGAGACACGCGAAACAAATAAGCAGATGGGGGATACCGTAAGCGACGCGTGATTGCTAGCCTGCACAGGCGATGGCACAGCGCCGCCACAATGCACACCGCCCCCTCTCCCGGGTCCCGCACACACATGTATCCATGTATCCATCTATACTCAATAAGCCGCGCACGCAACCAGCCCGTGAGTCAGCCGGCCAGTCAGCCTCAGTGCCTCTCACATGAAGTAGGAGGGCAGTCGGTCGTAGCAGTGCACGGGCACCAGCAGGTCGTTGGGCGTGACCGGCATGTCAAACACCAGCTGCTGGCCATCGCGCAGCACCTGGGGGAGGGGGGAAAGGCGGAGGGGGGTTTACATTCATGATTATGTTAGGAAATGGTAGAAGGTATGGGGATTGCAAGATGAAAAACATTTGGAACGGTAGGGGGAGGGGGAGGCGGGGGTCGGGCGGGTGTGAGGTGCGGGGGAAGGGGGGGATCCTGCGTGTGTGTGGGAGGGGGCCAAGTAGGGGGTGGTCGTGTCCTGTCCCAAACATGGTACGGTAGTGCCCACCTTGAGTTTGGCAGTGCCGGCTGTGGGCTTGAGGGTGATGAGGTAGGAGAAGTAGATGCGCTCGCGCTGCCGCAGGTGCACTGTGCCGTCTGTGTGGGGGGGGGGGGGAGGGAAGGGGGCGACGGGATTCCAGGCATGGCTCGTGAGATAAGGGAAGGGGGTCACATTCATGATTATTTAAGAAGTGAAGGTACAGTAGTATAGCAGACGCGTTGTTACCGATGTATGGGGGGGCCAACATGGTGGCGGGAGATAGCGAATGGGTCGCTCGTCATGGCGCAAGTGGCACTTAGCACGGCGAGTAGCACTTGGGGCAGGTCACGTGTCAGGGAGTTGAGAGAGCCGGAAAAGACTTTGCAGCTGCCGGGCTTCGGCGCACGCACGCGCACGCGATGGAAGGCGGGTGGGCCACGAAGCAACGCGCATGTGACTTTTGGTTCTCACCGTTGGCAATCCGGACGCCATCAAACTCCAGCAAGACGTCACCGGGCTTGAGCACCTACAAAGGACAAAACAAGTCGGAGCACCGAAGGGCCGGACAGGGAGAGGAAGGTCAGGGCAAGTCGAGCCGGTGGCCACGCCTCCGGCCCGCGTCCCCTCCCCATTCGCCCCTTTCAAAATCAACACATGCACGCACAAGCAGACACACACACACACACACACACACACACACACACACACACACACGCACAGGCACACACACACACACACACACACACACACGCACAAGCAGACACACACACACACACACGCACAAGCAGACACACGCGCACCTTGGCCGCGTTGGAGGTCTTCTGGATGGTGTTGACCAGCACGCCCGTCATGCCCTCGCCCATGCCCAGTGCGGAGCGCAGGTGCGGGTTCTCCAGGTTCTGACACAGCACGCCCAGGCTGCAGTAGCCCTGTGCGTGTGAGGGGGGGGGGGCGTGGGCAGAGGCGAGGCGAGGAGCGGAGAGGAGAGGAGAGGAGGGGGGGGGGTAGTCAGCACCAAGCCAAAGAGGGGGAGGGAGGAGGGGGAGGGAGCAGGGAGCGGCGAGACGGGAGCGGAGAGGGCGGCGCGCGTGTTGAGGGAGGCAGATTGCATTGGTTACAAGAGGGACCTGCTGACGCAGTTCACGAGCCAGTGGGGCAGTGGGGGCGAGAAAGGCACGAGGGTACGTGCCGCTAAAACCACGTGTCCTTGCGGGTACGCACGCTACCGCCCGCAAGGTCATTCGCACTGGGGCACGGGTAGGCTTGTAGGCCGCTGGCTCCCGCCAGCCCCTGACATACACCCACGCCCACCTCACCGCCAACCCCATGCCCCCTTGTCAAAGCATAGGCCACGCTCTCCTCCTCGCTCTTTTGCATTGGGCTCGGCTGGTATCTACAAACCCCCACCCTCGCCCCCCGCCCCCACCCTCGCCCTCGCCCTCACCTGGTAGCTGCCGTACTTCCGCACCTCGGACAGGAAGTGCCGTACCACGGGTGTGGGGATGATGTAGCCGATGTTCTCCGCCCCCGGCAGGTTCTGGAACGCCACGCCCACCACCTGGTCGCCCTGCAGCGCTGGGCCGCCTGCGGGAGGAGGGTTACATTCATGATTAGTTAAGCAAGTGGTAGTGGCAGGGGGGGGCGTAGCCATTCACGAGGACAGTACAAAACATGGAACTGCCGACGTCGGCCCCCGAGGGAGGAGCGGGGCAGCCGCCCATGCAAGGCGGGGAGGAGGTGCCAGGCATGACACGTTAGGAAGGCGGCGATGCCGCAAGGAGAAGGGGTGGTTGCGGGGTTCAGGAGAAGGGGTGGTTGCGGGGTTCAGGAGAAGGGGTGGTTGCGAGGGTTCATCGGACGCTCCTCTGCATCTCTTGCTCTCGCACCCAGGCGTTCAGAGGGGCAGGATAGGGCGAGAGCGGGAGATGGGAGCGCCGATTCATTCGTAATGCCAGGATTGCAGATCAGCACCCAACCCAACACCTTACACTGACGCAACCCAGCCCGCCACAGCCACCGCCACAGCCTCCCTCACCGCTGTTGCCTGGGTTGATGGCGGCATCAATCTGGCACGCCATGAGGTGCGACGCGGCGTGGGCGTACTGCGCCACCTCCACGCGGCTCACCACGCCGCTGGTGACGGAGGTGTTGTCGCCGCCAGTGGGGTAGCCCACCACAACCACACCCTGCAGAAGGGGGCGGGCAGGCAGGCGGGAGGGAGGAGAAGTGGGGGGATCTTGAAGGGCACGGGTCAAGGGGACAGCTACTGGTGATGATGGTGATGGTGGTGGTGCTGGGAGTTGACGTGCTGGGTACGGGTCGAACTCGGTATCAGGGTGCACCGATGCAGCCAGGCGGAGTGAAGGCAGATCCCCAAACTCCGCCCCTCGCGCCCACAACTTGACCACCCCCCGGCTGCTCCCCCCCCCCGCCGCCGCCGCTGCCTCACCTGTTGCAGCTCGGGCACCTCGCCCAGCTCCAGCGGTAGCATGGAGGTGGGGGTGCTCCAGAACGCCTCGTCGGTGACGGACAGCAGCGCCAGGTCGCAGTCGTGGCCCACAGCCTGGACGTCTGTGGAGGTGGGGGAGGAGGTGGGTGTTACATGTATGATTAGATCAGGAAGTGGTAGACGGTGGGGGAGGGGGGCCAGCGGTGGGGGTGTGAGGGGTGAGTGCGCTTGTCAACTGTGCTTGCGAGGAAGGGCGTGAGAGGCGAGGTCACGGGGGCGGCGCGGCAGCAGGCGGAAGCTAGATGCCGCATATATCAGACACCACAGGATGCCACTGGACGCCATCCCGGTACCCTGTCCGCGCCCCGCCCTACAGTGCCCCTCCTCCTTAGTCCCCTCTCCCTCCTCAGTCCTCTCTCCCCCTCAGTCGTCTCACCCGCCCGGTACTTGGTGCCGCTGCCGTGGCGCTTGACCAGCACGTAGGTGGCGTCCGCCACCACGTGCGCGTTGGTCAGGATCAGCCGGTCGTGCACCACGAAGCCAGTGCCCGTGGACTCGCGCTTGGGGTGGTTCTGGAGGGAGGTTGAGAAACAGCGGGCAGCGGCAGTTGGGCACGTGCGGAGAGGGCGCAAGGGCCGGGAGCAAGGCGGCATGTTGTACCGATACGGCAGTCTCTGACGTATTGCTGCCAAGACACCTACAGCTCTCGTTTTTCCGTTCGTTCCGTGCTCTTTGGGTCCCAAACAAACCCATGGTGCCGCACCGCCCACGCGCCCTTTGGGTTGCTCGTGGATAAGCCTGGCATTCGACTACCATGCATTGCCCCGCCCTCGCGCCCACCTGCCAGGGCAGCGTGTAGTTGGGCCGGCTGTGTACGGTGTAGATCTTGATGATGCTATCCAGCACACTGCCCATGCCCTCAGCGTATGCCAGCGGCGCCTCCGCCAGCGCCGCCAGCAGCTCCCCGTCGCTCTTGATGTGCTGCGAGTAGCTGCGCGACGGCTGGAACACGCCCGTGTGGCGCGGCGCCGGCATCGTGCCCGCGGCCGCCGTCGCCGTGGCGGCTGCGGACATGTGCACAACCACCGGCTCCGCAACGTCCTCGGCGGCGGACGAGCCGCCGTCGCCGCCGCCTGCGGCGGCGGCGCCTGGCCCGGACGCTGCGGCGGCGGTGCCGCGCCGGCCGCGCCTAGACGGCGCTGCTGCTGCGGCGGCGCCGGCACCCCCAGCAGACGAGGTGCTGGCGGCTGCGGCCGCGCCGTCAGAGGACAGCAGCATGTCATCGGTGGTCACACGAGGCACCAACGACGGCGCCGCCTGCCAGCCGCCCACCGCCGCCGCGGCGCCGCCGCTGCTGCTGCTCGAGGCTGCACCAACGGCACCTGCGCTAACTCCACTGGAACCCCCGGTAACGCTCAACGGCTGCGGTGCCCAGTCACGCCCCGCTGGGGCGGCAGCGCCGTGCGGCAGCTGTGCGAGAGGCTGGCCACGTTCATTGTGAGATGGCGAGTGCAGAGGCCAGCCCGCGCCGGCGGCGGGAGCAGCGGAGCAAAACGCCCGGTTGCGAGTGCGCAGAGAGGAGGCCGGGGACGGGTGCGCTGCGGGCGGACCGCTGGCGCCGAGCAGCCGGCCTTGTAGCGGCATGCCAGCTGTGGATCGGTGGGCACTTAAACTTTGCGCGGTGACCGCTCTCAGCGTTGACCTAGCCGCCGCGGCGTCGCTAAACGCCTTGAGATGCGAGATGCTGGTTGCGCAGGATGCTGCTGAGACGGAAGCACCGCTATAGTTGGAGTGACCGGCAAGCTTTGTGCGGCACCAGGTGGATACTTGGGCCAGGAGCCTATTGCGAGGGGCAGTCATAGACTAAAGCGAGCCTGAAGGGAGGGCCTGAACCCTGCCTCTGTACACCACTCCGAAATAATACTAGCGCATTGGTACCAGTCAGCGTTATGTACTAGCATATAACAAACAAAATGAGCGACGTGGCAACGCGTACTCGGTACTCCGGCATGAGCGGCCGCTGCATGATGAACCCGCGCTCTGTGGTTGGGCACACAGAAGCGCTATACTGATCGGTACATGTCAATCTTATTTGTAGTCATGAATCATCATGGGCTTAAGTTAAGGCTCCCCGTGAACTTCTGCTGAATCGGTCTTTTGCCTTTGGTCTCGAGCGCACCTTTGCTTCCATCAATGGTGGCGCGGGCGCTGATGAGGGTAAGTTGCAAGAATGGACTTGACCCTGCGCCAGGAGGGTGCGAACCGCCCCAACGGATAAAACCGCCAAGCCCCAGGTCCTTTGTGTATCCCACGCGTGCACAGGCCAGTTGCGCCGCTGCCCAGCCACTGGCGCAATTGCAGGCTGCTGCCAGCCAGCTAGTGGGGTTGTGCGACGGGCAGCGCCTGTTGGGGCTCAGCGTCCATGGGGACTCAGGCACAAGCTGGCGTGCACTGTCCTCCCCAGCGTTCTCCGGTACCTGCCCCAGCGGGCCACCTGCTTTTAGCTTCGACATTGGTGAGCGATGGAGAATGGATGCGTCGGCTCGTCATCTGCAAGCTTGTGCGCGAAGCCGCTGCACCTTTGAAAGGATTGCACTCTCTGTACGTGGTGTGTGCTGCGTGACGGCTTTGTCCATGAGTGCACGGCCATAGTACGGTCTTTTGAACCGGTACCACGCCGTCATTACTCCGTCACCCGCAACGCCCGCCAGACGGAGTGCTGATACGCGGCAAACACGTGCTGCAAGAAACATTGGAGGCCGTTAAGAAGGTGCGTGGAGCTGCCTAACCACTAGCCACACCCCGGCAACCTAAAGCAGATCTGGGACGGCTGCACATTTGACACACGTATGTTGACACACGTCGTTGTGCCGCAGCTCACCACAACGGAGGGCCGCTGGCGCTACCCAGTTGTGTTCATGACCAATGGTAAGAACCGGCTACAATCGTTAGTTTGGCAACATTTCGATCCATGGCGCCCGTTGTCATTGCATGCTCTCGGCGCACTCAGCAATGCACTCCGTGCATCTGTGCCCGCCCTCTCCCTCCACGCGCACGCACACAAACTCAGGCGGTGGCGTTTGCGAGGAGCGCAAGGCCGCGCAACTGTCGGGTTGGCTGGGTATACGCGTGGCGCCGTCGCAGGTGGGTTGCGGCCGGTGTGGTGAGCCATGTCGAAACCTACGGTAGTACACTCTCTGGGTGTTGCCGGGCGGCAAGGGGCTTGAGGCAATTGCAACAGCCCCCGAAACCAAGCAGTGGCCTGCCTTTGCACATGGCACATGAATATTCCAGTCCGTATCTCCACATCTCAAGCACTACACCCGAACCCCCAAGCCCCTGACAATCCCTGTGCCCCCATCCCGCCACCTACCACCGCCACTCCGCCACTCCCCCAGGTGATTCTATCGCACACGCCCATGCGTGACCTGGTTCCACAGCTGGCGGAGGCGCCGGTGCTGGTGTCGGGCCGCGGGGACGTGCTGGCGGTGGCGCGGGGCTACGGCCTGGGCCGAGTGCTGCACACGCGGCAGTTGGGACGAGCAATGCCCGCAGCCACACCCTTCTCCAGCTACCCCCCGCCAGGTGAGAGCAGGGCAGGGCCGGGGTCGCAGCGGCATGAGCGCGCCATGAAATTAGGTCCTTGAGCAGCTTGTGCCGGGTGTGACTCGCCCTCGCTCTTGCACACCGCCATCTGCTCCCGCTTCCACAGCCTCAGCTGCACAGGGGGCAGCGGCTCCCGCGGCGGCCGCGTCTGTGCCCGAGTCCAACATCACCGCCGCCGCGGCGGCCGCGCAGGTGCGCCCACGTCCCCATGCCCATTTCCATTGCACTGCTCACATGAATGCGCCTGGTCTAATCACTCCCATGCTTTGTGCGCACGGCAGCCCTCAGCAGACCAGTAAGATACACGGCCGCGCCTTCTTCCTGCCCCAGTGCACCATTGCAACCCGCGCCGCTCATAGCCTCGTGCGTTCCCCTCCCCTCCTGCCTGTGATCGTGCAACATCCCCGGGCATACCGCCGGGCCAGCTATGCAATCAAGATGCCCGTTCTCTCAACATCCACGCATAACCACATCTGAGGCCCGCTGACCACCGCTCCTGCTCCTTCCCGCTCTCCTGCTCCTGCTCTGCGCGTCTTTGCTCGCGCAGTTCGCGGAGCCCTGTCCGGTGCGGCACCTGGGTCTGGCCACAGAGGAGGCGCCCATCCACACCGTGCTGGTCATGGCCGACCCAGATGACTGGTACCGAGACGCGCAGCTCATATGCGACGTGCTCAGCGGCGCGGGCGTGCCGGCTCGCTCGCCCGCGGCGGCGGCGGCGGCAGGCGCGGCGCCGGTGCGTCTGGTGTTCTCCAACCCGGGTGAGGGCTGGGCTGGCGCGTGTATGCCTGTGTGTATGTGGTGGGGCGGTGGCTGGCATCACCCGAGCCAACAGCGCCAGCAGACCGATGACGACGGCTACCATCAGCGGTACCTGACTCCCCTCGGATGCCGTCCTGCATCCTTCGCTATTGCCACTGCTCCCCTGCACGTGTGTGCACGAAAACGGACGTGTGCGTGCGTGCGTTTGTGTGTGTGCATGGGCCTGCAACAGACCTGCTGTGGGCCAATGAGTTCCCCAAGAACCGCTTCGGCCAGGGCGCGTTCGCACACATGGTGCTGTCCCTCTACTCGCGACTCACTTGCGGCGGCCGCCCGGCACACGTGACCTTCTACGGCAAGCCCAATCCCCAGCCGTACAGGTGTGGCATCGACCTGCATGTGTATGTCTGCCTGTGCGACCTGCTGCCTTGTCCTATGGCATCCGCGCAAATTGTCTAAGGGCCACGACGCCTACAGTGTTTCTGTATCCTAGCCGCTTAGCTTCGCACGCTGACGGGGCTGAAAGAGCGCGTCCCGGCAGGCCCTGTTGCGCTGAATGACATGCTCCACGGGTCCCATGCCGCACCTTCCGTCCCCTCCCCAGTTTTCCATGCCCCCCCCCCCACACACACACACGCGCACCCCCACGCCCATCCCCCGCGTGACTTCCCCATGTTTCGTTGGGCTCGGGCATTTACCTCCCCCCACCCCCCACCACCAGGCTCGCGGAGCGGCTGCTGCTGGCTCAGGCGCATGAGCTGGGGCTGGCACTGCCCGAGGTGCCGACCGGGACACTGCCCTTCAGTGGCATCTACGCGGTGGGGGATAACCCGGCCGCAGACGTGCGCGGAGCCAACCAGGCGGGCGCGCCCTGGGTGTCGGTGCTGGTGCGGACAGGTACGGTGTGAGGCTGCGTGTACCCAGGGCCAGGTCATATGGGGCGGCTGGCCGGCCGGGCAGTGGAGTGGTTAGCTTTGGGTTTGCTGCGCCTCAAGGTCCTGCCAACCAAGCTCCAGGCCCCACGCACCCTGCCTCCTTGGTACGGACACACACACACACACACACACACACGTGTGTGTAGTTGTGGGTGCGTAGGTGTGTGCGTGGGTTCGCGTGTGCGTGTGCGGGTTGCGTGCGCGGTGTTTCGTCCCAGTGCGGGTTGTTGTCCCTGTCCGTGTGCGGCTGTCGGCTTAGTTTGGGGTGCCGGTTTTCCTGGGGCTGGCTTCGTCCTTCGTCTAACGCGTGTTGTGGTATGTCCTCGTGTGCGTCTGAGTTCAGTTCTGCCGCCGGTCCCTGTGCCGTTCGTGTTCGCAGTTGCTGCCCTGAGGGTGTGCTCCGTTTGGTGGGGTTTTGGTTTGCGTCTGTGGGGTCTGCCAGCTCGTGCCCTCGCCGTTGTGCACCGCTGTAATGCCACAGTCTGCCACCCTGCCTGCCCCGCGCCCCACCTGCCTGCCCCTACCGACGTGGCCACTGCGGCCGCGAGCATGCCTAGACTCGGTGCCGCCGTGGAGCGGGGAGCGGGAGGCCAGCTCCCGCCAGCCCACGGCGACGGATAAACACCCACCCGCGTGCTACCGGCCTGCATCTAGAACGTCTTGCGACTCTGCAACCGCCGCCCGCCACGCCCCCATGCAACCCCGGCCCCGTTAAGGTTGCTTGCCACACTCACTCGCCCTCTTCTCCGGGTCGCGTGATACTTAATAGGCGGGCTTTAGAATGCGCGTTAGCTAGGTCGCTTGCTGCACGCCGCCCCACTTGTCGCCTTTGCCATTTGCCTGCCCGTGACACTTCCTCGCTGCCGCCCTTTGCCCTCGCTTCCCCTGTCGCCCGTAGGTGAGCTCGACTATGACCAGCGGGCGGGAATATGGGACGTAGGCGTGCTGGGTAAACGTTGTAGCGCGCCCAGGGCGCGGCGCATACAATGCATATGGGTGCCACTCGGGGTCAGATCGTTCGTCGATCGCCCGAGAGGGTTACAGGCTTTTCGCGGGTAAGTATGACTACCGGGGTCGACGACGCTCGGTATTCGGTAAGTATCCGTAAGTAACTCCGGCGCCGCTTGGGCGGGCTTCGTTTTGTTGTTTTTTTCTAACACACACACACACACACACACGCACACACACACACACACGTCTCATTCCCATTTCGTTATCAAACACACACGTACCGCCCCCCCCCCGGCTACCCCCACACCAGGCGTGTTCCAGGGCCCGGGCCCCAACTGCGACATCGACACGGCGCGCATCGCTGTGGACGACGTGGCGGCGGGCGTGGAGGCGGCGCTGCACCACACCCGCAGCCTCAGGTGGCACAGCATGCGGTGACAGCAGCAGGAGTGGCGGCTGCGGCGGCTGTGGCGGCTGGCTGGCATGGTATGTTGAACTTGCGGAGTTGCGGTGGCAGGGCGGTTGGGACTTGGGCTTAGCGAGGGCGGCTTGCGCGGTCGGTGCGGATGAGGGGCGTGTCAGGCTGGCGGCGGCAGTAGGCATGACAGAGGTGCGGCGGGCTGCAGGACGCTTCGTCATAGGCGCAGCTGCGTTTGGCAGAGAGTCGCGACAGAGGGTAGTCATGGCATGTGTCCGGGTGAGCGGCTGAGCGCATGTGGATTCGGGAGAAGCTCGTTGCTGTCGGCTGTTACGGCAGCCCATGTTACTTTCGCTGCCTCGCGTGCACGAATATACGTCCGTATCTCCTGGACTCTGGAATGGATGGGGTGGCAGACGGGCAAATACGTATGGCAGTTGCCGGAACTTAGCCCCAGTTACATTCAAGCGCAGCTCAGCTGCAACGCTGCGATCACCTGCCAGCTGTGCTGCCGTTCGGATTCGAATGGACACCGCCTTCATTTGTTGCTTGACCCTGGCCTGACAGTGGGAATCAATACATGCAGCGCATTCCCGGCTCCCCACCGTCAAGTCCAAGGCCAGCCAATCCGTACTGTCGCACCGTGGTGTAAGGCTAACTGAGTTCATATGCGCGTTTGCACAAACGTTCTGCCACCAACCGCTAAAGCTCGCAAACACACCCACACCTAGGCGCTGAGGTTGCAAACCCAACATCGCATTTGCGCGCAGCGCACTGTCCGTGTCCGTGATACCCAATGCCACGCGGCGGTATAGCATTACCTCCTGCTGTCTCCAGCAACACACACCAGCTTTGCAGCACAACACCCGAATTGCGTGTGCGAACTGCGCATGCATCCATTTACGTGATCGGACCTTTCAACTCACCAGGATCCTGCCAGCTTGCCTTTGCCCGCTCCTCCCGTAACAACGACAACGGCTGCACCCCCAGCACTCATCTACACACCTCCAGGTATAGCGCCTCCACCGCAACTCCTCCCTCGTACTACAGCCGGCTTGACAAAAGCCACGCAGTGCCGACGTCAAACCTTGCCCAGCCGCGCCTTCTGCTGCGCCGCCAGAATCTCCCGCGGCGTGCGCCACTCAAAGCCGGTCGTGCCCTTACGCGACGGCTCCCGAGACGACCCCGCCGAGCCCGGTGCCCACTTGCCGCCCGTACGGGTGCCGGGCACGCCCCGACGGGTGCGGTAGAGCAGCCATGCGAAGAAGACGAAGGCGATACCGTGGCAAGCCACAAGGATAACCACGAGGTCGAGTTCGAAGATCTGCCAGCCGTCCTTGGGGTGGTGCTCGTGCTCCTTGCCCAGGATTACGTGCTTGGCCATGTTCACGGCGGGGAAAGCGGAGTCTCAGCGGGTGTTGCCTCTGTGGGTGATCAGCCGTGTCAGGGCTTGGTCTGCCGGTTAGTGACTACTGCTCCGGTAGCTACTGCCGCAGTGGCGATATGGCTGGCTGCACTCGACGCTGCGAGCCACGACTGGCGCCCGGGTATGGGGCAGCTATGGGACGATCCTGACGACTGGTCCCCAGGGTCTTGTCAAGGCTGGTGACAGCCGGAGGAGCTGCAGAGCTGTCCCACCACAGGTGTCCAGCTCCTGACTCGTAGCTCTGAGCGAGCTGTCTAGTCCTGCTTGTCGCTGGGCTTGGCGTCCTTGGCTGCAGGGTTCACGATGACTAGAATCACCCAAGCCAGCAGGGCCAGCAGATGCAGACCGATGAGAACAGCTACGAGAGTGCCCCACCCCTGCAGCATATCGCCATGGCCGGGCGTGATTCGGGTCGCATGATGAATACCGCTCATACTTTCTTTGTCCTTCTGCAAAAGAAATGGGCAACCTAACCAAGCTTGAAAGAAGACTGTTGCGCGGGAACTAGCGCAAAGGTCGAAGAGCGCACTATTACTACTGTTCCTGAAACTTGGAAGGCTCTGAGCTGTGGTTTTGACGTTTTGTGGCAAATTGGCTGCGGATTGGGCGTTGTCGGTTCAATGCATGGGCTCGGACCAGCGTCTTTGCAAAGCCATGCCTTGTCTATTGGCCTGTTCCATCGCTGAATCTGTGAAACTTACAAGCAACTAGCAATTGACACTATGCTCGTTGCGAGGTCCCACATGGTCGCGCGGTGAGTCGCTATAGAAATGTTGATAATACGAAGCGTATAACGTCAGGGGAGCACCCTGGGTTGGGGCGATTGACACAACCAGGGCCAAAAAGAACCTTCGGAGAGCACGATGGTGCCGAACTTGGTCGCAGGCGGACGCGCTCGCAGGTCCAGGTGCAAGCTTCTTCTGCCAAGGCGGCCATGAAGATCGTGGTGCAGCGCAACCCAGCCGAGGACGTGCTCAAGGTAAGGGTCGCCGTGCGTATGTTTGGAGGGGCGAGGCCGTGGGGCGAGGCGCATGCGTGCGTGCGCCAGCCTATCCTGCCTCCGGCAAGTCCACAGTTTCGGCACTGTCGCGCCCGGACACGTCGCATTCGGTCCGCTGGCTCAGTGTAACGACCTGAAAACAGCACGTACACGATGGAGTTTTGATGTTCGGTGCACGCCGTACGGCCACGCTGCACTTCCCGACTTGATTTTCCTGTTGCTCACGCAGGCCAAGGGCGTGCGCAGCTGGCCGACTTGGGGCTGCGGCGTGTCAAAGTTCCCTTGGTGCGTGGGGCTCGGCTCAAGCGGCTCGCAAATTTTCAGAGCCGGGCATGCTCTGGTCAGCTGCATGAGCGGTGATAGGATACGGGCAACGACTGCTGTAGCCTTCTCCAATGCGCAATTTCGGTTCATCTTCGTTCACAACGTGGGGAAGTCCGAGCATTGGCGTTGCCGTTTACGGGCGTGTCACTGTCATGTTTCCACGTATGCGCTCAATTACTCTGCTTCACAGTGTTTACAAACCCTCTGCTTTCCGTCCCATATCTTATGCTGCATGTCTGCATGACGTAACTGGGACGGCGCGTACACCTCGTGGCTACAGGACGTATCAGGTGAGTGGGGTCGGACGTAGGGGGCTGCTGGGGCCCGGGAGTGTATACTGGCAGGCGCGCACCAGCAGATGACGGCTGCCATCCCGGACCAGCACCACAGACCAGCTCTACCATATGAGCACGGCGCTCGGTGACATGCCGCGCACCTGCCGTGGGCAGCCGACACGCCTGCGCTGCGCACACGCGTACATTAGCGGCACGGATGCTGCTGACCGCCTGGCCCCACGTAATGCACGTGCTGACATGCGCCCGCCGGCGCGCAGGAGAACGAGACCTGCTATGTGCTGGAGGGCGACGTCATTGTGACCCCCAACGGTGCGTTGGCAGGGGCCACTGGGCACATCACTCTTGGCAGAATGGCGACTGCAAGCCGCCGCCCCAGCAACACGGTTGCACTCCCAATGTCCTCTTCGTGTAGTTATGATGTGTACCGTATGCGCCCGGTGTGGCGGAGGCAACACATGCGGGCCGCAGAGCTCATGCCATCGCTGTCCTGTCGTGCCTGCAGGCGGCGAGCCAGTGCAGATCAAGGCCGGTGACATGGCGACCTTCCCTGCGGGTAAGAGGGCAGGGGTTGGTGCGGCCACTCGCGGGGGGAGGGGGCCGAGGGGATGGGCAGGGTCGCTGTCGCGGGCTGGCAGGGTGCTTGGGTGGCCGTGGCGCAGTCGCGCCAGTAGCTCCGGGCCATTCGTAATAGAGGCTGAATCAGTCGCATGACTAATGCCGTGGCTCCGCGACTGTGCCTTATCGTGTTGCTGTGCAGGCATGTCGTGCACCTGGGACGTCAAGGCGCCCATCAACAAGCACTACAACTTTCATTGAGGCGACGGCGCCACACAGGAGTGAGCGCAATGATGCATATGACGCGTTTGAGGGGCGTGCCTCGCCTGGCCTTGCTTGCTGCTGTGTGGGTTTCTTCCGCGAGTATGTTGTATGCACACATTGTGAGGAGCACGTGAATTGCGGGCGACAGCGCAGTGTAGGTCGCGGGCGAGCGCGTGAGTGCCAAGGGTGTTGCAGCGTGTCGAGCGGGTACGTCGTGGTAGGTCCGAGGAGTCATGTGCGCTCAGGGTACAGCGCCTGTGTACAGCTCATGCTCCCGTCTACTTGCTTACCTAGCACGAATCAGTTTGTGTTTCTTCGGGTTATTGAATAATTCAGAAAGCGTTCGCAGAATGGCTCGCAGAGAACGGAAAGCGCACGAGGGCGCACGGCACCGTTGGACGCTTGGACTCCTGAGCGAAGGGCGCATCTTGCGCGAAACCTATGCACCTTGTATGATTTTATATCTTAGTAGGGTGCGCTCGCAGTTCAAGTGTATGAGTAGCGGCGCTTGTTGACGACGACTCCGAAGCTGCGTTGGCGCTTGCCGAATGGCAACAACACCGCATTGCACTGTATTTCACGTGGCTCTTCAGATACTACTTGAGTCATATAGTTGAATCTCGCATATACAACTCGCAACTCATGTGTCCTCAGTAACGCGCGGGAGACGGGGAGATACGCCGAAAACTCGACGCGTAGCAATTCGTTGCTCCGGCCCCGCTCCCCGAGCTGGGTTTTATGATCGCGGTTTATACAAATTGATCATCCTTGCATACGTTCTCAACAGCGAGGCGTAGGGACTTGCCGAAGCAGCTGGCGCAGTAAAGACGTCTGACAGCTCAAGCTGCGCTATTACTTAGTGTGTGAGATCACAATTGTTCAGCAAAGTTAATAGTTCTTGCAATACTTTTGGGTCAGTAGAACAGTCAAGGTACCCGGGTAGCTCGGCGGACGCGCACAACAGTAGAGCCGGCCGCTCGGCGACCTACCGCCGCCGTCGGTAATATGCGTCCGGCATCACTAATACTCATCGTTATTGTGGGCACAACGCTATGCGCGTCGGCGGCTGGTAAGCACTGGCGGCATAGGGCCGCTGATGGCAGGCGCTGATGGGTAGCGACTTCGCGCGCGTGGCTGGTGTCTGAGACTCCACAGTCGCTTGGGACTCCTGATGATAATAGTTACCACTTGCGCGAACGCTGATCAGTCAGCGTTCGAGCGGCGGCGACAATGCCACGCATGTCTACAGAATGTCGTCTACTAAAACGGCTTTGCAACACACCGGCTTCAACACCAAGCGCGACTAGGCTGTTCGCGCCACATGTTGCTTGCAGAATTAGGGAGCCTTATCTGGGCAGACTCCTGGGTGACTGACACACCGTTCTGACACACCATCCTGACAAATCCCACGAACCCCTTCCTCCCTGTGTGCGACATAGCCCAAGTTAAGAGCCCGAAGCCACCGCGCCCGCCCCGGCCGCCGCCCCGGCCGCCGACGATGAAGCCCCCACCGCGCCCGCCCAAGCCGCCTCGGCCGCCGCCACCGCTGCGTGGCTCACCCAGGCCGCCGCCTCCACCCCGGTCGCCGCCTCCACCCAGGCCGCCGCCTCCACCCCGGCCGCCGCCTCCACCGCGCCCACCACCTCCCAGCAACATTGTGCGAGGCGCCGCATTGCCGCCTCCTCCCGTCCAGCGGTCGTCCCCGCCCCCGCCCATTCCTACTGCTGGTGGTGGCAGCGGCCTGCTTGGAGGTGAGCGTCAATCATACGCACAGCTGCCCTTTCGCGCCGCCGTGCTGCATTTTGCCCTAATCGATCCCCGCGTGCCCGTCCTTTCCCACTCAGCCCTGGCTCTTACCCTGCAACCCCAGTCACCTCCAGCTCACTCACGCATGTACTCAACCACGCACACACTACCACACAGGCGGCGGCTGCCCCGACGCGCAGGCTGTATTCGACAGCACCAACATGTACCGGGGCTGGCACCAGGCGCCGCCGATGACGTGGAGCCCGACCCTGGCGGCGGCGGCGCAGGCGTATGCCGAGGTGCTGGCGCCCAAGGGATGCCCGCTCATCCACGCCGGCGTCGGCGGCGAGAATCTTTTTACCACAACGCAGTGAGTCAGTTCTCCCAGGGGCGGGGCGCAGGGATGTCAACTAACGTGGCGCCGTGCGCGGTGTAGTGGTAGTTGTTTACTTGCAGTCCATCGGCGCCTACTCACGCCCGTTGAACACTTGCACACACACACATACACACACACACACATATATATATATATACACACATACACACATCCGTTCTGCATCGCATACACTGTCCTACGCGTAATGTTTTCCTTGTGCTCTTTAACACATACACACATATACACACGACACGCAACTCCGGCGTCGCCTGAGTGGGCTTTCCTTTCCTATTTTTACACACACGCGAGCGTGCACACATCAGCCTGTGTCCTCTTTCCAAACGAGCCGCCCACCCGGTGGTCCCACCTGCCGAGTTTTGACACCTCCACCGCCACGTGTGTCTCATTTCGCACACAGGTATCCCAAGCCCGACAACACCTGCCTGCGGGCCATCAACGCCTGGTACAGCGAGGTGCGTGCGGGGCGGCGCTGTACGGCAGACACCGCAAATTCTGTGTGGCGGCGCTGTGTGCGGCGTTGTGCGGGGAGGTCGAAACCCGCTGGGCACGCGTAGGATCACGCCAATCGCTATCACTTGACACGCGCGCCCCGAACATGACAGGCTGCAGCAGTGTAGCTAAGCCAGCCGTGTGTCTCCTGCGCGCTGCTGCGTTCCCTCTCCCTCTTCCCCCACCCGCAGGAGGCCTACTACGACTACAGCGTGGCCAACGCCTTCACCTACAACTGGCCCCGCGGCGTCGGGGTGAGTGCCGCAGCGGCCGCTGCTCAACTGGCATGCCAGAGCAGCGAGGCTCCCTTCCATGCCTCCCTTCACTAGAGACATTGCAGGACTTTACCCGCGCGCTACTTTTAGTGTTTTTTTGCTGATTTCTCCTTGCCTGAAATCCCTGCATCCCACACATTCCTGCCCGGGATTCTTCGGCCTGCAGCACTTCACTGCCATGGTGTGGAAGGGCGGGCGCTCCTTCGGCTGCGGCGTGGCGCGGGCGGACGTGCCCATGGCGGCAATGCCAGGTGGCTTCGCGGGCTGCAAGGTGGGTCTGCGAGAGCGTGTCCACAAGCAACGCCGCCTTTCGGCCCACCCGGACAGATAGGCAGCCGTTCCAGGCCAGGAATCAGAGGGAATCAGCCCGGCCTACTCACCGCAACGCACAATTGATTGCTAAGCTGCTCCACGCACCCAGCTGAGCACTCGCCTCTCCCAACCGCACCTCCTCCCGCCTCGTAACACCCGCGTCATCCGGACCCATGCCTCCCCATGCGCCACCTCCGCACAGATCGTGGTCTGTCGCTACTCCCTGCCCGTCAATGTCGCGGACAATACGGCGTTCAAGCAAAACGGTGAGAGGGAGCCCGGGGGTAGTTCTTTGGGCTAGCGTGGCACTACGTACGAGTACGACACGCTGTGACATGTTCCCCGCGCTCTACACCAAAGCACACTAGTCGAAGGAGCAGCTCTTGTGTCGCCCACCCCTGTCTGAACCCTCGCACCTGTGCTTCCTTCCCATCCGCGCGCAGTCCTGCCGAAGGTGTGATGGACGCGGCTTGTCCTGGCCACGTCATCGGGCAGTAATCCATTCTTTTTCCTTCCTAGTTGGCTGCTGAGAACCCGAGGCGGCCCGAGTTTTGCCTCGCGAAGAACAAAAGCTTCATCTGATAAACAACTCGGACCCGGACCTGTCATGACAAAATCATGACTTGAGCATGGCACCACGTAAGTGGTGGCGCTCTCGGACAGCTGAACGCCTGCGTGCTGTGTATAGCACCGGCGTCGGCTTGTTGTTTCCGACTTCTGCACAAGAAGTTGCTGTTGGTCTTTGATGGCTGGCTGCATCGTGTAGGAGACACACTGTCATTATTTAGCGTCGCACTGGAGTCTCCATCTGTTGTACGAAGCACTCTCATGCTCTGTGTGATTCAGGGCGTGTGGTTGGGGAGGGCTGCCTGATGTTCACAATTCAAAATAAACGGGGGTGTTATAGATGGAATGTCGACGCGCGGCCAGACAGGCCGAACCGGACCTCGCCATTCACTACAGGCGGAAGTCTGTTTTGTGGCGCGGAGAGTGCTCGTGCACGTGTGAGTGGCTGTGTTTGCAAGCAGGGGGGCCGGACAAATTTATATGTACAAAGTTATTGTATGATACATTCGTTAAGCGTGGGTGCGTTAACTGGCCACGGTGCCGCCTTGAGCTTGGGGTTTCTAGACCCTAACTACATTCACCTCGCCGGGCTTGCGCTGCCGGGCACATCTGCAAAGACATGGACGCACGGCAGCGCAATGCACGGCAGGCAGCGGGTTGCGGCATGCATTATATACTGGCAATGGTCTGAATGGACGGCCTGGACAGCTTGGCCCGCCGGGTTGGTCGCCTATGATGAGGCTTAGAGTGGAGGTTGACAGAGATGTAGCAGGTAAGCGCGGACTTCGTGTAAACGCGTCTGCCATGTTTCCTAGCTATGTTCATAAATTGTACGAGGTTCGTGTTTGGAGCTTTCAAGGTTATTCACCAAGCAGCGACTACTGATCAAGATTTGCTGGACAAGTAAGAGCGTGTGCGTGTGTAGGGTGAGTGCTTGTGCGGCGCGGCAATCGGCACTTCCCAGTGTTTCCGATGCGCATGCAAGCCGGCGTTCCTAGAAGCCCAGTACGTGCAGGTGTTATTCTTATTCTTTAAGCGTGTTTATTTAGGTAAGCAAACAGACCCACGCCTGCGCGGCGTTGGAGGTGGACTTCACGTTGAAGAAGGTCTGTTTACGAATGTGCACTGCGCGCAGGTGTGAAGTACGGCAGTTGGGCCCCGGTGGTCCCCATATTGAGGGTTGGACCCACCATCGAAGAAGGTGGTTGGCAGTTGCCCAAAAGTACTTAAGGGCTGACCGCGCCGAGCTGTGACAAGCTATTGCCACAAGAGCCTAGCCAAGTACAAGAGTAAGCCCCCCAACCGACTGCCAAGTCACACATGCTCAAGTGAGCCGTCTGTCTGTGTTCCAATCTTTGAATAGGTAGTGCCGGCCGTAGGCCAGGCACGGCGCACGGTCGCGCCCTTTAGGTTTCTGTGTTTGATTGCTCTGCGGGACCCAACCCCAGTGCCTTCTTTGTAAGCGTCAAGTAATACTACCGGTACACGGTCTTTGCCCGTCCCGCCTTCCTCTCTAACTCCCACTCAGCGTCTCAGACCTGAGACGCTGAGCAAGTCAGCCTTAGCTATTGGAATAGTCAGCTATAGCAGCTATTAGCAACAAGTCAGCGAGTGTTCTGCTTGCGTGTAGATCCGTTTCCCTTCCCGACACACAGGTTCTCCCTGCCAGGGGTATCAAGTCAAGTCCCGACCAAGACTCCTTTCCCTACCGCCTCCTCACCACCTACTCTCACCCTCTATCCCTCGTCTAGTCTTCTTCTTCTCCTCGAGTGCCCGTCGCCTCCTTCTGTATTCTGTCGTGTCTGCCTCGTGTGAGAGCGTAAGCCACGTGTTAGGTGTGTTGCGTGCCAGTCAGGTCGTTCCCATACCTGCGAACGCTGGTGTATACTCAATCAAGGGAAGGTCAAAATCGTAGTGGGTCTGTCTTCATACAGCTGCTGCGTGGCTCTAGAGACTCGGTGACGCCTGCGCCAGTACGCGAAAAAATCTGGGTTCCTGTATATAGGGCTCGCGCGTCTTTTGTGGGGGGAGTTGCGGGAATAGTCCTGAGAAACTCTACTGTCCCCTTCCTTTTGTTCTTTACGGGTTCATGTCAAAATGGCCGACTCAGATTCAGAATCGAACGTGTCCACAGCTTCGGGCTACCGGTCCACCATCACACCAGCCTCCTTGGCCGCTATTCCCATCTTCACCCCAGGTACTGAGGATGCCATCGATTGGCTAAACACCATTGACCGGCTTGGGAGGGTGTTTGGATGGGATGGTCACATGAAGCTAGATATTGCGAAGTGCCGTCTCAGTTGTAAGGCCCGCACCTGGGAGCGAGGCCTAGACCTAAAAACATGGAAAGCGTTCCGTGGAGCGCTCCTTGATCGGTTTGGCATCAGCAACTGTGCATTGCATGCCCAGCTTTCGTACTGTCATCAGCACGATGATCAATCTGTGCGTTCTTACTCCGACCGTTTCCTGCACTTACTTTACAGGCTAAACATCATTCCCGGCACCATGCAAATGTACGGCTTCCTTCGGGGACTGCACCCGTGGATATATAGCCAGGTATACCTGATGCAGCCAGTTGACCTCCACGAAGCCATTGACTGTGCAGTATACGTGGAAGACCTTGGGTGGCAACAGGAAGCCTTTGAACAAAGAACCCCAACACACATGCAAACGAACTCACACGCTTACCGTGTCGAGGCCAAGAAAAAAGAGTTAAACACATTAATAGCAGATTTTAAAGACAACAGTGGCAATGATATAACTAGGTTGAATGCCAAGCTAGATGAACTTCGGCATGGTGTCGAAACACTTGCCGCAGAAATGGGTGTGCATCTGAGTGATCAGTGCCTGCATGATTGCGACTATACCAATGCAGACGAAGAATACGAAGAATATCAAACATCTGAACATGTGGAGAACGAAGCAGCATCACTGCGAGACCCCCTGCAGAGCGACATCCCACGTTCTCCCCCATCGTGGGTGTACGATAGCCCCAACCCCTGCTATGACCCTGCTGTGGCCGCACTCCCATTCCACGCAGGCGATGCATCCGTAAGCCCAAGTGCGCAGGATACATGCCTAGTGACGAATGAAGGTGAGGCGATGAATGGCTCATACACGCATATGGTTGACCCCGGGGAAGATGTTGTTTGGGGCCAACTTGAAGCACGGTTGCCCTCTGCTCAGGGTGCCAATGGCACTGCTGTGCCATGGATGCATGATGACAGATCCCCTCCGCCCTTGGATAAAGGCACAAACAAACAAGAAGACTGTGGAGTAGAAGATGGGTTTGATACGATTTCGTGCTATCTGCATGACATTCCTGTGATGAAGGCTGCGCCGCCATTTCCACGGCATATCCAGCTGGTCAGCGCTATTAATGACCCACCGGCCTCTCATACCAATACCGCTACAATGCTCTCTTTGACCCTGATGCCAGGCGGTTGGCTTGCAATCATGATGCACGGATCCGCTTCACCTCATTCCGCTGTGTTATCCGAAGCTCCGAAGTCCAAGCACTCCATCACTAATTGCTTTGAATGCATGCCACCAGTGGGCCCCACTGGACCGGGCCCGCCCCCCACCTGCCAAACACCCTATGCTCCTACGCGCAGGGCACTGCGCCGGTTAGGGCGGTCTTGTCGCAAGGAATGGGTGTTAAACAATGGCTGGGCACGGAACATTATTGGCCTGGTATCAGGCGAGATCTGCGCAATGCCAGAGACATGCGCCAAAAAATTAAAAACGCAATAAGAAAATGTAGCAGATAAAATAGGTGTTTCCAACTAAAGGCCCGGTATGGGTGTCAGTATGCGGGTCCCCGGTATGAATGCCCTACCGACCCGTGGAATGAATGCCCCAACCATCTAATTTAATAAAAAAGGAAGACAAATGACATGATGACATGTGTAGATACGGTGCGTGCCGCCACCCCATAAATAAGAGGTTGTCCGTGCCAAAATCGGTACGGACCACCTGCTTGCTTGTTCCCCCCAAGAAAGTGACGTAGGCCTGGTACAGGCCCTAGCAATAACCCGTGCTTTATATGCACGTGCCACAAATAAGTGTACGTGCCACCACGCACCCATGTTGTGGGTTCGTGCTAAACAAAAAAGGCAAAAACAAAGTTGGCTCGGGACCAACAAAATAGTGTGATATCTCAACATCCAAATGCACCCAAACCGGACAATCCGGACCAAAAAAATCGATTGTGGTAGCCCAACTATCCCGACTATGTTTTCCTGAAGGAAAGGTTGCTTTGCAGTTTGCTCCCCTGCCTGTGCCTGGGATAAAAGAGTGTGTGCCATGATTATTACCCAGGGCAGACAACTAACAGTGAGGAGTGACTAATTAATGTGGGTTCTGCTAGGAGCGGGCCATGGCATCCACGTGCAGGGTTGGACGGGGACGCCCAACTGTAGGCCCGGTAATGCTACAGCTGTAGCAGGTAAGCGCGGACTTCGTGTAAACGCGTCTGCCATGTTTCCTAGCTATGTTCATAAATTGTACGAGGTTCGTGTTTGGAGCTTTCAAGGTTATTCACCAAGCAGCGACTACTGATCAAGATTTGCTGGACAAGTAAGAGCGTGTGCGTGTGTAGGGTGAGTGCTTGTGCGGCGCGGCAATCGGCACTTCCCAGTGTTTCCGATGCGCATGCAAGCCGGCGTTCCTAGAAGCCCAGTACGTGCAGGTGTTATTCTTATTCTTTAAGCGTGTTTATTTAGGTAAGCAAACAGACCCACGCCTGCGCGGCGTTGGAGGTGGACTTCACGTTGAAGAAGGTCTGTTTACGAATGTGCACTGCGCGCAGGTGTGAAGTACGGCAGTTGGGCCCCGGTGGTCCCCATATTGAGGGTTGGACCCACCATCGAAGAAGGTGGTTGGCAGTTGCCCAAAAGTACTTAAGGGCTGACCGCGCCGAGCTGTGACAAGCTATTGCCACAAGAGCCTAGCCAAGTACAAGAGTAAGCCCCCCAACCGACTGCCAAGTCACACATGCTCAAGTGAGCCGTCTGTCTGTGTTCCAATCTTTGAATAGGTAGTGCCGGCCGTAGGCCAGGCACGGCGCACGGTCGCGCCCTTTAGGTTTCTGTGTTTGATTGCTCTGCGGGACCCAACCCCAGTGCCTTCTTTGTAAGCGTCAAGTAATACTACCGGTACACGGTCTTTGCCCGTCCCGCCTTCCTCTCTAACTCCCACTCAGCGTCTCAGACCTGAGACGCTGAGCAAGTCAGCCTTAGCTATTGGAATAGTCAGCTATAGCAGCTATTAGCAACAAGTCAGCGAGTGTTCTGCTTGCGTGTAGATCCGTTTCCCTTCCCGACACACAGGTTCTCCCTGCCAGGGGTATCAAGTCAAGTCCCGACCAAGACTCCTTTCCCTACCGCCTCCTCACCACCTACTCTCACCCTCTATCCCTCGTCTAGTCTTCTTCTTCTCCTCGAGTGCCCGTCGCCTCCTTCTGTATTCTGTCGTGTCTGCCTCGTGTGAGAGCGTAAGCCACGTGTTAGGTGTGTTGCGTGCCAGTCAGGTCGTTCCCATACCTGCGAACGCTGGTGTATACTCAATCAAGGGAAGGTCAAAATCGTAGTGGGTCTGTCTTCATACAGCTGCTGCGTGGCTCTAGAGACTCGGTGACGCCTGCGCCAGTACGCGAAAAAATCTGGGTTCCTGTATATAGGGCTCGCGCGTCTTTTGATGCTACAGAGATGCAGTCAAGGTGGTGGGTACGCGATGACACCATGCTCAAGAGCACTGCAGAAGGCTTATGCGGGGTCGGGTATGGGGGGAGTGGGACGCGTGCGGTGGGCGTTCTGCTTTCGCTGAGGTATGCCGACTTGTGCACGTTGACTGGGTATGAGGCTGTACGAGGTCGCCCGCAGTCTAGTACTCTTGCGTGCTACTGACGTTGCCAAGTACAGTTACATGGTACAGCCTGACCACGATACACAGTAAATGAGGGTATGCAGGCCTTGAATCAGCCATACTAAATAGGCATAACAACCGTTTGGGCAATGCAGGCTTAGCTTGTGCGGGGGCAATTGCGTTGTCGCTTGTTCCAAGGTTATTCCCTGTTGGACAACGGCTTGCCCAAGGCGCCGGGAAAAGTTCGGCACGGCCAGGGCAGCTGTATCATAGAGAGTAGGACATTCTTATTTGAGCAGCGAGGGCACCGCATGAGACTGTGGCACGCAAGCTGACCATGTGCGGAGGTCGAGTGAAGGGCCGGTGGCGGCACGAGGTGAGTTGTGTAGCGATGGAAGTTACGGAATGTCTGGATGGGAAGTGGGTAACGCATCCCGCCTGGCCCTTGACCAGCAAGGACTTGTTACGGTTGTCAAATTGCGTGGGTCTCTGTGTTGAGTACAGCCAGGGCGGCTTGTGCTTTTTGGCTTTGCATCGACCCCTGAGCGTGGGTATCGTGGTCACAGCTTGTCTCCGATGGGTTATTTTAATCAGGAGAGGTTATTGGTGATCAGGGTAAACCCCTGCATCCCTGGTGGTGGTCATGTGGGTCATTGCGAGGCATTCATATGGGCCGGTCTGGTGGTGAACTCCAAAACCAGCCAAGCTTGTTGCAGAGACGTCACGTTGGCGCCTGGCCGAGTACGACTTGGCGGAATGGCAGAGGTTTCTGCGTGCCGGCATAGCACCAGTGTTTACATCGCCACTTGTGCCGGGAGATGAGCAAACCGTGGCGGCGTGACCGTGCCTGTGGCAACATGTTCAACATGTAACTGGACATCCAGCCCAAACAAGGCAAACCCCCCAGGCTCCAGAGTCGACCCCATCAGACCATTCATTCGCCGCCTACGAATCCTATGATTCCTATCCCGCCAGTCGGCCGTGTTTTATGTACAGAAGCCGTGTTGATATGATACATCCCAAGAAAGCCTGCGGCACGCGCGATAGTTTCCCTGCGCTCCTGCGTTGTTCACCAGGCAGCACCAGAGGGGCCCCCGGTACATCAGGCGCGAACCCTGCACCGTACCCGCACACACCGCACCATACTACGGTACCCGCGCGCATGCTCAACTGCCCAGTAACACCCCCCACCCCCCCGCCACCTGCCGGCTCGCGCCATTGATCACTTTGCCTGGATGGCCCGCTCGCTGTCGTCCTCATCCTACATGCATAAAAAACAGCACCACACTTCCGCACCCATCACTCTTTGGACCAGTCGCTGCCCTCCTGCATCCGTACGCACACAGCACACACTTCTCGGCTCCTCGCCCAGGTGCCTGGCGGCGTGACGCGTGCCCGCCCCATGCGCCCAACATACACACACCTACCTAAACACACGCTGCGTTTCCGTTGTGTCACCCACACCTACGGCCTTGTCGTCTCCTGTATCCTGGCGCACACGCGGCAGCAACCCACTGTCAGCGCCACTCCTGCCTCGCGCCTGCGGGGGCGGCTCTCATCGCTAGATTGCCGATATCAGCCAACATTGTGGTCGGAGAGAAACCGGGCCACAAACGTACACACGCTGACTCGCACGCTGCATGCACACTGCCTACGTACCTCCACCTGCGCGTCTAGCCGCTTCAGCCGCTCCTGGCGCGTTACTCATCGGCCGCCTCTTCACCTTCCGCGCTGCCGCCGCTGCCAGGCGCCTCCTCCGCGTCCGTCTCCTCCTCACCCGTCTCGTTGGGATCATACTCCAACACCGTCGGCCCGTCCTCGTCCTCATCCTCCTCCTCGTCCTCGTCATCATCTCCCTCCGCCTCCTCATCCTCCTCCTCATCGCTCTCTTCATCATCGCTGTCCTCCTGCCCCATGCCCCCAAACAGCGCCGCCACGTGCACGTCCCCACCACCACCATCATCATCCTCATCGTCGTCGTCATCAGTCCAGCCCGAGGGGCCGCCCCGCTCCCCCCCGCCGTCTCCGTCGTCGTCGCTGCCGAGGCCCTCCTCGCGTGCGTGGTTGCGCAGCAGCCGGATCGCCTGCGCACCACACACAGGCGAACACACGCGTTGAAAGTTTGCGTTGTCATGTGTCCGCACATTGTCTTGCCAGTAAGGAGAGCAGCCATGCGATGGCAAGGCACAGTGGCCATTTTTATAAAATTTGAGAACAGGCCATGCCGTGTTGATTCCGCCTCCCCTCATCCCCAGATCCAGTCTGCCTCACTCCTATGCCTGAGACAATCACACTCCACCCGCCCCGCCCCGCCCCTCACCATCATGGTTTCGTGCATCTGCCGCACCAGCGCCAGCGGCACGTGGCCGCTGCGCTCCTCGCGCTCCTGGGCCTCACGCATGAGCCTGCGTGACGTGCGCATGTGGAGCAGCAGCAGTGGGGTGAGTGCCGGCGGCAAGGGGAAGCAAGTTCCGTATGCTTGCCAGAGCCAAACAAACAGCGAGGCGGGGCTCGTTAGGCAGGGCGGCACTCACTTTAAATGTGCTGCAGGCGAACGCCCGCGTACACATCCTTACTCACGTGTAGTATCGGGCAATCTTAGAACTGAGCAGCTCTGACAGCTGCTGAGCCGCGTCCGTCACTGGGCCGCGCCGCGGCCCCGCCGCCGCCGCCGCCCCGCCGGAGGCGGCGGCGCTGCCGCCACGGCCTGCCGAAATGCCGTGCAGCATGCTGCCCAGCAGCCCCATCGCGCCGCCGCCGTTGCCGTTGCCGCCGCAGCCCGACCTCCAGGTGCCGCCGGCGCTGCTGCTGGCGCTGGCCGCGGCGGCTGCTGCGGCGGCGTCCGCGCGGGCGATGAGGTCTCGTGCGCGCCTGGTCTCGGGCTCACTGAGCAGCAGCTTGTAGCGGTGGAGGTCTCCCATCTGGCAGGCAGACAGAGAAATGGAGGCAAGTGTGCGGAGACGGCAAGGGTGAGGTTGGAATTGCTTTGCTTTGCATGACAAGCAATAACCCCGCCCACGGGGTTCCACGCCCCAGGCGTGACACCCCTGCAGGAACCTGCGCGAGCCCCAAGCACTCGCGCCCCCCCTCATCTCGCCCTTAGCTGTGCCCTCCCGGTGCCCGCCCTCCCGGTGCCCGCCCTCCCGCTCCCACCTCGCCGCAGGAGTAGATCCACCCTCCGAACACCAGCAGGTCGGTCCGGCTGATCGCCGCCACTGCACTCATGCGCTTGCCGGGCGGCGCGCCCAGCACGGCGGCGGGGTGGCCCCACACCGGGGCGGGGCAGGCGCCCACGTCCAGCCTGTGCGCACGTGTGTGTGTGTGTGTGTGTGCGTGCGTGCATGTGTGTGTGTGTGTGTGTGTGTGTGCGTGTGCTAAACACAAAACAAACGGAACAAAGCCGTGTGTGTGCGTGTGCGTGTATGTGCATGCGTTCGCTCGAGAGTTACGAGGCGAGAAGGGGGGTTTCTGTGAGCCTTGTCGCCTACATACGCGGGTGCCGGTCCGCGCCTCAGCCGGCAGCAACTGCCCTGGTCTGATCACGCCCTGCCGCCCCCCACTCCGTCTGGCCCCCTGTCTGCTCCCGTGTCTGCAGCCGCCCTGCTTTCAACCAGTCGTGCCTGGACCCCTCCCGCCATTCACGGACGGCTAGTCCCCATGCGGCATGGTAAGTGCAACCCACTGCATTGCGATGGCTTTTCGCCACTGGATCATTGGGATGAAGTACCCACCCCAGCCCCGCTCCGCCCCGCCCCGCCCGCCCGCCAGGCCGCCTCACCATGTGATGTGGTTGCCCAGCTCCAGGGAGCCTCCGAACATGAGCAGCTTGGAGCCCAGCAGCACCGAGGCGTGGCAGCGGCCCATCGCACTGCAGGAGGGCGGGGAAGAGGGGGGAGCGCAAAGATGGTACAGAGAAGTGTAGCGAGGTAGACAGCAGGCGTAGGGGGGGAGACGGAGAGGAGGTGGTTGGTGGGGGAGGGGGTTAAAGGGAGGGGAGGAGGGGAGGGAGCGGAACGGAGTAGGCAGGCCCAGGCCCAGACCCAAGCACACAGCAGGTGAGGCAGTCAGCGCTGTGACCCATTCGTCGCTCGGCGCTCACTTGCGCCCCCGGACTCAAAGGAGTTAGTGGGGCCTGCATGGACCTCAAGCCATGTAAAATGCTCATGCTCATGCTCACTTGCGGTCGTGGGGCTCATTGGCCGGCTTCACCTCGGCCCACTCCCAGCTCTTCAGGTCCAGTGTCCAGACGTCAAACAGGTCCACACCGCTGCGAGCCAAGTCGCTGCCGTTGCCGCCGCCCACCACCCACAGCTGCGGGCGGAGCAGAGCCGGAGGCGGCGGAAGCGGGAGGAATTGAGGGCGGTGAGGGCGGTGAGGGCGGAGGGGGAGGTGAGAAAGGACTGCACACGAGGATGGGGGTGGGCACCAGCGTTGAGCATGTCCAAGGTATGCGGGGTAGCAGGCAGGCGTGTGTGTCTCTGTGTGTGTGTCTGTGTGTGCGCGTGTGTGTGTGTGTGTGTGTGTGTCTGAGATGGGGGTGGTGTCCTGCGGGCGCCACACCTTGCCGCCGTAGCAGAAGAGCGAGCAGCCGAATCGCGGGCTAGGGCCGCCGCCGGTGGTGGTGGGGCGGTCCACGGTCAGGGTGCGCAGGTCGATCACTGCGCAGTGGGGGTTACACGCATGATTGTTCAAGAAGAAGCAAAGTTGTAGCCAGGCACAATAGCACAGCAGGCGGGGGGACGAGTGGGAGAGATTTAGGGTGAGTGAGGGTGAGACGGAGAGAGTGGCAGCGGATGAACGGGTGTGTGGGTTGAGCAGCAGGAGGCGGTATAAGTGGCGTTGCACAGGTGGGGCGTGCTCGGGGCGGGCAGGCGGAACCAGGAAATGAACGAAGGGACGAGGCACCAAGCGGCCGAGCATCACACACAGGCATCGCTTTCATGCCTCCCGCCGCAACCACACGACCCTCCGTCATCCCGCGCCCACCGCTCCATACCCCGTGTGCCCCCCCCCACCCACCCCCGCCCCACCGCTGAGGCGTGTGGTGCTGCCCCGCCGCGCAATGCCGCCGAACACAAACAGCCGCATGCCGTCCTCGGAGGCGCAGGCGGAGTGGTAGCCGCGCGCGCCCGGGTCCGCCCCCGACAGCTGCGGCAGGTACCACTCATACTCGTAGTCAGCGGGGTCAAGGTCTGTGCGGGTGGGTTACAATTGTGGGAGGGGGAGGGGAATGAGAGCGGAAGCGGACGTGCGTTTCAGGACATGACACACACGGTTTACCTGGGGCTTTGGCCCCCGGTGTGCTGTGGGGTTGGTAGCAATTACCCGCCCCCCACCCCTATGCCACAACCCCCAGGCCACTCCCCCCCGCCACTCCCTCCACCCAAGTATTTCCACGCCCCCCGCCCCCCCGTTCCCCGCCCCCGCTCGCACCCTCTGTGCCAGGCAGGTCACCGCTGAAGGGCCGCAGCAGCGCCAGACTGGAGATCTCAGCAGCATAGCCGCCCGCCTGCGTGGTGTAGGGGGTTGGTAGTTTACTCCAATCCCAAAGAAATCAGGAGCGGGGTTCCCAGCATGGTTAACCGTACATAGACGATGGCAGTCCTCTCCTCCCCCCCGCCTCCCCCCAAACCCGGCATTCGTGGTTTTCCATCTCTAACGGGCGGCCCCCTCCAGTTGGGACTGGAAGCTTTAAAAATATAATAACAAACACACACACACACACACACACACACACACACACACACACACACACACACACACACAGCGCCCCCCGCCCCCCGCCTTCACCTGCATGCCTCCGTACACGGCCAGCCAGCCGCCATCGGGGCCGCAGCGTGTGGCGCTGTGGCCGTACCGCACCGGCGGCTTGCGGCCAGCCACGCGCGGCACGCGCCACTGCCAGCCGCACGGCTCGTCCTGCTCAGGCAGCACCCAGGGCGCGCCGCCGGGCTGCGGCGGCTGGGAGCGGGAGGATGGCGATGTGGATGAGGATGGCTTGGCGGCGGATCCAGCCTCAGCGGCGGCCTCCGCCGCATCAGCGGCGGCTGCGGCCCCTGCAGTGGCGGCTGGGCAGCGCGAGGGGCCGGCCGCCGCGCCGTGGCGGTTTGGGTGGTGGTGGTGGTGGTAGGGACCGGCGCGGCGCTCCTCATCTCGGCCGGCCGGGCGCGCCGACGGCGGCTCCGCCGCGGCGGCGGCGGCGGCAGTTGACGGTTGATCGTTGGCGGTTGGCGCCACCCGCTCCAGAATGTAGAGGTCGTTGCGGATGCCGCTGCCCCAACCGCCGAACAGGATCATGGAGTCGCGCCCCCAGCTGGAGGCGGCGTGGCCCTCGCGCGGGCAGGGCCGCAGCTGCACGGGTGGCGGCGGTTGCGGCGGTGGGAGGATGCAACCGCGTCGCCGTACGGCACGAATGGCAATGAGGTCAATGCCAAAGCACACCCCCTTCTTATTGTCAACTTGCGGCGGTCGGCAACGCCGCAGGAACTGTCCTGGTTTCGACGCATCTGGGCCTTACTTCTTGGCACAACTCCTTAACTCTCCCCTACGTACTTGCAGCGCCGCCGCTGGCATGCCCCTGTTGGTCTTGGCCTGACACGCCCAACCCCTCCTCTTGCACGGTTTTTCCATGCCGTCCACATGGATACCGTACAAACAACCGGTGCTGTACACACACACACGGCGCGGTACCCGGACACCGGCACGCAGCCGCGCACCTGTCGGTTGCCCTCGGGCTGCAGGCGCTCCCACGCCCCGTGCGGGAGCTCGCGCAGCAGTAGCCCCCGCACCACCACCCCCCGCCAGTCACTTATCTGTGTTATGGGGAGAGAGGGGAGGAGGCACGGGGAGGAGTGGCAGGGAGGACGGCCAGCGGCCGGTGTCGTAACGCTCAGGCCCCGGGTGACATGCCCAACGCGCGGCTGCCCGACTGCCGCCCCGCGGCCCCGTCCCGCTGCTGGACCCTGCCTTTGCCCTGCTTCAACACCACATACACACACGCGCGCTACTCCACAAATCAATCTCCGCCGGCCTTCTGGCCTCCACCCCCCGCCTCGCCTGGCTGGGGTGCGGCAGGTGGCGCTCCTTGACGCGGGGGCACAGCGCGCTGTCGTACAGCTGCCGCCACAGCACCGGCGCCTCGGCCGCCGCCGCCAGCTGCTTGCATGTCAGGCTGGCAGTCACCACCTAGTGTGTAATTGGAGAGGGAGGGGAAGGACGTATAGAGGAAGGATTGCGGGGTGGCCGGGAGGCGGACAGCTGGTAGGTCCCGGCTGTGATACTCGAGCGACGTGGCAGCCCGGCCGTGGTGCGCACAGGATTCGGTTTCGTCTGTGCACGCATTTGCTTCCAGGTTGAATTTCAATGCTTGCGCGCAGCATGGGCTCCCAACCACAACAATGCGTGCGCAAGTGCAGCCCCGAGCCCTGTCCGGCGAAAAGCCCTTGTACCCAAGTTTGCTGCTCTGATGGTCCCTTGCGACATTTTAAGATTACAGTGAATAGACATGCCCGCCATGCTTCCAAGAAGCTGGCCATTACGCGTGTATTCGAGGCGAGGCCCGAAAGCGAACGTTGCTGCTTGCAGCGCTCAACCCACCTCGCGCGGCGTTAAAAAGCTGAGGATAGACACCAGGATGTTGCTGTCCAGCCTGTCAAGCAAGCACGCACTGCTTTCCTCGCTGAGCAAGGGTCCTGCGGGAGCATTGTCGCTTGCCATTTCGACGTGGCTTTTGCTGCGCTTCAGCGGCGAGCCCTGTGCCCAACCGCTCATCGCTTTGTATTATTGCCAAATACAAATACACAGTGCACGACGTGCTGGGGTTGGTCGGCAACCATTAGGGTTGGTTGGATGCCAAAAGCGGTCGGCACGGCCACGTCGGCGGCCGATCGGCCCAGAGCTACAGTGTCGGCCCCGGACCAGCTCGGCGAATGGGAAATCGCGATGGCCGACACAACGCTGCGGTCGCGCGGTGAGTCGCTACAGAAATGTTGATCATACGAAGCGTTGATAACGCCTCGCCGGTGACAACAGAGCAGCCTGGCACAGCTCGTCCCTGCTGCACCGTGGAAATTCCTTGTCCCTCGGGTCAGCGGGGCTGCGCTTCGCAAGTGACTGAACCGCGCTAGCACACACACACAGGAAGCTAGCCAGCTCTCATGAGTGTTGGCAGAATCGCAGCCGGTCAGTCATCAGCAGCCGCAGCCACCGCTCCTGCCCCGCCGCTGCACGGCCTCAAGCTGCTACTGCACCTGGGCTCACTGGGCGGCGCGGACTGGGCGGCGGGCCTGATGGCGGCAGCCGGCATGGCGAGGCCTGCGGCTGGTGGTGGCGGGGGCAGTGATGGTGGTGATGGTGGTGATGGTGGTGGTGCCGGCGGCGGCAACGATGACGGCGCAGCAGTCCCTGACCCAGGCGGCAGCGGCACTGGCGCAGGAGGCCAGCGCGGCGGAGTGGGGGGCGGCGGCGGAGAGGCGGCAGAGGCGACAGCAGCGGCGGAGGCGACAGCGGCGATGGAGGCGGCGGATGCGGCGGCTCTGGGTGCGCTGCGTTCAGTGGTTGTGGGCCAACTGGGGGCGGCGGCACTGCTGACGGAGCTGCAGCCGCCGGACCAGCCCCAGCAGGTGGGTGGGTAGGTGCGAGGGGTGGAGTGGAAGGAGCGGTGGAAGGACTGGTGGAGCGGTTGGAGTGGGCGCAGGGCAATGGGGAGACGCTTGGCCGTAATAGACGAGCTGAGCTGAGGTGGGGGCCGCGTGGGCGTGCGGGTTGAGGTAGTTCACAGCAAAATGGTGTTTGGGCACGCCACGCCATGCCACGCTGCAGGTGACGCACGTGGTGGTGGGCGGTGCGGTGCTGCGGCGGCGGCCGGAGCTGCTGCAGGCGCTGGCGGTGGAGCTGCAGCCCGCACTCATGGTGGGTGGGTGGCGGTATGTAGGCGGTAAGCGGGCGGCGGCGGGTGCGCCTGAAGCCATCTGTTGGCGCCTAGCAATGCCCAGTGCCCTGCTGGCTAACTTGCGGCCGGCACGTGTCACAACCGCCGCCCGCCTCCAACACACCCAATCACCGTGTTGTTCCTCCCGGTACTCCTGGTGCTCTGTGACGCATCCACCTGGCGGCCTGCAGGCCATACACGCCGCCCGCCCCGAGCTGGAGCTGACGCCGGCCGAGCTGGGTGTACGCATGCGGGTAGTGGACGGGAGCTGGCTGGCGGCAGCGCTGCGGCAGCGCAGGTGTAGTGCCAGGTGCGTGCGTGTGTGCGTGGGTCGCGGCAAGGGGCGCGCGCAGCCAGCCGGTGCGGTGCGGTGCGGTGTGGTGCGGGATGAACGCAGGCGTGCGTGTTTGGGTGGATGGACGGATGGGCAGATAGATGCGACGATGTGTGCGGAAAGGGACGAGTAGAACAGACAGAAGGATATGTCCTGCTGCATTGTCTGGACGCGTCCTCATTGCTTGGTGAGCAGGGTGTATGTTTGTGTGTCGCTGTGCCCGCTGTGACAATGTCTGCGGCTGCGCTGCAATGTCTGCGGCTGCGGCTTTGTCCTGCTGCAGGCGTGTACCCGCCGCGCCCCACAACGTGCCCCAGCTGCTGGAGGAGGCCGCCCGGGTGTGGCGCAAGCAACAGCAGCGCCCGCCGCCGGGCGCCACCACCGCCCCCAACCCCACTACTACCATGACCTCCACCACCACCACGACCAGCAATGACAGCAGCAAGGGTGACAGCAATGAGCAGCAGCAGCAGCCACCCAGCACGCCAGCGCTTTCCGCCGGCCGCGCCTTAACGCGCCGCCTGCTGGCCACATCGGCCGCCCACAGCAGCGGCAGGAACCTACAACTACAGGAGCTGCCGCCGCTGCCGCCACTGCGTTCAGGAACGCCACACACGTTATTGACAACCGATGCCATTGGGCAAGGCGGCGGCGCCAGCAGGAGTGGCGATGGTGGCGCCAGCGTTGGAGGCACAGGCGCGCAGCTGGTGCCTGCGGCGGCGGCGGCGGTGGCGGCACCGGTGGTAGAGGAGGATGAGGAGGTGGAGGTGGCGGCGGGGAATGCTGCAGCTGGTGCTGTCGCGCGGGCAGCAACGCGGCTGCCTCGGGGCGTGTGGCCGCTAGCGGGACCGACGCCTGCACCCAATGCACCGCTGGCGAGGTGGGTGCTGCTGCACACGAGGCGGTGGAGTGGGCAGCCACCATCAGCCGGGTTGATGGTGGTGGTGGTGACGATGGTGGTGATGATGGTCGCACAGAGCACCAAGCAAGCTCGCACCCCCTACCTCCTGCGGCCCAATGCTGCCAACACGCCAGCTGTGTCAAACCCCGGTGCTGTCCACTCAACCCACCACCATCACCACAACCGTACGACACAAACACACACACACACACACACACACACACACACACACACACACACACCATTTCACATGTCCGTGACACTTCTATGCTGCCGCCCAATGCCTTTCCGTTCCCACGCTTATAGGTGAGAATGGATGTGGAGTCGTCGAGACTTAGGGGGAGTTGTGCCCGGTAAACGTTGTTAGCGCGTCGCCGACGCGGAGCATGGCAGCGCATGCGGGTGCACCTCGGAGACGAGGCTGAATGCCAAACGCCCGGGTAGGGGGTTCCAGGCAACGTATGCGGGTAAGTATACTCAAGGTGACAACTGGGGCAACATCGCCCAACGCGGAGCTCGGTAACCGGCGTAGGTATTGGTCCGTAACTGCGCACGCGTGTTCAGCGGCTTTGTTCCGTTTGTTTTTGTGTTTAACACACACACACACACACACACACACACACACACACACACACACACACATACACGCACGCACGCAGGTACGCGCGCTGGTTGGGCTTCTGGGACTCCCGGCTGGACGCCGTAGAGCGGGCTGTGGAGCTGGTGCTGTGGGGGCTGTACGACACCGGCCGCTGCGCCGCGCGGGGGAACAGCGGGCTGGACATCGCGGTGCGGGAGCTGATGCGCTTCGAGGAGGCGCTGGCGGGGCCGAGGGGTAGGTGCGTGTGCGTGTGCGTATGCGTGTGCGTGTGCGTGTGCGTGTGCGTGTGCGCTGTGGTGTGGGGGCTGGCGGGGCGGGATGCGGCGGCGCACGCGGGGCAGCGTGTCGCGGCCCGCTGCCGCCGCCGCCTCACCAGCAGCTCTCCTTGGTCGCATCGGCACCATGACAGACCCACAGCATGGAATCCACACGGTCCACCCAAAACCCTAACACCAACAAACGAGGCCCGCCAATGTGTATGTATGTGCGCGTGTGTGTGTGTGTGTGTGTGTGTGTGTGTGTGTGTGTGTGTGTGTGTGTGTGCGCGCGCGCGCCGCCACCAGACAACACGGATGCGCCGCCGGGCGCACGTGGCAGCCACCGCCGCCCCAGCCTCCGCCCGCCGCCCGGCGCCCTTTCCCGCTCGCCGCGCCCGCCACACCAGCAGGCTGACACCGCCGGCGGCAGCAGCAGCGGCAGCGCCAGCGGCAATAGCACTCATGGCGGCAGTAGCACTCATGGCGGCGATGGGGACGGCGACGGCGAAGGGGAGGAGGGAGGGGGCCGGCACTGGTGGGCTGCGGCGGACGTGTCGACCTCCACCTTCCCCATCATCAACCACCAGGCAGGTCACACACGCCCCAGTGTGGCGGGGGTGCTGAGCCTTGGTGTTGCGGTGTTGCGGTTGTGAGAACCAGAGGTCCACAAATGCATGCTCGTTGCAGCGGTGGTGTGCAGGCAGCCTACCGTGCCATACCAGTCCCTTGCAAGCGGCAAGCATAATCATGGGCGGCGCACGCCCTCTTCCCTTCCGACACCAAACTATTGTGTTGGTTCATCCCCGCTAACCCCCCCCCCCCCACACACACACACACACACACCGCCCCCCAGGCGCTCAACTGGTCGCACGTTGCCGCGGCGGTGCGCGGCGCCGCCTTCCACATCGCCCCCGGCACGCCGCCACAGCAGCTGCAGCGGGAGCTGCCCTTCGTGGGCGCCTTTGGGGCGGCCGTGCTGCACGAGCTACTGCTGAGCTCCACAACAACAGCAGCAGCAGCAGCAGCAGGCGCGGGAGCGGGAACAGGGGCAGTAGCAGGGGCGACAGGGGGGACAGGGGATGGTGGTAGGAGGAGGAAGGGCGGCAGGCGGCGCGGCCCGAGCTCGGGTGATGAGACGGAGGACGAGGCTGCTGCGGAATCGGAGAAGCAGCAGGGGCAACAGCAGCCGGAGGCGGCAGTGACTGCAGCAGTAGCGGGGGTTGACCAGCAGCAACAGCAGCAGCAACAGGCGCCGTGGGCACGCGGCCTGCTGCAGCCCCCGCCACTGACATGTGGGCTGTTGGAGGCGTTCCGGGCGGACTGGCCGGTGTGCGACTCGCGGGGGCAGCTGCGACCGGGCACCGAGGGCGCCGCGTGAGTGTGTGTCTGGTTGGCTCGTGTTGGGCCGGAGGGCTCGGTCGGCTTGGGGTCCGGGTTTGGGGTCGGTAACAGACGCGATGCACCCAGGTTGCACGCCGCCGCACAGGCACCCCTGAAGCTTTTTTGCCTTCAACTTCACACGCCCGCACATCGGCACACCCACACACCCTATCCTCCTATCAAACCCTCCGCAGCACCCGGCGGCGGTTCGCCGCACTACCTGGCTGCGGCCCCGTGTTGGCTCGGCGGCTGTGGGCGGCCGGCCTGCGCAGCTACAGCCAAATGCTGCTGCGGGGCGGCGGCGCGAGGGCGGCGGCGGGGCTGGCGGCGCTGCCCGTGACGGAGGACGTGGCGGCGGAGCTGAGGGAGCTAGGGGTGCCGGGGTACGACAGCGGTGATCGTGGCGCTGCTGGATCTGGATCTGGGGTTGGATCTGGATCTGGATCTGGGTTTGGATCTGGGAGAGCGGGTGCAGGCGGAGACCTGAAGAGCCGGGCGCCGAAGCGGCGGCGGCGCGGCGGTGGCGGTGGTGAAGCAGTAGCAGCGGCTGAGGAATGGACCGGGGAGGAGGATGCAGGCGGCAAGGGGGGCGAAGCGGTGTGGGGACGGGAGGACACGCCGCCACGCGAGCCCGGAGGCGGACGGGGGTTAGCATTTGTGCCGTACGACAGACAGGGGGATGCAGAGACAGACACAGACACAGACACCGACACGGCGGGTGACGGAAGTGGCGGGCGCCGATGCCTTGGTCCGGGCGGCGGCGGCGGCGGCGGCGGCGGCGGCGGCGGTGGCAGCAGGAAGCGCTCAGTCCGCGGCGGCGCCCGCAGCAGTGGCGGCGGAGGCGGCGCCGCAGATGGCGATGACGGCGGTGCGGGGTCTTGGTGGCGTGGTGAGGTGTGGTATTCCCTGGTGTGGCGCCGTCACCTGGTGGAGGAGACGCTGTGTGCGGAGGAGGTGGGCGAGATGAGGCAGGTGCGTGTGGGCGTGCGGGCGTGTGCCAGGGTCGGGGGGGGGGTTAGGGCAGGGTCGGTTAAGGGCGGTGCGTTGGGCCGCGCTGGCAATTCATATCGCATGTTGCGCATGTGTATTGCATCTCACGGCTGCCATATGTGTGTGTATGTGTGTGTGTGTGTGTGTGTGTGTGTGTGTGTGTGTGTGTGTTTACGCAGGTGCTGCTGAACGCATTGGCGGCTGTGTCGGGTCGGCCCGGCTGGCTGCTGGTGCTGGCGGGCGGCGGCCGCCGCGGCCGCGCCACCGCCGACGCCGACTTCCTGGCCACACACCCCACATACCCCCTCCGTAGGGACAGCGGCGGCGGCGCAGCAGGCGGCGGCGGCGGCGGAGGAGGAGGTGGCGACGCGGGGGACAGTGGGGGCCGCATGGGCGGCGGTATGCGCGGGAGCGAGGGCGCGGGCGAGGAGGCTGGCGGCCGCGGGCGGCTGCCGCTGGTGGTGCGGCTGTATGAGGCGCTGGCGGCGGCGGGGCGGGTGGTGCCACTGGAGGCAGGAGCCTTCTTGCGCATACAGGTGAGGTGAGGTGGGGTGGGGTGGGGCCGTGGGGGAGCGGGCTGGGTCGGCGGGTTGCGCTGGTGTTGTTAAAGAGCGCAAGGTAGGGAAAAGAAGCGCAAAGACTATTTCGCTGTTGTGTGTGTGTGTGTGTGTGTGTGTGTGTGTGTGTGTGTGTGTTTGTGTGTATGTATGTGTGTGTGTGTGTCTGTGTGTGTGTTTAGTGGTGGCGCACGGGTCATTCAGTGCACGTCCGGTGCACTTTGAGCCGCACGTACGTGCGTGCGTGCCTGTGTCGGTGGCCATACCCACGCCACGCCCGTGTCTCTCTGTCTCTACCTCCCTCCCCCATGTGTCGCCAGCAGGCGGGCAAGGAGGCGGGTGTGCTGGACAGAATGAGGGCCATGGTGGCGATGGGCCGCTGGTCGGGTACGTGGGTGGGCGGGTGGGTGGGTGGGTGGGTGGGCATGGTGGATTGGAGGCCCTGGGGGTGCGCTTGCTGCATGTCTGCGTCCCCATCCCAACCTGACGCCCGCCCGCCTGGCTGGCTGCGTGCCTGCTCCCCACCCCACGCCACCCCACCCCCGGACCCCCACCCCACCCCACCCCACCCCACCCCACCCCACCCCACGCCACCCCACCCCCGGACCCCCCACCCCACCCCCAGGCAGCGATGAGCAGATGGACCGGTACGACCACCTGTGGGCCGTGTGGGTGACGGGCGCGGGACGGCGGCGGCGGCTGGACGTGGTGCTGGTGCCGTACGACAGCAGTTGGCCGTACGCCGTGGCGGGCTGGACGGGCAGCCGGCAGTACCTGCGCTTCATGAGGCAACACGCGCTCAACTGCGGGTGGGGCGGGAGGGGGCGATGAGGGGCGGACAGGAACAGGGCGTGTGCTGACACGCTGCGTGCGGCTACTGCAGCTGGGGGGCTGAGGTGGGCTTGCTTGCTGAGCGCCTGATGCTGGCGGACGGGTGGGTGCCGGCCACACCGGCGGGGTATGAAAGGTGTGCCGGGTCAGGGTGTACGCGCATCCTGGCCGGATGTCTCAAAACTAACCCGTGCTTTTTGTATTCCCAGCAGCCACCCTTATAGCCATTTAGTTGGATCAGCCCCCACTTGACGCGCGGGGGCGGCCATGCCTCCCTCCCCTGCCGCAGGATGTTCACCAACGCGCACGGCACGCTGCGATCCGTCGTCCGCCCACAGCGCAAGCACCCGTCAGCCGCCGGCCTTGGCTCTGCCGGCAGTGCAGTGGCTGGGGGCGTGGGCGTGGGCGTGGGCGTGGTCCCTACGGAGGCGCTGCCCACGGACTCGGCCGGTGTGGAGTTCGAGCCGCCCGGGTGGCGCGAGCGCGGGGAGGCAGAGCAGCGGGAGGTGGCGGCGCAGGAGGCGCGGGAGGCGGGTGCGGGCGACCCGGCCACGGGGCTGTGCGACACCACCAACGTTACCGTGGCGGTTTGCATGGCGGCGGCGGCGGGTGTTGGTGTTGGTGTTGGTGGTAGTGATCGTAGTGGTGGTGGTGGTGGTGAGGGTAGTGACAGAGACGGTCAGGGTAACGGTGGGGGCGGCACTGGCGGCAGCAGGAGTGCAGGCGCAGTACGGGAGGCGGCGGCGGCGGCGGCGGGGGGTTGCGTCGTGTCGTGGCTTCAGCGGCCGGTGTGCAGTGAACGGGACATCTGGGAGCTGTTCCGACTGCCGTACCGGGAGCCGCACCAGCGCAACGCGTGAGCGCAGCGCGTGATAGACGTGTCTGGTGGCGGCGCCGAGTAAAGCAGGCAGAATGACCTAAAAACCGATGACCGACAAGTAAGCGGACGGCGGTTACCGTCCATTTGAAGTAACCTGTCTGCTCTCAGTGCGTTCTGCTGACCGCTTTCACTGCTTGCAAGCGATAATTCCGCTGCCGTCTGCTGCACTCGCACTCGCACTCGCATTCGCATTTAAGCATTTCAAATAAAGCCTGGACAAGCACACCAATAGATGTGGGGCCTGCGGCCGCGACTGAAGTGCGTGGCCGCACTTCCGGAGTCGTGGCGTTTCAAGCGCCGGAGTGCTGCGAGTGTCGTGTTAAAGGATGGAGACGCGGAGTTGGTGGCGGGGGGCAGCTGCCCGCTCTGCGGCTGAATGGTTGCTGCTTGGAGAAGGGCTCATCGCTGGTACTCCCATGCAGGCCCACACGGGGGCCGGGCAGGCATGCTGGGGGCGACCTGTTACAATAACACGCGCATGCGCACGGCAGGACGCGTTGAAATGTAGCCCTTACGTTATACCGGTACCACACACGGCCCACCAGCGCAACTCCCGGCTGTACAGTTACGGCGCCGTACCGCTCATCAGGCACCGCTACCGACGCCCAATCGATATCCCGCCAGAACCCCAGCCCATCAGAAATCCACAATGCCCATCATTCCGCAACATCATGTCACGAGAGTAGCCCGCAACAAAATCTGCACTACGGTACTGTACACTAAATCCCATATCCTCCACGCCAAACCCGACCCGCAATCACCATAAGTCATCTTCGTCATTTACCATGCGGCGACGCCCTCCTGCACGCACACAGCCAGCACCTACGCCTCCAGTCATCCTCATCACTACTGCCACTGCTGCCGGCATACCGCGACAGTGCCCCCCCCCGAGGGTCCGTTCCATCAGCCGTTGCAGACTATGACCGACCAGCCCCGCTAGCCACCGTGAGGAGCAGTCTTACTTAGGAGATACTACTGCGCCGGGTTCTGGTGAGATCTAGTAGAATACAATGCAGCGCCGCCTCCCAGGACCTCGCGCGAGGTGTCGTCCATTCGGCCCATAAGCCACGCACTCGTTTCTACTATGACCCGTGTCGCCCCAATCCACAGTAAAAGGTATTCATGTGCGTCCACGGTAGCCCTACGCAACAATGCGGCAGCGACCCCGTAGACACACGGCCCAGTCCCCAACCCCTGTTCAAGCCCTCACTCACGAAGCCCCCGTTACCACCGTACTACCGTACTACACTCGTGGCGTGCATGGCAAACACTACCCACCAGCCCACCGTGCTTGGCACATGTCATTGAAACTCACCATGGCCTCGAAATCGCATGACGCAATAAAATTAAATTTCAGGCGTCGTCGGTCACCTGGATTCCAAGCAGCCGCTCCTCCTCTGTTTGTGAAGATGAAAGCACCCCCCTTCCACCACACACTCCCAATGGTTGGATTGGAATGAACTACTCCCCCTGTGGGCGGAACACGGAAGTTCTACGACACACAAGCATATAACCCCGCGGACGGCGCCCTGGGGCATCTAGATGTGTCTTTTACCGACTGTCCTACTACATTTGGTATCGAGTTCAGGGCCCAACGTGCGTTATCTGCAGACAATGCGCACGCGACCACACAAGGTCGGGGGTTCAAATCCTGGTGACGTCGGAAAGTCCATCACTTCGGCTATGCGAGAGTCGTAAAGGCACCAACAAACAGTTGGCTACTGGCGCTGCTCAGGTAACGGGTAGACGCGACGTGGGCCTAAGCACCCCACTGCCACAAAAACACAACCAGGTGCAAAGAAGTACTCTCTACGCTAGCGTGGTGACTGCCCGGGACGTGCAGTCCAGAAGGGGGAGAGTGTGGGCGGAACACGGAAGTTCTACGACACACAAGCATATAACCCCGCGGACGGCGCCCTGGGGCATCTAGATGTGTCTTTTACCGACTGTCCTACTACACCCCCCCCCCCCCACACCCACACCCACACGTAGTCCACCCCCTTCCCCTCCCGCACGCCGGCAGCGGCCCATTAGCAAATCGTGCAGCTGCAGCCCTGGCTGGCCGCCCCCGCGTCCCCCGCCCCGCCCTCCGCCCCTTGCTTGTTGCTGCGCCTGTTGCGGCGCCCCGCCTCCGCCTCCGCCAGCGGCTCCGCCAGCTCCTCCAGCGCCTCCACCACCGTGTCTATATCGGGCCGTTGCACGGGGTCCTGGTGCCTGCAGGCACCGGCAGGGGTTACACCCATCGTTATGTAAGAAGTGAAGGCGGAGGGGTGTGGTTGTTATTGTGACACAACGGGAATGAGCCTGGGAATAGCAGGGCTCAGCAGGCAGCCACGGGACAGGCAGGAGGGCTCTGCAACGGCGACTAGGGACTCGAGCCTTTGCGTTCTCCTAGCAGCGGTGCGAACCGGTAGCAAGCAAGCTGCCTTCCTGTTCAGGCAACACACACACACACACACCCACACACACAAAACACACACGCGTGCGCATGCAGCCGGCCGAACCCAGCGCCCGACCAGCCCCTGCCTCCTGCCCTGCCCCGGCGCGCCTGGCTCACCAGGCCGCCTCAATCAGCTCCCACAGCTCGGGCGGCAGTTTGTCCATGGCCTTGGGCCGCGGCGGCCGGTAGCCGGCCGCCACACGCTCTGCGAACTCGTCGGGGTTGCACAGCATGCGACTGAAGGCGGGCAGCTTGGTGGAGATGTGTGTGTAGGTGACGCTGGTGCGGCCGAACAGCTCGTACATGAGGATGGCCAGGCTGTACACGTCCACCTGACGGGGGTGGGGAAACAGGGGGCGGAGGGGGCGGAGGGGCCGGGGTGGGTGGGCTTACAACCATGATCAATCAAGAAGGCGCGAACTCGAAGCCGGGGGACCGGGTTTAACAGGAACATCTCTAGAGGAACCATGTGAGGTGTGGGGCGGCGGCGATGGGTGATCATGATCATCACTGGGCAGCCAAGCCACCCGTTCAGTTCCGCGATCAAACCCGCCGCCGCCGCCGCTGCTTCAGCCGCCAGGGCCCAGGGGCCCACGCCTACCTTGTCGTTGTAGGGCTCGTTTTTGTAGGCCTCAGGGGCCAGGTACACCAGACTGCCGGTGCGCCCAGTCAGGCTGAACACCTGAGGGGGCGTGGAGCGTGGGCATATGTGTGGAGAGCATGGAGTGCATGGGGCACGGGGGGTGCGTTGGGAGCGTGTGAATGGGCAGGAGTTTACCGGCGTGTGAAAGATCCGGTTACATAACATCGGTGTCGGCCCCGCCACGCACGCAAGCCCCACGCACCTCCTCGAACTCCGCCTGCGGCTTGTTCTTGAGGAGCCCGGTCGCCGACGAGGTGCGGCTGCGAGTGCCCGTCACGCTGGCCGCGCGCACCGCGCCTGCCGCTGCAGGCGGCGGCGCGATGCCGGCCCGCGCCGCCGCGGCCGCCGCCACCGCCATCCGCGGGCTGCTGGGCGCACTGCCCATGACACGCTGCGACAGCGACGGCACGGCACTGCCGCCGCCAGCGCGCACCGAGCGCACACTGACGTTGACCGCACCCAGGCGCATGTGCAGCAGGTCTGCCATGTGAACCGGCTGCGACGTCGCCGACTGGCCGTCTGTGCTGCCGCCTGCGCCTCCGCCTCCAGCGCTGACACCGTTGAGCAGCAGTTGCGCGACGTTACCTGCATTACCGCCGCCTCCAGGGCCGCCGCCGCCGCCACTGCCATCGCCAAGCGACTTGTGCGTGGTCAGTGCCGAGGCAGGCGCGGAGAGGTCACTCACGGTCCCAGGGGCATTTCCACCGCCTGTGCCCGTGCCCGTGGCGGCGGCGGTGGTGCCGCCGTCTGTCCCCATGCCCGCCGCGGTGCTGAACCCGACGGCGGCTGTGCTCACCAGAGCCGACTCCAGACTGCGGGCCTGCGCATCCTCAGAGGCCCTGTTGAAGGCGGCCGCCGCGGCCGCTGCAGCGGCGTCGTGCAACGGGCGACCTGCTGCCGCGGCGGCTGCGTTGGCGTTGCCGCTGTGCGACAAGCCCTCCAGCCCCACGTGCGCCGTCTCGCCAGAATCCACGTGCTTCATACTGCCTGGCAGCAACTGCCGCTGCCCCTTGCTCGTCAGGCCGTCGTCAACGGCCACGTCAGCAGCGGCCACAACAGCCACCGGGTCCACGTCACTGGCGGCGGCGCCCTGCGCCGCGTTCCCTGCAGCCCCCAGCCCCGCTGAGGCCGCGGTGGGCGAGGTCTGTCGCGAGCTGGGGGCCCGAGCAGCCAGCGACGCAGCGCCCGATGGTGACGGGCCCAGCACGGCTCCTTCCATGCCGCCGCCGGCCGTGTTGAGGGCGCTGCCGCCGCCGACGCTTGTTGCGTCAAGCAGGATGTCCGCACATGACGCCAGTGACTGTCGGCCGTCCGGCGCCCCCAGCCCGCCAGTCAGCCCGCTGCCTAGGCCCAACCCACTCACGGTGCCACTGAAGCCCGGGTCGCTCACAAGCCCCATGGCCTTCACCGGCACCGCCTCCTCGGCTCCGGAGCCCACATCCACTGACCATGGCCTTAGCGCCGGCCCTGGGCCTGCCTCTCGCGGACTTGGTGAGCCGGAGCCAGCCGCGGCCGCGGTCGCGGCCGCGGTCGCGGCCGCGTTTGCTACCGCTACCGCTGCTGCTGCTGTTGAGGTTGCTGCCGCCGCGCCGTGCGGGCTGCGCGCCAGGCTGCTGGCGTTCATGCGCGCCATGGACTCGCTGATGCTTTTGCCGCTGCGCTGCGCCTGCAAGGCGGGGCCAGCCTTGGCGCCGGCGCGCAACGATGCCTGTGCACTGCCGCCGCCCAGCGGCGAGGGACGCGTCAGGACCGCGGCGCCAGCACCGCCCGCCAACAGGCTCACGCCCCGCGGCGAGCTCAGCACGCCGCCGCCTGCTGTCCTTGCCCCGCTGGATACAGGCCACGCCGCGTTGCCTCCGCCCGCGGCCGCGCCCGCCATCGCTGCCAACCGAGATGGCCCCGCACCGCCACCGCTCGCCTCGCCCTCTTCCCCCGTCCGGCTCAACGCCGTACGTCCGCTTCCCGGGCGGCTCCCTCCTCCCGCCGCCCCCACCGCTGCCGCTGCCGCTCCCACGCCTGCCAACGCCTCACCCCCCTCATCCAAGCCACCCAGCTCTCCCACTCCCAGGGGTTGCATCATCTGTGGAATGCTGTGCGTGCGGCGCGCCAGATCTAGCGCCTCACGCACCCGGTCCGCCGGGCCCAGCATGGGCGCACGCACCGCGCTGTCAACGTGGGGGTCGTATGGGTCCGGCGGCTCACTCGGCGGCGGCAGCTGCAGCGGCAACAGCCCCTTATCGTCTAGCGCGAAGAACAGCGGCTCTACGGGCGCGGGTGCCAGGTGGCCTGTGCTAAAGTTGCCGCCGCCGCCGGCTGCAGCGGCGGCGGCGTCCGCTTCAATAGACATGCGGGTGCTGCGGCCGCCGCCGCCGCCGCCGCTGCCGGCAGAGGCAGCGCTGCCAACGCGGCCCAGGCGTGAGGAGGGGCTCTCCAAGCCGCCGCCGCCGCTGAGCAACGCACTTGTCTTGCCGAAGCCAGCGGTGACGGAGGCCGTGCGCTGGGAGTTGCGCTCCGCGAAGTCAGCTGGGGCCATACGTGAGGGGCCGGGAGTGGTCCGCTGCCCCGGCCCCGGCGCCGCGCCGTTCAACGAGGTGCCTCCAGCGACAGCTCCGCCGCCGCCTTCGGCCGTGCCGCTAGGTGACAGGGGCACGGCGGAGGCTGGGCGCTGTGAGCGGCGCACCAGCACCGGCGCCCCATGCTGTTGCTGGCCGAAGATTCCCTGTGCGGGCCCAGTACGGTATGCAGGGCATGTAGGGTTTGAACACACCGCCTGAGAGCGCATGGGCGCCAGGCCAGGGCTACCTCAGTTGAGCATGAGTAGACCTCAAGCCCGCACTGCGCCCTGCCAGCCGGCCTGTCACAAGCCTGTCCCTCCCCATCCTCCTATACTAGTTCCCACGAAACGCGACTTGCCCGCTGCAGCCCAAAGTCCGCCAGCTTGGCGACCTTGCCGCCCTCCACCAGCAACACGTTCTCCAGCTTGACGTCCCGGTGGATGCGTGGGAAGCCGTCTCGGCCGCCGGCGTGTAGGTACTGCAGCGCTCGCGCCACGTCCAGGCACCAGCTGAGTGCCTGCAGGCCGTGGGGTGGCGGGGCCGGGGGCAGGCGAGGGGCGGGAAGCAGCGGGGCGGTCAAGCGAATGCGGCTGGAGGGCTGCGCTGTCAGTGCGTGGCACGTGGTCGTGAGAGTGAGCTGAAGGATGGGTGCCAGCGGCCGTAGGGAGCTGGCCGTGTGCGGTCGGCGTGCGGGTGGGCCCCACGGGCATTCGCCGCCTCCAAGATTCAGGTAAGCGAAACCGCACCTGTGAGAATGTGTACTTGGGCGACGGGCCCGCCAGCAACTGCTTCACAATGATGCTGGCGAGAGATCCGCCCTGTGATGAGGACAGGTGGAAGGGGGCGTAGGGTGCAATCTTATGGCCTCCTGCCGCGCTGGCCTGCTGCCGCTTCGTTTCTCTGGTTGAGAGCACGGCATTCAACATCGTGTCAAACATCCGCCAGGCGCGGCAAGTGCTAGCGCGCCATACTTGAAGGTAAAGAACGGATGCCAGAAACGTGCCCTTCGCCTGCCATTTGCCACCCAACCCCGGCAGCACACAGAGCAGGGCCCGCACCTCCATCATCTCGAGCACCAGCGCATACGCCGGCTGCGTGTAGCCAGTGAGTCCGGGGAACTGCGGCGATAGCCTGAGCAGCCCGTACGCGGTGATGATGTTCCTGAACGGTTCGTTAGGTTCCCAAACGTTGCGGTCGACAGTACTTCACCCCCTAGCCTTCAAGTCAAAGCGGGACCGAACGGCAGGTGTAAGCCGCCGCCGGGCTGTGCTCCAATGCCTCGACGTCGGTACACCCCGTGCCTATTTGTCATCCCCTGCTTCGACACCAGCCACGACGCGCTGGCAACGGTGCGCCTTGCCTCGGAAAACACAGTAGCACTTGCTAGCGAGTAAGTGTTTCTGTGGTCAGGCCGCAACCGCCAAGATTCACGTGTGAAAACCACCCGCGCGCCGCGGCGTGCCCTTACCCATGATCTAGTTGCAGCATCAGTTGCGCCTCTTCCTTGAATAGCCGAAGCTCCACAGCGTCTTCGGAAGAGTACGCATCGTGCAACAATTTTACCGCTACTTGGAGCGTCTCACCGTTATCTTTCTTTAGCGTTCCTGGCAGCACAGTTGCAAAGCCGCCTCGGCCTAGAGACTTTGAACTCAGCTTCAAAGTCTCCAAACAAGCCGAGGTGAAACCAGGCCGCTTTGAAATGACCTCCAGAGCCATAGTGGTTCAACAACTTGCAAGGCTACGCCATGGTCGCGCTGCTGCGACGTAGGAGTTCCTGAAAACCCTTGTGGGAGAAAGGTCGTCCATCCATCACAAGGTATCACGTTTAGACACAAGTCACCCGTACGTAGTTGGTGTGATTATGCATACGATGGTCGTGTCGGCGCCTGCAACTATGGGGCAGTCGTCAGCCGTATGACCTTTTGGATTGTGTCAACATGAGCCGCAAAACCTGCACGACTGGAACGGCAAGAGTTCCGCAAAGACTAACTCAGTAAGGTATTGGGGCTTCGGGGTTGGCGTTGACATATGGGTTGGAGGCATTAGCACTGCACAAACAGTGCCGAGGCCCCGAGGGAGGGGCGAGACCGCTCACTGCGCTCAGCTCCGCTTTGCCCCGTGGCTTTGCCCCCACAGGTCAAGTTGTTAAGAAGATACCTCTCCCTTCGGCTCGGGCAGCCATGGCAAGTACAGCCATACCCTTATTTGTCCACAGCTGACTTTCATGACTGTGCTGGGTGCCTGTCACACGGCGAGACGCATCGGCGATGCTGGTAAAGCCTTGACTGCGCCCTGCAGTGACCTCTGCAAATCGAAGCGACTTCAAGGGCATTTACAAAACAAAACTTTGCAAGACAGACTTTGCGCTGTGCCTCGACACGCTGTGCAACACCGAAACTGAGAAACACCCCCTTGCTATCTTGCTTTGCGGGGGCCTTCAAACGAATATAAGTAGCGTTCACAACCAAGTTCACTGTATACGAGGAACGCTGCTGTAGAGCGAGAAATGCAGAGTCTCGTCTAATGGCAAGTCTTTGCAGTCTTGTGCTGTGATAATATGGCTCCAGGTTTACGCTGTGGATGCCAGTCACATTCTGTTTAGGTTATAGGGAACACGTAGCTGCACAGCTAGGAATTTGCAGATTGCCGCATAGCTCACGGTGCAGGCGTGCTTGCCGGTAGCGCTTTGAGCGCGCCTGGGGGCCTGAAGCAGTCGAAAATGCAGATAGTGCACGTGTGCTTGAAAGCGGCATTGGGGGCAAGTGCCTTTGGCGACCAAGTGCCTTGCCCACCAGCGTGCCACCCCTCCCCTCCCATCCGGACGGACCCGCAGGCGGCTCCACTGCACATGTACTGACCAAGGGTGCTCGCCTGCTCCCTCAGGGCCAGCCTTTATATTTGGTTGCCACTGGGTTGAGACCGAGCCGGTGCATACCCGGCAGGATTCGGCCTGCAACTGATTTTCTGAGCGGCGCGCTCACGGCAGCAGTCACTCCAGCCGCTTCCCGGCAGCAAGCTCTGGACGCAGCCTCAACGCCCGGTGCGTGGAGACGGCTGGCACCAGTTGCGGTCGCCCACTGCCGGGGCACTGGGCCTGCCCAGGGACCCTCCCGGCGCCGGCCGACCGGACCGATCGCTCGGCGCCGCTGCAACGCACCCACGCTCGGCACCCGCAGCAGGCGTCGCCAGGCGGGCAGTTCGCAACAGCCGCAGTAGCAGCAGTAGCAGCACGGGAGCCCTCTGAGTGCGTGACACACACTGACAATTTGGCCCAGTGGGCCCGCCAGTGGCCATGAACGCCATTCTGCTGCGCACGCTGCAGCCGCCGCGCACGCCCAGCCTCTTGGCGTTCAGCGACTACCGCGAGGCTGAGCAGGCCAATGCGCGGCACAGCTCCACCACAGCCACCGGGGCCCTGCTAGAGTATGAGACGCTGGAGCTGCGCGTGCACCCGCCCAACGTGGGTGGCGTGGGGGCCGTGTGTTGGGGCCCTGTTGGGGGCCAGCAGGGGCGTGTGATTGGGGGCGTGTGTGTAGGTGAGGTGTTGCAGTGGCGGTGAGAGGTGGGCCCGGCCTGGGCTGGTATTGGGGCCGTGGCGCGGCACTCTGTGTGGCTGGCTTCGGGCAAGGCACCTCAGGCCGCGTTCGTGGGCCTGTGACCCAGATGACCGCCGCTGCTCGACCATACATACCCACCCGCACTCCACTGCACTACCACGCAATACCCAACACAGGTGGTCGTGGACAACGAGTCCTACTCAGACCGTACCCTTATTACCCTCGACTCGGCCAACCGGCCCGGCACGCTGGTGGAGGTGGTGCAGCTGCTGACGGAGCTGGGGCTGTGTGTGACCAAGGCGCGCATCAGCAGCGACGGCGGCTGGTTCGTGGACGAGTTCCACGTCACGGACGCTGGCAAGAAGGTCACCAACGAGCGCAAGCTGCGGGCCATTCGCAAGGCATGTGCACTAGGGTGATAGGGCGCTGGGTTGGGGGCGGGGGGCTGGCGGGGGCGGGGGCCGGGCTGGCGGGGGCTGGCTGGCAAGGGCGGGGAGGGGGCTGGCGGGTTGACGAAATGAGGAGCCGGGAGCGGAGGTGTTGGGACTGGAAGAGCGAGGAGGGAAAGAGCACGAGCCGGGCGGTAGGCACACCGATGGCGGTTGGTGGGAGGCCGCGTTCAGGTGGGCTGGGGCTGATAGGGCTGCGGCGGAGGTGCGGCGGAGGTGCGGCAGGTGGTGCTGGCGCCGCCTATGCCGCTGCAGCAGCGGCGGGCCAGCGCGCGGTGTCTGTGCTGGGGGGCACACACCCGTGCTTGGTCCGCGCAATCATTTACTAACACGACACCCACACCCACACCCACGCCGTGGTTCCTTCCCTTGTGCTCTGCACACCCGCTGCAGGTGCTGTCTGTGGACACGGACCCGGGCAGTGACGCGGAGGCGGACGTGGGGGTGTTTGAGGAGGCCTCGCAATGCTCCACCGTGTTCGAGCTGGCCGGTAACGACCGCATAGGGCTGCTGGCCGAGGTGATTGCGCTGCTCAAGAACAACGGCTGCGAGGTGGGTCCCGGGGCCTGGGGGCAGGTGGGTAGGTGGGGTAGGTTACAGCATGCCCGTACAGGAGGGTACGAGATGGAGGGAGTGGGAATGGGGAGTAGGGAATGGAAATGGTGGGTGGTGGGTGGCCGGAGCAGTTGTGTTCTGGCGACCCAGATCGCCAATGCTTACTGCCGCTACCTTTAGGCTGGGCGTCGCTTGTTTGGTATGTCTCAACTTGACAACTTCTTCCCTGCAAGTCATTTCCCTTCCGTCCCACCCGCTGCGCGACCAGGTCCGCTCGGCGGCGGTGTGGACGCACAACCACCGAGTGGCGTTTGTTATCTCAGTGCTGGAGGCCTCCGCCTCCGCCACCGCCGGCGCGGTGGCGGCGCCAGGTGTGCACCACACGCACCTGCACAACGCCGCCACGCACCACCACGGCATCGCGGCAGCGCCGGGTGGCGGCGTGGGCGGCGGCAGCTGCCCCATCAAGGACGGCATCAAGCTGGCGCGGCTGCGGCAGCTGCTGCTGGGCATGATGGACCCGAGTGGCCAGGACTCGGTCGTCAACGTGGCCACCACCAAGGTCCGTGCCGTAGGGTATGCAGTGTTGTTGGGGGAAGAGCAGCAGAGAAAGATGAGGGGAAGGGGGAACGGAGTAGCAGAGAAAGGGCAGTAGGAAAGGGCAGCAGGGGGTACGCATGGGATAGGAGACGGAGGGCTGCGGGCTGCTGCTGCCAGGACGCATGCTGGCGGCCCCGCCTGGCGCTGCGGCCGCCTGTCTCGGCGCTCCTGATGCCCGCCATACCGCATCGCACCGCTGCCCACACCGCTGTCCACACCGCTGCCCACACCGCTGCCCACACGACATGCCCCCCCCACCCCCCACCCCACACACACCCCACAGGGCCTGATCCACTACGAGCGGCGACTGCACCAGCTGCTGCTCAAGGAGGAGGAGGCGCAGTGGCGGCGTGCGGGCGAGCTGGCGGCGGCCTATGAGGCGGAGCTGGCGGAGCTGCAGGTGCGTATGGTGCTGGTGGGGGGAGGAGAGCAGGCGGGGAGGGTGAGGGCGGCAGGGGTGTGCGTTGTCGTGCGGGCGAGGAGGGCAGAAGGTCGGGGGGCGGGGGTGACCATGAGTTTGCCAGCACGGGGCTTACGGCTGCGCAGGCGGGGCGCCTAAAGGATTGGAGTGACACAGAGCCTCTGAATCGGAGTCCTGACGCGACATTCCTGCTTGCCATTCGAGTGCAGGCGCAGCAGGAGCGCCGCTGGGCCGGCGGCGCCTGGTCCAGCACCGCGGCGGCGGCGGGCGCGGCGGCACTGCCGGGGTCGTCGGGTCGCGTACGACCGCAGCCGATCACGATATACGGCGGCGGCGGCGGCGGCAGCGCGCTGCCGTCGCCTGCGAGCCTGCTGTCGGCGGCGCCGTCGCCGAGTATGGCGGCGGCAGGGTCAGCGGGGGCGGGGCCAGGGACGGGGCCGAGCTCGAGTGTGGCGGGGACGCCTGGGGCAGGGGTGTCCGGCGCCACCACGCCGACGCGGGCAACGTCTGCAGAGGCGGCGGCGGGCCGGGGTCAGGGGCAGGGGCAAGGGACAGTCGCAGCGGCGGCAGCGGCTGCAGCGGCGGCAGCGGCGCAGGTGCATAGCGCCCTGGGCTCGCCGCTCATGTGCAGCCCAGAGAACAGCGTGCACGGGGGCCGCGCCAACGTAGCGGGTGGAGGTGCCAACGCCGCCGCCCCCTCCACAGCTGATGGCGCCGCCGCCGCGTCAGCAACCGGCGGCGCCGGCCCCAACGCGGGCGCCTCCGGCGTCAGCTCCGCCGACTTGAGCAGCCAGCCGTCAGTCCTGCGGACCTCGTCCGTGACCGCCACCGCCGCCGCCACGACCAACGGCACCGCCTCCGGCGCCGCGGAGGGCGCCACAGCTAGCAGCACCAACAATAACAGTAACAACACTCACTACGGCGGCAAGCAGCCCGCCGCGACGCTGGCGGCGCCGCCGTCGCCGTCGCCGCCGCCCGCGCTGTCGGCGTCGAGCGCCCAGAAGCCGGAGGTGTCCATCCAGCACACCAAGCAGCACAACTACTGGATGATCAGCATCCGCTGCCGCGACCGGCAGAAGCTGCTGTTCGACACGGTGTGCACCCTGGCCGACCTCAACTACGGTGCGAGGCTGCTATGGGCCCAAGGGCTTTAGCCTTGTTGCAGGCTGTTAACGCGCCTGCGGCGATGCGATTTGTGTAGCTGTGCGCCGCTGCGCGCTGCTGTATGTGCTATCGGCCGCACAGCTTACTGCCCCGCCATTTGCTCCCTGACCTGACCCCTGCTGGCCCCGCCTGACCCTGACCCCTGCTGGCCCCGCCTGCCTGCGCCTGGCGCCGCATGCAGACGTGTACCACGGCGCGGTGGACTGTGAGGTGGAGCGGGAGCGAGCCCACGGCCAGCCGCTCAGCATAGCCGTGCAGGTGGGCGCGGTCAGGCAGGCGGGCGTGGGTGGCGGGCGCAAATGATTGTATGCGTGTGCGTGCGTACGTGCGTGCGTGCGTGCATGCGTGCGTGCGTGCACGCGTGGTTGACGGGCAATACGGCGGGTGGGAGTGGAAAGGAAGTACGCTCGTGAGCTCATGCCAACATTCGGTACCAAGAGCCGCCACTCGCGCCTGAATGCGGCCATGCCGCTCTCCCCCTTGGCTACAACTTCACTTCATACACCACTTCTGACAACTTCATTTGTTAAAAGTTCACTTCTTAGTCGCCGCCAATGCAATCCGCCGCCGCAGACGTTCTACCTGCGGCCGCGGTTCGGCGACTGCGTATGGGACGCCAAGCGCGCAGCCAAGCTCAAGTACATGCTGGAAGTGGCCATACAGGTAAGACTTACATCGTTCTTGGGTAAAATAATACGATGTCTGGGGTACTGTCAAGCCGGCAATGCCTCCCAGACTTGGCAGCATGATTGATCGGGCGGTCTGCCGACCACTGGCCTGTGGGTCCTGGATCAGCGTTAGTGCAATTGGCTAATGGGCCGCGGCGCTCTGCGTTGTGAGGCTGCGGCGGGCTGAGGCTTGACTTCGACTCGTGGCGTGGTGCCCGAGAAGCTTTTTGTGCGGAGACTAATGTGCCGTGTTGTGAAGGCAGCCCACCAGGGGGAGGACACGTTCTCTCTGCGCCCGAGGTGGTCCCGCATGGCGTGATGCGGCGCACCTTGATTGGCCAGACTGCCCCTTCTTGACATGTCGCATTTATGACGCGTGTGGCACTTATGTGAGACCCTGACTGCTGGACTGCATGTGCAGCGGCGTCAGCCCACCGGCACCAAGGTCCACATCTCGGGCGTGCCTGCCTCCGCTGCTGCCGCCGCCTCCGGGGCCGGCGGGGGCGGCGGCGCCACCTCGGACCTGCCTGCGCTGACGGCGGTGTGGCGCGACTTCGGGCTGTGCATCAGCCGCGCCAAGGTGCGCGCGCTGGCGGGTGCGGCGGGTGAGCACACCTTCTACCTGGTCGACCGCAACGGCCTGCCTCCCGCAGACACCGTTGTGCAGGTGAGCACAGGGAGCAGCAGGGGACGAGGCCGAGGGCGTGGTGACGTAGTGAAGGAAGCGGCTGGGGATGTGCGTGAGCGGCTGTGGGACTGTGCTGTGGGGGGCTGATGGGGCTGGGCCTCCGGAAGGGCGGCGCGGCGCGGCGCGGCACGGCCTGCACCTTGCCTCTTACGCCCGTCCTGCGCTTCCGCACCGCTGCAGGCCGCGTGTCAGCAGATTGGCGGAGTGCGACTGGCGCGGCCGGACGCAGGGATGATGGGCAGCAGCGCCGGAGCCGGGGCTGGGGCCGGCATGGCGGGTGGCTCAGTGGGCGGCAAGGCCGGGGCCGGGAAGGGCGCGGCCGGCGGCGCGGGTGCCGCCGTGCCGCCTGGGGAGTACAAGTTTGGGTTCACTGTGTATTCACGATCGGGCTGGGGTGGCCGTGATGCCAACGGCGCGCCCGAGTCGGTGTAAGATAGACACGCGGGTTGGTGGCCGGGAACCTGCATTTCGAGGAGTTGGTTGCAGGAGGCGGGCGGGCAGGATTGACCGATCGGGGCGGCAAGCAGGAAGGCAGACAGAACCGGAGCAGGGATGGGCCGTGTGTAGCGCGTGCGACAGTGCTTTTGTGTGCATGCGGTGTTTATAGCTCGTCCAATGCGTCTGTCGAAGTAGAGCCGAAATAGAGCTTTAGCATGTAGGGCATGTGGTCCCCACATTGGGTCGCACTTGGGCAGCCCGAGCTTCTAACAAACACACCTAGCTAGACCAGGCTCTCGGGCGTGTCTAGCTGGTGTATCAGTACTTATGTCACGTGATATCATACGTACTGTTCCTTTTTTGTTGGCGATGGGATGTATGCGGCTTGGGGTGTTTAGTGCCTGTTTCCACGTGCCGTCACCGTGTGCCGTCGTGCGTGCGTGCGTGTGTTGATGTGCGCCAGGTGATGTGCATGTCTCCAATGGTTAGCTAAGACAGACCGCGTGTTACATTGCCCGACTCCCTGTACAACTGGATTCAGATTGATGTCAAGGCTGTGCACCAGAGCATTGTGCGGACATGATGCATTCACCCCAGGAGCCCAGAGCGGTGTGGGGCAGGAGCCCAGCAGTAGATGGCGCATGGCTGCTATGGCAACACCGGGTGGTTGGAAGCAAGCAGGTGCGCTGGCAATCACACGGACGTGTCCTTTGGATCAAGATAGACGCACATGGCTGAGGCAGCGGGGCCGTGGTGCCTTGGATATGGAGTCCTGTTGATGATGGACGTCCTGTTAGTTCCTGGTGCTGTGACTGCAGCGCGCGGGGCGCGCGCATGGAATGACAGGTCTGAGCCACACAGTAACGGCTTCGCATGGTTCGTCTTAAAAGCATTCTCAATAATGCTCCGTCAACAAGCCATGTCGTGTTGTGAGCAAGGCAGGATGTTTCAGGAGAGTTTCAGGATGGTAGCGAAGTGTACGTCAAGCAAGCGGCGTGTCAAGGGTCCCTGCGTGTCAAGTGTCAAATCCCCTGCTAGCCTGGCCCAACCGCCCAAGCAAGCTGCGTGTCCACCCGGTGCACCAGAAGGGTCGGAACGTCACAGGCGACGGCGACGGGGTCCAGCTTACAGAAAGAACTCCGCTGGGACAGTAACACGGTTCCAGCAGGCTCCACGGATTACCAGGACGGTTAGCAGGCGCCCATAAGCACCTACAAGTGTTCCCCGGTCACGGGAAAAGGGGCTGAGCCCCTCCACAGTCTGAGGCCGAACAACCTCATCGCCCGGACCTGCCAGCATTTGAAAGTTTGAATGCCCCAGCCTCCCTGTGTGATCCAGGGGAGGCGTTCTAAGCAATCTAGCTGGGACTTGCTCCCGCAGGGCCACGTGCCCTGCACTTCGCTTTGAGGCAGGCAGGCAGCCCATTTTCCGGTGCTGCACAGTGAAGGCAGTTATATCCCAGATGCATGCATTCGCCGCAGTGATCAAGCACAAGTGTGCCACTCCTCGAAGTATCAAAGCCCTTCCGAAACAGTCTTCGTGTACAGGCCAGTCATGCCGGTGCTACCACGGTACCAGGCACGTGCAATCCCCCGCCGAATCACTTAGGCGTGCAAGCGCAGGCGCCACAGTAGAAGTCACGGTCCGGCGGTTCAATGCATGTCAGGAGCGGTAACTCAGGTACGCCCACAACAAGCACCTGCCGCACCGCCGCTATGCATGCACGCGCTCTGGCAACAGCTCGATTTGCTTTCCGGCAAATTTCCTGGCGCATGCTTATGAATGGCCTTCCAATAAGTGACGATGCAACCCGTCCTCGAAGAAGCCGAGGCATAGTAAGAAACTGTGAAATGCAGGCGCTGAAATGCAGGTGCCCCCGCTCACTGGATCTTTCGCCCAGGTTCTTGCCCATCACTGACAAATTCCAGCGTAACCGTATGCCCCAACGGCCTGCCACGACACGCTTTCCCCAAACCCACTCATCAAGCCTGTCGTGGTGCGCATCACATTAATCCTCCTCCCCACATGGATAACTCGTACATTACGAGCTCGTATAACAGGGTTGCCCACTCTATGGGCCATGCCTGCTTGCGCGCTCTGTCTGGCTCTAACACGGCAGGCTCAGGCGTTTCGGTCCTGCGAACCTGACAACATATCAGCAAGGCATTCTCCATTTAGGGCGGACGGCGAGGAAGCGACGGCGGCGTTTGCAGCCGTGGCCACGGCCCCACTTGTTGCTGCTGGCAGCATGAGGGTCGAACCACGACGGCTCCCAATGGAGCTCTGCTGGCGCGCCGCCGGGCCCAGCGCACTGCTGCGGCCAAAGCTCACGCCACCGGTGCTTTGCCCGCGACTGTTTCGTGCCCGCACCGGCAGCTGCCCCGCCCCGCCGAGGGCCTGCGCCGCACCCACCACACCTGCACCGCTCGCAACGCCGCCGCCTTCTCCCAGCACCGCCGAGTCCGGGCCCCCACCGCCAGCGTCCGCCAGGGTGGCGCTGCGCCGTGTGAAGCTGTTCGCAGCCGCCACGTACGACAAGATCTCATCAGGCGCGCCCACCACTGCAAAGCTGTTGGCCCGGGACCTCGCCGACAGCTGCACCTGGCTCACCGAAGCAGCCATGGACAGCGCCGGCGAGGGCATCTCTGAAGACCCAACCGGCGCCACCGGAGACAGCGGCCCAGTGCCGCCGCGCCGCAAGGCCGACAAGCCCTCCAACGGCCCACTGTCAGGCATCACCGGCAGCGGCACCAGGATGCCGCCGCCAGACGCGCCCGACACGGCCTGCTGCTGCGGCGGCACCTGGGCCGAGCCGAACAGGCGGGCGGCGGCGCCATGGGCGGCGGTGTTGCTGGGTCGCGGGCTCTGCACACGGTCGTTGGCCGTGCGCGCCGCCATAATCAGGGAAGGCGGCGGCAGGTTCAGCATAGGGCTTGCGGCGCCAGTGACGCCGCTAGAAGCGTGCGGAACCGGGCCGCTAGTGTGGCCTGCGCCGCTGGCGGTCTGGAACGGGCTGGACGCAGCTGCCGGGCCGCTTGCGGCCGCCGCGAACTCCACAGCTGAGGCAATACGGCCGTCCTCAGCTTGCCTGAGCGCATTCGCTGCCAGGTCACCGCCGCGCGTGGAGTTGTCGGGGGTGCCGGGCAGTTTGTCCCAGGTGCTGTCCATTGCCGCTGACATGCCGTCGCCCACAACCATCGCCAGCACCAGCCCGCTGTTGCCATGTGTGGCGGTGGAGCCGCCGCCTGGCGTCACGCCGCCTGCACTGACGGTGGCCGCAGCGACGCCGGGCCCGCCGCCTCCTCCGCCACCACCACCGCCAAAGCTGCTGCTGTACGGTGCGGTGCCGCGAGTTGACGCGAGCCCGGCGGCGGCAGCTGCGCCCAGCAGGCTGCCGTTGGCTGTGTCGTCACCGCCGCGGGCCGGCGGAGAAGAAAGGCGGCGGAAGGCACCCGGGCCTGCTCCAAGGGCAGTCTCGGCCGCGATCGGGTCGTCAGTCAGAGCAAGTCCTGCGCAGTGCACAATGGGGCAAGGAGTATGGACATCAGCGTGTGTGCCTGTGCAGGGATGGACACGCACGTTCAACGTCAGGCAAGCGCACACATACCTTCGTCGTCGTCCGCTGGTGGCGTCGGCGCCGGCGGCGGCGCCTCGACCGGCCCCCAGCGCAGCACCGCCAGTGCGGCGACGGAGCTCAGCTTGGTGCCAGTGGCGGTGACTGCCCAGGACAGGTACTCGTGCACCGCCCGCACACGCGGCTCGCTGGGCTGGGCCGCAAGCGCCGCCTCAGCGACCTGCAGCGGCGTGCGGCCCGCGCCGTCCACAGCCGCCAGGTCAGACACCGCACCGCCCTGCTCCACCAGGCGGCGCAGCACAGGCAGGTGCGCATGCTCCGTAGCCAGATGCAGTAGCGTACCGCCAACCCGCCGGCCGCCACCGCCGGCGCCTGCACCTGCACCGGCAGTGCTTCCGCAGCAACCACCGGTGGCTGACACGCCCGCAGTGAGGTACGCCAGCACCAGTCCGGCATCGCCTTGCTGCACCGCACCACGCAGCTCCGCCTGTGGCGAGAAAAGCACGAAGAACAACGCACAAATGCACGACGGGTTATCCTTGGGCGTGATAACGGCAAGGGCGCTGTGCGTTTCCCGCTAGCACGCCCGGGCGCCGTGCCCAGCGGGCCCCCTCGATCGCAACAACCCTGCCACCAGCACAGCATCCTTACCCGCAGCTGCGGTGCCATGTGGTCTTTCAGCGTCACTCCCACAGCCCGGAATGCGGCCACAGTGGCCTCGTGCCCCACACGCGCCGCCTCCAGCATTGCGGTGGGCGCTGCGCGGTGTAGGGCGTCGGTGGGCAGGTCGGGCAGGAGCACCTCCACCACCGCCTGTGAATCCATGTGTGTGTGTGTGTGTGTGTGTGTGTGTGTGTGTGTGTGTGTGTGTGTGTGTGTGCGGCAGCGTGCGTGCACGTGAGGCTTTATTTGCGGGTGCGTGCACCATGGGAAATCCGCGTGCGCAGTACATGGCATCAGCAGCCATTCAAGTGTGCCCCTGCCTCACCGTGTGCCCCTTGCTTGCCGCCAGCATGAGTCCGGCGAAGGCGCAGCCCGCCGCCTCCCCAGCCTGGTAGCCGCCCGCCTCGCGCAACTTGGCGGCATCGCCTAGGCCGCACCAGCCCATGTAGTCCTTGGCAGCCTGCTGCCGAACCTTCTCGGCGTTTGCGGCGGTGCGGTGCTTGTGGCCTCTCAGCAATCCCTCCAGGTACGCCACCACGGGTGCGGCGCCCACCCGCCGCGCCTCGTCCAGCGCCGTGTTCCCCCAGCGGTCATGGAAGTTGACATCTGCGTGCCCTTCCTCCACCAGCAGCTTCAGAGCTTCCAGGTTGCCCTCCGAGCCGGCGATGTGCAGTGCGCAGCGGCTGTCATAGTCGCAGGCATCCGGCGGCGCTCCCGCCTTCAGCAGCCGCTGCAACTTGACAAGGTCGTTCTTGTAGACCGCGGTGCACAGGTCGGATGCCACTGTCAGGCCGCCGGCGCCAAGCCTACATCATCAGCAGCAGGAGCAGTGTGGCCGCATTAGCTTAGCCACAGGCGAGACATACACACGCTGGATGCAAAGCAGGGCGCATGAAGGGCCATCCCATGCATACTCACGATGCACCATAGCTCAGCAGGAGAGCCACAATCTTGTCGTGTGCGCCCTTGACTGCCTCGGCCATTGCACTGTTGCCGAAGCCGCTGTGAAGGACGCAACAGATTACCGTATAGTTGGCTTCAGTGAGGTCAGCGATGCACGTTGTCATAGCCACAACAAGTCCCGCTTTACTTCCGTCCTGACAGTAGCAGACCAAGTGGCAGTTGAGCAAACAAAGCCGACACTTACTCGGTGCGGTTCATCTCGCAGCCCGCATCCAGGAAGAGGCGAACGGCGGCCTGTGTGCATGAAGCGGAGGCCCAGCATGTCACACAGGAGCTGAGGGCCGCCGCAGTGTGTCCGCATGCATCACCCGAGTAACAGTGCACGGCCCCTTAAAACACCGGGGAAGTACCTCGTGGCCCTTGGCTGCTGCAAGCATCAGTCCGTTACGGCCGTCATAGTCTGCCGTGTCTGGGCTCAGCCCCTGGCGCAACATCGTGCGCAGCGACTCCACATCGCCCTGGGCCGCCGTGTTGAGCAGCTCAAACGTGCGCTTGTCGTCCACCTTGCGAACGTGCGCAGCAGTGGTGTTACGCACATCTTCCAGGCGCGTGAGCATCTCAATCTGCGACTGCGTCAGCGCATCTGCAGGTAATAGCAACACCGAGTCCACAGCAGTGAGTACCAGCCACTGGTGCGCACTTTGCAAGCAATTCAAGTGACTTGCACGCTTGACGCACCGTCACCGCGTGCCCACGTTAACAAGTAAGGATCTGCTGCACTTCCTGTGTCACGTACCGCGTGTGTCCGCTAGCATGAACGGCTCCACGTTGTCTAGCACCTCATCGTTGCCAGTGGCCAGCGCCAGGGCTACGTGCAGCTGCTCGGCAGTCAGCTGCTTCTTGGTCGCCGCAGCCTTGAGCGCCTCCTCGGCGCCCGCCTCCGTGTTGCGCTGCAGGTTCTCCAGCACGATGCGTGTCTGCGGCAGGCGTGCATGCGGCAGCGGAGGCGGGTGAGCAATTCGCCGATTCCACATGCAATGCCACACCAAGCTCCACGCACACATTATTCCTGCCAGGCCACCCACCTGCTGTGGGAACTGAACTACCAACAGGTCCCAGGCGGCCTTGGGCAGGCTCAGCACGCGCACGGGCGCCGTGCCCACCACCGTCTCGTGGCTGGCACCCTCGGTAAAGAACGCCACCTCAGCCAGCGAGTTGCTGGTGCCGCGCTTGTACGCGGAGAAGCGACCGAACTTGGGCTTGTTGGCGGCGCCGGTGTCAAAGCTTACGCCCCCAGGCGACGCGGCCGACAGCGGGTCTGTTGTGTGCACGGATGTGGTGAAAATGGGAAGGTTGGGGTGGCTCAGGCAGGACGAAGGACGTACATATGGACGGCAGAGGCTGTGCATGTTGAGTGGCAGGGCGCAGGATGCATGGAGCGTTTCCTCTTTTAGAGTTCATGATGTTCGTACGCACGTCGTCACGTGGTCAGCCGGACGGAAACAGCAGTAGCGATGGCAGGGTGGGTGGAGTCATGCTCCACAAAGAAGAGTCAAGAAGCCTAGCCCTTCAACCAACAGGACGCACCGCCGTGCATGCTGCCCCCGCCGCCGTGGGAGCTGTCCTCGGGTTGGGCGCCGGCGGAGAAGGACGCGGAGGTGACGCGGGGCCCGCCGGAGAAGGACATGTGGTCCGACCCCACAGCCATGGATCCCGACCCAGGCAAGGAGCCAGAGGAGTTGCCGCCCATTCGGCCGCCGCCCCCGGTGGTCACCATCACCTCGCCCGCCACAATGATCATCAGGTCCACCACATTGTCGCCCTCGGTCAGGATCTGAGGGGGAAAAGATTGGAAATGGATGCCGATCAATGAACTGCGGCCAGTGTGTGTGTGTGTGTGTGTGTGTGTGTGTGTGTGTGTGTGTGTGTGCAGCCCCGCCGTCCAGTGCGCCATTGAACCATGCATGACATGTTGCGCTCGGGCTCTCCAGCACTCCCGGGTTCCGTCGGTGCATGCACCACATCCGTGGACATTGCATGATGCGTTCGGTCCAGCAGGACGCCGCCCCTCGACTTTATGTGGATAGAGCAGCACCCACCTCCACACCGGGCAGGAAGAACTCGACGCGTGCGGCGGTGAGGACGGAGTCCAAGAAGCGCTTCTGACAGCCCTTGAACAGGTGGCAGCCCTTCACGGGCTCCATGTACAGGTGCCGCAGCGCGTTGCGCCGGATGGTGACAGGGTAGATTCCTGCGAACGAAAAGGCGGCGGCAGGCGAACAAAACACTCGTTGTGAGTTCATTGCGCCAGAAATCAGCCGTCATACATATGTATTCGCAGCCCATGCAGGACAGTCTGCCATGCAAGCTGTGCGTGGCGCTTGGGTATATACGGTACTTACTCAGCACGTTGTCGTCGTTGGTGGCCTGGGCGTCGAAGTTGACCAGCAGGTGCTCCTTCATGGCGGTGTGCAGCTTCTACGAGGCGTGTACATACAAAAAAGTTATTGTTACAATGTGACCAGCCGAGCTGGATCCCAAGCAACCTACAGACGGTATGTGGCGTGACCGCCGGGCAATCGCACATGAGCCTCGAGCGCATACAGCCGAGTTGGCGACAGGCATGCAACCAGCAACCAGCAGCAGACCCCGCCCCACCTCTGGCAGCTCGTTGTCCTGACTGTACTCGGTCAGGTTCTCTATGCTCTGACGGAGCGCCTGGCTGCGTTCATCCTTCTTCACCATCTGTACGTGCATAGTACGGCGGGGGGGCATAGCCGTTCATGTGGAGAACGGGGTGATTAAATCACAAATATGAAGTAAGTGCCCAGTGGGAATAGCGGGGGAGAGGGGGATCCTGGGAAACGCCTGACACGTGCGAGGGGATTCCCAGTTGGGAGCCGCCCAGCAGGTTACACCTACCAGGCTCCGATGTAGATAGGCGCCTGTAATCCCCGAAAACCCCAGGCCCCGCCCACTCAGTCACGCACCATGATGGTGACGGTGCCAATGATGTAGGCGGCCAGAAACAGGTTGAACATCTGGGGGTTGATGGAAGGGCGGGTGGGCGCCAGGAAGTGTGAGCAGCAAGTACACGCTAGGCGTTAGTGTTACTGCAGTTTGCGCAAAGAGTTGTGCACACACGCACACGGAGTGAGCATACACGTCCAGTGGCAGGCGCGCAACACACACACGGTGTACAAAACCCTAGCATACGCACCAGGTACACAATCATCGCCGCCATCTCCACCACGGTGTACGGATACATCGCCGCGTCACCCATCGCCGTGAACACTGTCACACTGAAGTACAGCGCCATGATGTACTGCTGCCACACGCTATGGTGTTGGAAATAGTCCGGGTTGCGCCCGATCCACGTGTCCTCATTAAAGCTCTCCTCGCGGGCAATCATGTAGAAGATGCACGATGCCCAGCTGCAGATGGATGGGCGGGCAACGACAGCCGCGCGTCACGGCGAAGCACGCACGCACGGAAGGGGCACATGAGCACAATGCAACGAGCGAGACGACAAGCCACATACCGCATACATGTCCACAAGGCCGGGCCTGCCCACTAGCAAAGCCCCTACCTAAGTCCCTGCCTAATGAGGTGCGCCCGCCGACAAGCCAAGAACGAAGGCGACAAGGCCGCTCACTGCGTTGTAAAGAAGACGTAGGTGTAGTTGCGCAGGATCAGCAGTGCCCCCTGGCTCAGCACCATGCGGTAGTCCAACAGATTAAACAGGTCGAACACGCGGTACGTCCGGGCCTGTGCGTACGACACGGGCAGGGCAAGGGTAACATCAGGGCACGGGTAATAAATTATGGGGAAAGCTGTTTGGGCAGCACCACATCCGTGCAACCCTAGACACCGCCCGTGTGCGCCTCGCGAAAACCCTTACTTGACACCGCCCGTGTGCTGCTTGTCATGCGTGGTCATACATGGCCGTCTCGCTCGCTCCCTACCAGCGTCAGGAGCTTGAGCCAGTTCAGGGCGTCAACCACGGTGGGACTGGCCACCCCCGCGGCCTCCGCAATTCGTATTGTGACGGTGTCGTACGGGAAACAGCCCAGCACGTCCAGCACGAAGATCCAGCTGCAGCGGCCAGTCAGGGAAGAGAAGATGTCATGGGGCGAAGTTGGTACCCAAGCGGCATGTACGCATATGCATTGCCCGCCTCGGCCACGTACCTCTTCACATAGCGCATGGCCATCTTGGGTTGCGTTGTGACGGGCTGTGGGCACGTGTAAAGCGGTCACACCACGATTGGTAAGTGCGTAGTGTGCCTCAGGGGTCGCGTGCACACGCCGGGCCACAGCTTGCTAGGCCCAGGTCCTAAACGCACGACGTTACGAGCGAACCCACGCACAATGCCGGTCTCGGGGTCGTCGTATGACACGAAGAATTTGAGCGCGAAGTCCAGCAGGAAGGTGGCGAGGATGATGTTCTCGATGGGGTCCAGCCATGCCATGCTCCTGCAGCGGCACGTGCACAGGACAATGACATACAGTCGACTACCGGCAGTTTGCCGCTGAGCGAGCGGCGTACGGCGAGGAGGGCCGGGCCAGGATATGCCCAGGATTGACAGGAACACGGACCCCGACCTCTACCTTGACGACCCAAGCCCCCTGTGCAGCTCATCCCGCCGTGATGCCGTACCACCCCACCGAGTACCCAGTTACTCACCCGGTCACCAGCGGGGAGCCCACAAAGGCCATGTTGAACGGCTCCGTCCAGCAGCTGATCAGCGCCACGCCCACTGCAAAGTAGAACCACCACTTGCAGTACCACGCCGCGTCGGGGTTGATCACCAGCACCGACAACCACCGCTGCAGACGGGCCCGGACGGCCGCCAGTGCCCAACCCAGCCCGCCGCTTGAGGCACGAGCTTCCACCGCAGCCGCCTCCGCTGCTGCCTCACCACGCCCAGCACCGTCAGCGGAGTTCTGGGCTGCTGCCACGCGGCTGTGGAGGGAGAGGCCGCCGGAGTGTCCGCGCTTGCCCATGCCACCCTTCATGCCCTGCGAGCGCAACGTGCATCAGAGGGCACATTCAAATACCGTAATGCAACTCTGACACACCCAACCACACCCACACAACCCCCCCCCACACACACACGCATACACACACACCGTATGGCCTAACCAGCACACAGCACCACGCCTTGTCCTCACGCCTGGCGGGATACAGTAACACGATTGTTGCGACTTACCCCGAGTGCCGTGTTGATCTTCACAGCCGAGTTCACTTTCTTCCAGGGGTTGGCGCGGCCCGAGCCGGCGCCGCCATGCAGCGAGGAAGAGTTCGCGTGCAGCAGTGACGCTCCATTTCGGCCGTGGTGGGAGGAGCCGCCGCCCACATCCGACTCGCGGTAGGCGTCGCTCGGGAGGTGGTGAGATGCGTCACCGCCCAGCCCGCCGTGCTTAAGAGACACGTCCGCGCTGCCATCCGAAAGGATGCTCAGCCGGTGGGCCAGCTTGCCGAGCGGTGCAGTGCTGGCGCCGCCATGCGGATGAGGCGGAATGTGTTGGGACGCAGTGGTGCTGGTGTCGCCGGAGGACCGGGTCAGCTCCGCCGAGGTGCGCGGGGGTGGCGCCTCAGCTGCCACGCCGCTGCCGCTGCCGTGCCTCGAGGAGCCCGCCCCGTCAAGGAGGTCTGACACACGCATTTTGCGCCGGCCGCCATGAGGCTGAGCATGTCCAAAAGAGCCGCTCTGAGAGGCCCACCAGGTTCACAGCGGGCGAGGGGAACGGGTGGGCAAGCCGTGAAGGAAAGCGCGAAGGGGGAAAAGGAAACCGGCACGTGTGCTGCGGGGCCCCGTGACACACTCTACAGCTGAACGCTACGACAATCCCATTAGCAGCGTGCAGCAAAGTTTCCAAAGCAGCAAAGGCGTCAGGCAAAACGCGCAGGGCCGTCACATGCGCCAGAGATTTCCAGGCTCACCTCTCTCTGACCCATAGATGTGACACCAGCATTATGTGAAGCCATTGCCGTGACAACAGCAGCTAGGTCCATCGCCGTCACCGACACAGGACGGCACCGTGCGTCGGAGTTTCAGCACTGTACGCACGCGCTTCCTTAATTACAGCAGTATGCGCAGATGAGAAATGCATGATGTGCACTATGGAATACCATGGCCAAGCTGGTTGAAGCACCGGAGGAGAGTTCTCCTTAAACTTCGCGCAAGTCACCCTGCAGTACGTGTACACAGATATCAAGATGTGTATCATGCGACAAAATATATATGAATGTTCAGGCTGGGCTCGGTAATCGAAATCGTGCGCCGGCGCCTGACTACCAACGGGCTGAAGCCCCAGTTGATCGCTCGGGTTTTGCGCGGCAACATATGCAGGTGTGGCCAGATCGCCGACAACAACTTTTACAGCCAACGGGAAAAGACGACCTGGCCTCTAGTTATCATACTCGCGCTGCGCGTTCCGTCCTCTGTTCCGTCCTCGCAGTATCACAGTAAGAACGACCTCCGTTCGTGCTTGCTTATCCCGCTGGGTCACAAAACAATGTTGCAGAGACGCACACTATATCATACAAGCAGCTTGTCATGAAAGCGGGAAGAGGCCTGCCAAACCCTGTTACATGCTCGCGAGTTTGTCATCGGGCTGGTTTCACAGGCTCCGCGATGTGTTACCATAAGCAACCGCTACAGAACTCACACGCGCATAAGTAACACTAGACTCTGCCCAGTGTCATGAGCCGCGCTTGGACCAGAAACCCTACTCCACCCTACGTGCACGGTCGCTGCGCAAGTCATCGGAGCGAGCGTCGCACGCATGACCTTCTTAGGTCTCATCTTCTATGTGTTCCATACAGGCGAACCCTGATGCGGCGCACTGTGGATAGCAGATATGCACGCAGCAGGCCGGTGCCACTTTGCACTTCCTGGATGACACGAGCCGCGCCGATCCTTGCCGGCGCACGTGCTTCTCACCGCACTTTCCGCACTCGAATGCGCATATCGCCACTCGCTTGATTGCCAGTGCCTTACAACATGATGTCCGCTGCTTGCCGCCGGTACGCCGCTGCGAGCATGGCAGGCAAGCAAGGGGCGCCTTCAACACACCGCGTCCCGCAATAAAGGAGGGAAAGCTCTTAAGCTCACCGACTTTGGGCACACTTATGCTGTCTCGCAGCAGCATGAGAACTAAGGGGTCGGCGCTGGCGTGGGGGATGGGGGATGCCCCCGGTCGACTGGATGTTGCCCCGTGCCACTATGGCCGCCGCTACGTCGCCACCCTCGCCAGCACTCACTCATGTAAAAGGTGGGCGGCAGCAGGTACTGCTTCAGGCCCGCCGCCGCGGCCTTGCTGCTGGACGCGTCCCCAAAGAAGCGGCTGTTGAAGGCGCCAGCGGTGCGCACGAACGCCTCGTAGTCCGTGCCGCGCAGGCTGCTGCCGCCGCTGTAGGGGTCGGAGCTGCCGCCGCCGCCGGTGCCGCCCGCCATGCGGCCGGTCGTCCTGCAGATGACACCAAACAGCACAGTTGGAAGCATGTGCAACAGGTTGCAAGCTGCCTCTATCGTAGCCGAGGCGCAGGGCTCCCGTAGCGGTATCGTGGGAAGTGCCCGAGCAACCAAGAGCGCCTTCCCCGCCTCGACCTGCTCACCCCGCGCCACCGCCCTCCAGCTCGTCAAAGCGGAACGTCGCCGCCACCGAGCGCGGCACCACCGCGCCCGCCGCTGGCGGCTCAAACGCGGCCGCGCCCTGGCTGCTGGCGGCGGCAGCTGTGACGGTCTGCGGCTGCAACACTGTGTCCACAGGCAGGCCCATGGACTTGGGGTCCAGGGCCGCGGCGGAGCAGAAGGCGAAGAAGCGGTCCGCATAGTCCACCGCCTGAGCCGTGCGCAGGTTGTAGCGCCTGCGGGCGCAGCAAAACATGAAGTCAAGATGAGCCTGCTTCAGAGGTGGTGGATGTGGCACGGGCACATGTGGTGGCTGCAGGCGTGAAACTTGGGGCCCGGCCTGATGAGGCCCGGACACGCGGCCCCCGCCCGCCGCTCATCGTTTACGCTAGTCAAAGCGACGTACCCGAACATGAGGTCGATGCCCGCCACGTAGCCGCCGCCCGCCATCACCGCCGCCGCCAGCTCCGGTAGCGTGCCCACTGCGCCGCCCGCGCCGCCTGCCACTGCGCCCGCGGACTCGGGGCGCAGGAGCAGGAAGGGCTCGGCCACGCACATGCCCGACCCGGCGGCGCTATGCGGCACCAGCTGCTGCACACGCGGCAGCGCGGTGTCTTCGCCGGGCACGAAGACCGTGTGGCCCTGTTGTGAATCGAATGAGGGGGAATGTTGGCGTGTTGCGTCAGCATGTTGAATTGATGCCATCACATTTACGGCGCGTACAAATACTTGCGAAACACGGCGCGAGCATGTAGCAAGCAGCGGGAGCACGAAGCACTGCCACCCGAAGTCGTCATCGCGCTCACCTCAGTCCCCAGCAGCGATACATCAACACCGTTGAGGAAGCTGAAGCCCAGTGTGTCCCGTCCCCGGAGGTATGCGTGCTCCAGCAGCCGCTGCGGGGACGGAAGCCATGCGGTGTCAGATGCCCGGATACATAAAACTTCGCACTGGCCCCACGCGCCCAGGAAGCCCAGTTGCACCCCTGAGCGCGTAGACGCTTGCAAAACAACCCCCCGGCGCGCCACCGCCCCATGCAAAGCCTAGGACTCCCGCACCCAAGCAGCCTCTCCTTGCACCCGAGCAGCCCCTCTTCGCACCGGAGCGGCCTCCCCTTGCGCGCACCTGCAGGTTGTATGCGGGCATGAACGCCAGCTCGCTGCTGATCACTGCCACACAAGCGGCCGACCCGCGACCCGCCAGCGCCTTGAGGCCGACGCGCAGGTCCGCCACCTCACCGCGCCAGTCGCCAGGGCCGGTCGCGCCGTTGCTGATGAAGTTGATGGCGGGCAAACCCAGCTCGGCTGTGCGGGGCAACGGCCAACACAAGCACCCAAGCTCAACCGGGCCCATGCACGACTGGAGATAAGTTTTCTCCCCAACATATCCCCCCCAAGGACGGCAATCGCTACGGGTGTGCCCAGATTAGCGCAGACTCACTCTCCGGCGCGGCGGCGAAGATGCCACTAGGTCCCTTGATGCGGTCTGTGTCCGATTCGTTGTGCACGATCCATACGGCTTCTAACCGCACCCGGCGCACATCCTGCATAGTTAAACACGATGTCTGGCGCGCATAAGCTACTGCGCTAACGAGGACGCTTCGTGTGCACTCCGGCACCGCCCATCAAAACCTTGCGTGAATCCGGTATGTTTTGTGGCATACAGTACTGCAAGCCCCAATGCACTCGTACCTTTAGGAGCTGCAGCGTGCGCACAAGTGCTGGTGTTCCATCGAGAGGAATCAGTGCAGGCACTGCTGCCGGCGCCGATGCTGCAGCGGACAGCGCGGCGCCAACTGGCCGCGGCGTGATGCGCGCACTCCGCGGCGTTCCAGCCGGGGGCTGGGCGGCAGCCACAACACTGGCGGCGCCACGGGCAATGTCTGCCGAATAGCCGCCCGCGAGCAGCATGACATGGACAGACTGTTGCGCGTAACAGCGGCGAAGCGGCGCAACGGGAGTGCCGCGGGCGTCGAGGTGGAGGGGGGGGAGGTGGAGGGGGGGTAAGCGGGCCGGCTGGTGTGAATGCAAGCCCAGAAACGATGCGAGCCGAGAGGCTTTATTCGTCTGGATGCGGCTGCTATAGGTGAACCTGTGCGCTGAGCGGCAGCTTTCTCGCATCCCCCCGACTCGCACCTTGCTCATGTCGAAAGCGCCGCTCGACAATCCCACGTACTCAACACAGGATGCCGCTTTGCTGGATTTCCGAGCTTGGCCTGCTTTTTGAAGCTTAAAGCAAGGCTCAGTGTTTACTGCCCGTGGCAGTCAGCGTGGCAGTGCACAGTTCTGTCTGCAATGTGGCGTTATTAATACGTATGCAAGCCTAAAGCGTAGCAGTTTTGTTGTAGCTTATTGAGTGTATGATCATGTTCTGAGTCTCGAAGGCGTCAACTGCAAGGGGCGAAAGTGAATGTCCTGATGATGTATTACAGCATGTAGCATACAGACACGAAGAGGTGAACCGAAATACCCAAAGAAATTGGGCGCAAACATGGGCACGCACGAGAGGCAGATCGGGACCACCCCCTCACCGCTCGCCTGGCATGCCCGTCCACGCGCAACCTGGAGCGCGCAACACGGGAACACGTATGTTCATGCGCATGAGCTATGAAATTGATCTACATCAACGGGTGCAAGTAGTGTCGGCGAGCATCCGTTTGCAACCTGCTCGCTTGCGGGTTCGCCCAGGATGGCCCCAGACAAACATCACCTTGAGTAACGGTCCCTGCCATGGACTTTTTTTGGTTACCTCGCAACACTGGATGCAATAAATGCTTTGTGGCTGTATGTCCATAGCAGTACGGTACGCGCTCGCACTTAGCCATTTCGCCCAACCGGATTCGACCGGCCGTGCTGCACAGCGCTGCATGTGGGTGATGCAGCCCAGAACACTCTACTGGTCTATCCCAGCATGTTCACACACATAATGAATGCAGCGTTCCTGTATTTCAAGGAAGCTTGCTGAGCCACCAAGCGTTGCCCCAACTCCTCACTCACAGTGAACCACAGTGTACCGTAAACACGCAACGTGCATGCAGTGCAATGCATGCTTAATCCCCACGTTTAGCACAAACAGATAGACCTGCCGATAAGCGGTTCCTATCTGAGTATAAACCTTGATACCAACTCAGTCAAAATCCTCACTCGTGCACACGTTGCGGGGTACTTTTGTACGGATAGTGCCGCGCACCGTAACAGCTCCAAGCCAAGTTAGTGTGTCTGTACGTTATTCAATCAAAGCCAATTCAAGGGTGATGACGCCATGCTCACGCACGCACGGGAAACACTTATGGCTTTGCCCAGCAACACCTTTGCGCACAGCGGTAATCAAGTCAGGAGCTCAGGAAGCTAGCGTGGGAAGCTAGCCAGTCTCAGGTCAAAGTAGGCTACACAAGTGCAGCGTTGTGGAACGCTCGTGACAGTTAGTCCACACCTGAGTGTTGTGCGATCGGACGCAATGCAACAGGTGTTGCTTTGCTTGCCCTTCCATCCATTTATCGTCCACCCCGTGCAGGACCAGCTTCAAAGGCCGACACATGACTGGAAGAACACATCGCAGATATCACAGATATCACACATTGTCAGCAATGCAAGCCCCCATATCCAAAACATAAGGCAATGCACACTCTCCACTCCCCCGAAGTCTTTCGTCTTCGAAGCATAACAGGTGTTCCGAGCCATGTCGAGCTCAATTTCTTGCCTTACAATACCCAATGAAGATTGCTGAAAGTGCGCATGCATCCGGCGCACTTCCGGTGCCGCTTAGGGCACGGGCGACAGAGGCCCTGCCGCAGCAGCGGCTGCGCCCGCCGCCGCAGCAGCACGGAGGCCGAGGCCGCTGCCAGTCATCACGGGCGAAACAAGGCCTGTGCTGTGGGTGCTGTTGCTAAGGCGCCGAAAGCTGCCACCACTAGCAGAAGTTGTAGCCGCCGAACCTGTAAGACCCGTTGCCATCGTGGCACCCATGCTCACGCCCGCATGGCTGCCTGCCGCACCGCCGACGCCGCCGGTGCCAGCACCGACGCCGCCCAAGCCAGCTGTGCCGGCATAGCTGAGGCGCGATGAGTCACGCCGCATTCGTGACATGGTGCGGCCGCCGCCGCCACTGACATAGCCGTGGCCGCTTGCAGGCCCCGTGCCCAGCAGCCTTCCGCTGCCCTCGCCGCCTACCGGGTTGAAGCCGTCTGCTGCGCCCGCCGTCTTGGCCTGCATCAGCGACGTCTCACTCCTCCTGGCAAAGCTGCCCGCACCGCTGGATGCTGCGGCACCAGTGGCAGCAGTGGCCGCAAGGTACGACTCGATCTCATCCGCCTCTCCCGCCAGTGCGCTTGCGCGGCGCGGGCTGCAGGGCATCAACAGCACGTTGCTCAGTGACGCCACTGGGCTGGGCGCTGCATGCCCCACTGGCGACAGCAGCTGCGTGTGATTCTGCCGCGTCGCGCTGTGCAGCAGACGGGCGCTCTGGGCCGCCGCCAATCCAGCGCGTCCACTGGCAGGGCGCGACCCACTGTCTGTAGCTGCTGGGCCCATGCCGCCGAGACATGGCGGCATGGCATCGCTCCCTGTGAACGTGCTGCTACCCGCACGGAAGCTGCTGCGCCTGCTGCCGCCACCCACAAACAAGCCGCCGCCCGTCATGGCTGCTGGGCCGCCGGGGGGTCCGGGCGGCATCACTGGCAGCAGCGGGCTTCCCAGGCTGCCCATACTGGGCAGGGCGACGCTGTACTGCTGCACAGCTGCTGCACTGAAAGGCCCCAGGCCCCCGCCTGGCTCGGACGCAGACGCTCCGTCTCCAGCACCGAGCTGCCGTTGCTGCTGCAGCTGTTGCTGTTGCTGCTGGTGGCGCGCTATGCTCGCGGCCAAGCTGCTGAGGTGGGCCGTGGAGCCGCGTGGCGTGCCGGGAAGGGGGCTGTCCTCTCCGCAGTCGCCGCCGCCTGCCAACACGTCTCCAGCACTGACCGCCGAAGGAAGGCCGACCGCCAGCAAGTCAGCACCAACGGTGGGCGTTGCACTGCCGGCGAGGCCAGCGGATTCCGTGCCTGTGCGCTGTAGGTTGGCAGCTGACGCACTCGTTTGCAGCGCGGCCGACGTGCCAGCTGTGTCAACCGAGGCCAGTGAGGCGAAGGGTGATGGCTGCATGCGGCTGCCGCCCCCCAGTGCCGCCGCAGCTGTAGCGGCAGCCATGGCTGACGCAGGCCCCTCTAAAGAGGCATGCTTGCCAGGAGAGGGCGAGCCCAGGCGGCTTTGACCTGGTGGGGAGGCAGTAGCACGCAGACAGCACCAATGCTTAAGCCACACACCGCATTTCGCACATGTGTGCAATGCGCGCGGCGCAGTCCGGCACAGCAGCTAGCGTCACATGATGAGCACGCAGGCGACATTAGCAGGGCCGGGCCCTCGCTCACCGCGGGTGGGAAGTGGCGACGCTATGGGCTCCGATGGCAGGCCACCGGCACCAGACCCCTGGCGACGCAACAGGGAAGGACTGCGGTGCCCTGCCGCTGCCGCTGCGGACTGCGGCATGGCATTAAAGTTCTGCCCCAGCAAGCGCTCTCCGCTGGCTCCACTGCGGCTTAGCGGCGGTGTGCCTGCAGTCTCGGCGGCAATCGGGTCGTCTGCCAGGGCCAGTCCTGCTCAGTGCACAGTGGGGCAAGAAATGAGTATCAGCATCCGTGCTTGTGATGGGTGAGCACTACTTCTATTAAACGTGGACAGTCGTGCCCCAACACGTCCACCAACCTTCATCGGCCGCTGGTGGCGCCGGCGGCGGCGGCGCCTCGACCGGCCCCCAGCGCAGCACCGCCAGTGCGGCGATGGAGCTCAGCTTGGTGCCAGTGGCGGTGACGGCCCAGGACAGGTACTCGTGCACCGCCCGCACACGCGGCTCGCTGGGCTGTGCCGCCAGCGCCGCCTCAGCGACCTGCAGCGGCGTGCGGCCCGCGCCGTCCACGGCCGCCAGGTCAGACACCGCGCCGCCCTGCTCCACCAGGCGGCGCACCTGCAGCGATGCACGGAGGGCAGATTGAAACACGCAGCTGTACAAATAACAACCAACAGGGTGGCATGAGAGCTACTAGAGCAATCAGAATCAGGTTGCCGGGAGCGTCCCGAACCGGACACTCCTGCTTACCACTGCCAGATGCGCATGGATGGTTGCGATGTGTAAGATCGTGCCCTCAGGGGCCCTGCCACCCAGCTGTGATGCCGAATCACCGGGGCAGGCGCCGACGGCAGCCACACCGGCGGCTAGCATGGCGCCAATCACGATTGCATCGCCTTGCTGCGCTGTGTTCCGTAGCTCGGCCTGTGGTGATGAGAAGACATAGGAGCCCCATCAGCTCAAATGTGCAACGCGCGCAGGAAGCTTGCATGCAGCCATGCTGCTACAGCCTTAACCTCAGGCAGAGGAACCGCCCATTTCGCGGCATGCCCGCAGTCGGCATTCTGGGCTGAGCAACAATGCCCCTCACCCGCAAGTGCCGGGCGCGAGGGTCCTTCAGCGTCACCCCCACAGCCCGTAATGCGGCCACAGTGGCCTCGTGCCCCACACGTGCCGCCTCCAGCATTGCGGTGGGCGCTGTGCGCTGCAGGGCGTCGGTGGGCATGTCGGGCAGGAGCACCTCCACCACTGCCTGTGAATCCATGTGAGTGTGTGTACGTGATGCTTTGTGGCTGCGTGCACATGGGAACTCCGAGTGCGCAGTACATGGCATCAGCAGCCATTCAAGTATGCCCCTGCCTCACCGTGTGCCCCTTGCTTGCCGCCAGCATGAGTCCGGCGAAGGCGCAGCCCGCCGCCTCGCCAGCCTGGTAGCCGCCCGCCTCGCGCAGCTTGGCGGCATCGCCCAGGCCGCACCAACCCATGTAGTCCTTGGCAGCCTGCTGCCGCTGCCGTAGCTCGTCCTCGCTTGAGCTGTTGTTGTGGCTGCGCCGCTTGCGCTTCGAGAGGCCCTCCAGGTATGCCACCACGGGGGCGGCGCCCACCCGACGCGCCTCGTCCAGGGCTGTGTTGCCCCACCGGTCCTGCGGATCAGTTGGTAAGGTGGTTGCACATGCGAGGTGCCCGCGTGTTGTCCGCGTGCGTGTGAACCCAGGGTGAGGCAGTGGATTCAGACTCGCTCGGCGCCGATCTCCAAATACGGTACCAAGAGGGCAGAAACTGCGCACCTGGAACTCGGGATCTGCGCATCCGTCCTCGATCAGGATCTTTACGGCCGCCAGGTTGCCCTCGGCGCCGGCGATGTGCAGCGCGCTGCGCTTGTCGTAGTCGCATGAGTCCGGCGGCGCGCCCGCCCGCAGCAGCCGCTTGAGCTTGACAAGGTCTTTGCGGTAAACGGCCGTGCACAGGTCCGATGCCACCGCCAGGCCCTCCGCACCCAGCCTGCAGCAGCGCAGGACAGCGAAGGAAGAAGAAGCGTAACAAATCGCACGCACCAGAAACACAGCACAACAGGATACCGGGGCCACGTGAGGCGCGTGTGCCTAAAGCATGGACACCGGGTTCTGCTTTCCATTTATCACTCACTCGGCATCAAAGGCGAGCATCACGTCCACAATCTTGTCGTGTGCGCCTTTGGCCGCCTCCGCCATAGCGCTGTTGCCGAAGGCGCTGCACGCGAGCACACGAGAGCAGAGCCACAAGCAAAATAAGGCCAGAACGAGAGATGTACCCAGATTGCTACTTTCTTGTACAGCAGGCGCCTTGCCGATTACACTCACTCGATCCTGTTCTTGTCTGCGCCGGCCTGGAGTAGCAGGCGCACGCACTCCTGCGCACACGGGTGAACGGGTTGATTGCGTGTCGCAAGCTAGCAGGTGCGTAGCGAGGCATGTGCGTAGTCACACACGCACTTGCATTCCAATGCCTCCCATATCAGCTAGACCCGACGCATACCATCCGGTACCAGCGACAAAACTTTGGCGCCGTGCGCGCATCAAGAAAAGCACCCAATATGCGTCCAACAACCCCACATACCAGGTGGCCCTTCGCCGCTGACAGCATCAGCGCCGTACGGCCATCATAGTCTGCGGTGTTGGCATTGATGCCCTGGCCCAGCATTGTGCGCAGCGACTCCAGGTCGCCCTGGGCCGCCGTGTTGAGCAGCTCAAACGTGCGCTTCTCGTCCACCTTGCGCACGTGCGCAGCAGTGGTGCTGCGAACGTCGTCCAGCCGCGCCAACATCTCAATCTGCGGCTGCGTCAGCGCATCTGCAGGCGGAAGCAGCAGCGCGCAGCAAGGAACCGAGCATGAGGAAAGCAGCGTGTGCGTGAGGCGCGGGACCGAGCACACACGCGAGTGGAGCGAGTCACGCACGGTACCACCTGGAGTCACATCAAGAAGAGCACGTGCCCTAGCGAGGATTGCTAGCTTTGTCGGACGCACGGACGCACGCACCACGCGTGTCGGCAACCTCGATGGGGTCGAGGCCGGTGATGGCAGCGCTGTCGCCCTTGACCAGTGCCAGCGCCACACACAGCTGCTCGGGCGTGAGCTGGTTCTTGGTGGCGGCCTTGCGCAGATTTTCATCCACGGCGTCCTCTGTGGCGCGCTGCAGGTTCTCCAGCACAAGGCGAGCCTGTGGGGGAGGTGGCGGCCGAGGGGCGTGCGTGGTGAGTGGGCCGGGTGGGTGGGTAAGGTTGTGCGTGGGGGCGGATGCATGTGGGTGTGCGCATGTGGTGGGAGGTGAGACGCCGGCGGCGCCACACCCTCCGATGGTGGTGGGCCCTTGCAAGGGGTCCCAACATATCATGCTTGTGCGCACGTGTGCATAGGCGCACACACACCTGCTGTGGGAACTGCGTCATGAGGAGCTCCCAGGCCGCGCGCGGCAGGCTCAGCACGCGCACCGGCGAGGTCCCCACCACCGACTCATGGCACGCGCCCTCGGTGAAGAATGCGATCTCTGCCAACGCGTCGCCAGTGCCCTTCTTGGCGCTCACAAACTTTCCAAACTTCATCTTGGGCCCGCCTGACGGGGCAGTGCCGCCGCCCGGGGTGCTGCTCACGTCAACGACGCCTGGCGACACAATGCCTGCAGTTGATTGAAGGGGCATGCTTGAGGTAGGCGTGCCATGACGTCTGTGCACAACGCAGGAGAGGGTGCCAGTGTGTGCAGCATGCGCGGCGACTGGCGCTGTTGCCAGAGATGGCTGCTACGCTTTAGCGTGAATACACCACTCACCGCCGCCGCCGGTGCTGCTGTCGTCAAACAGCTTGACCGAGTTTTGTCCGGCGCTGAACGACACGCCCAGCCCGCCGCCGTGCACGCTGCTGGTGAAGGACATGCCGACCTGGGTGCCGAATGCGGCGGAGACGCCGCTCACGGCGGACGAGCCGGGCGCCCGGGCGCCGCCCTGGCTCACCATCACCTCGCCCGCCACGATGATGAGCAGGTCCACAACATTGTCGCCCTCAGTCAGGACCTGTACAGAGGAGAGGCACAGAAAGGAGGGAGAATCAGCAGGAGGGAGGTACGCGCGTGTGGGTTAGCGTCAAGGACCAAATAGAAGACGGCGGCGGGCGGGCGGGCTCTCATCAGTCCCTGTTGCTGGAACCCTGCTGCTGGAAGCGCCAACTTCCACGGTAGTCCATAGAGTGCATACGCACGCACACACACCTCCACTCCGGGCAGGAACAGCTCAACGCGAGCGGCCGTGATCAGTGCGTCCAGGAAGCGCCGGCTGCACTTGCGGAACAGGTAGCAGCCCTTGACCGGCTCCAGGTACAGGTGCCGCAGAGCACGGCGGCGGATGGTGGTGGGGTAGATAGCTGCGGTGGAGGTGCGAAGGGATGTTGGGTGTGAAGCGGTGTGTGTGAGCCGAGCGAGGGCAGGGAAGCATCGGCTGCTTGGGTGGGGGTAGGCGGGGGCGGTCCATGCAGGACTCGGGCCTAGGAAACAAGCAGGCCATCCACTTACACAGAACCTTGTCATCGCCGGCGTGTGCGGAGTCGAAGTTGACCTCAAGATGCTCCTTCATGGCTGATTGCAGTTTCTGCAACAGGTGCGCCACATTTACTTTAGGCATTGCTATTGGCGTGGGGTTAGCTGTTGGTAGGGGGGCTTCCGTCCCTCACCACAGATTAGGTTACACCCGCCCGCCACCACCCATACACACATACACGGGCTTTCGCTTCGTATTTAAACACACACACACACACACACACACACACACACACACACACACACACACACACACACACACACACGCACGCACGCACGCACGCACGCACGCACACACGCGCCGCCGACCGAGTCTTCAGCTGACGCGTCCCGCCCCACCTCTGGCAGCTCGTTGTCCTGGCTGTACTCATTCAGGTTCTCCATACTCTCGCGGAAGGCCTTGCTGTGCTCATCGGCCTTGACCATCTGCGAGAGAGAGCGGCACGCAGGCAGGGCCACGTGCACGGCAAGGTAAACCCTCCTGTGGAAGGAACGTTCACTCGCACAAGCACGCGGGTCCCCGTACGTCCGCCCCCTCGACACACGGGCCATCCAACAGGCTGCCGGCCCGAAGCTTGCAGCCATGTCCCTCCACCGCGTGCCCAGATAACCAGGCCCCGCCCCAGGCCCCGTCCCCGAAAACCCCAGGCCCCGTCCAAGGCCCCGCCCATTCAGTCACGCACCATGATGGTGACGGTGCCGATGATGTAGGCAGCCAGAAACAGGTTGAACATCTGGGGGGGAGGTAATGAGGGTTGCGGGCTGGTGCACGATGGCGAGGAAGTGCAAGCGAGGAGTGAGCATCATACGCGAAGCTGCACACAGAGCAAGGACCACACGTATGTACGCGTCCAGCGACATGCACGCAAGCAACACGCGCAACGCACGCACGCACCAGGTACACGATCATGACCGCCATCTCGGTGATGGTGTACGGAAACAGCGCCGCGTCACCCATTGCCGTAAATACGGTGGTACTGAAGTACAGCGCCATGATGTACTGCTGCCACACCGGCCGGCCGCGGAACAGCTGCGAGTTGCGGCCGATCCACGTCTGCGACCCGAAGTTGCCCTCCTGGTGCGCGATGTGGTAGAAGACACACGCGGCCCAGCTGCGGGAGAATAAGGGATAGAAATAGGCGGGAAGGTACGTGTGCACTGATGCCAAGGGGCTTGCAAAGCATACTGAAAACAGTGGTAGAGTGGATGGGGACGCGGGCGCGGTAAGCGGTGTGTTATGAAGCGGTGGTGATGGATCGGCAAATGCGCAGCAGGTCTCCCAGACAAACTTACTGGATGGTGAAGAAGACGTAGGTATAGTTGCGCAGGATCATCAGCGCCCCCTGGCTCAGCACCATGCGGTAGTCCAACAGTGAGTAGAGCTCGAAGATACGGTACACGCGTGTCTGTAGCATGGCAGGCACAGCAGTGGGAGGGCATGTGGGGTGGGGTGTTAACAAAATAAGCGCGGGGCGATCGAGGGGGGTTGCCAAGTCACATGACCCCGTCCATAGAGTTGCTGCGAGCTCGCACGCATGCATGCACAACATGATCACACATGCATGCACAACAGGCAAATGACTAAACACACGCGCACACGCACGCACCAGCGTGAGAAGCTTGAGCCAGTCAATCCATTTTGACGCGCTGTCTGACACCTGGCCGCCGTTTGCGGCGCTCACAATGGCGTAGGTGATGGAGTCGTACGGCAGACAGCCCAACAGGTCCAGCCAGAACTTCCAGCTGCGACCAGCGAGGGAAACAGAAAGAAGGATGGCACTGATGAAATAGACTGCGCAAGAGCGCCACATGCCAGCCCGCCAGTCGCCTCGCCGTATGTATGTGCATACCTGCGCGCCCCGCACACGCATATTGCGCACAGCGCGCACACACCCGGCCCCCGTAGCCGACCTCCCAGGCCTGGCTTCGACGCATTTGTTGTCAAGTACCGTATGTATCTGGCAGTCAGCCCGTCCCACATTGCGTGTTATACCGTACAAAACGCACTTGCCATGTTCCCTCACCTGCGCATGTAGTTCACAGCCATAGCCGGCTGCGTGCGCACGGGCACGCCGGTCTCGGGGTCGTCAAAGCCCACAGTGAACTTCATGGCGAAGTCCAGCAGGAAGGTGGCCAGGATAACGTACTCGATCGGGTCCAACCAGACGGACAGCCTGTCGGAAGTTGTGCCGCCCCACGCGACGTTAGGTACGCGGACATGCGTTACGGTCTGTAACTACTGCTGGAAGGAGTCCCATGCCTCGGCCACGCGCAGGCACACATGCGGTGCAAATCCATGCATGCATGCACGCACGCACGTACATGACCTACAGGCGAGGTGCCACACGTACGGCAGCCAAACCGAAACGGGGCCGCAGCACGAGTGCGCTCCGGTAGTGTCGGCTGCCCAGGCATGCACCTCGCCCATCCCTGCACCCCGCCCATCAAACAATCCTGACAGCAGCTCGCTCCCCTGGCTCACCCGGAGACGTAGTCTGAGTCCCGGAAGGCTAGGTAGAAGGGCTCAATCCAGCAGCTGAGGATGGTGATGGCCACCGCCCACAAAAACCAGTAGAGCGCATACCAGCGCGCGTCGGGATCAATGGCAAAACGCGAGAGCAAGGCATTGATCGCCGTCAGAGCGCGGTGCAGAGGGCTGGCGGCCTTCGCCGCCTCCGCCTCGGCCGCCGCCGCCGCCTCCTGCTCAAACTGGATGATGGCTCCGATGTGAACGCCGCCGCCGCCGTGGGGCATTCCGGTGCTCATCTTGCGCGAGCGCGCCGCCTGGTGCGGGCAGCATCGAACAGCACACATAGCATTGACGCGTTTTCTTAACGCTCCGTGCCGCACTGGCTTGCTTGCTGACAGCTAGGCGTCAAGGCAATGCAGTCGCCGTACATGGTGCAAGCCGGGTAGCCTGCTACAGTGTATATCCCAGCATCCCAGGTTGGCCCACGAGTCTGGCATTGCCGCCCTTACCCCTGCTACAGTGCTTGCAGGCCCAAAACATCGAAACCACGCACCATTGTACGGCTGGCCATAGCCGCATTGCCGGCACGCTTCCACGGGCTGCGCGTGCCGCCGTGCGCCGAGCCGCCGCCGAGCGCGAGGAACGACATGCCGCCGTGCGTGGAGCCGAAGCCGCTGCCGGCGCGAACTGACCTGTCTTTGCTCCCATCACCGCCCGCCTCAGACCCTGCCTCTGAGGGCGGCTGGCCGCCACCGAACATGGATTTGGAGCTGGTGTTGGCGCTGAGGTAGGCCGCCCCGCCGGCAACCGAGACGTCCAACACATTGCTGTCCAGTTTCAGTGGCGGCGGATTGAAGCTGGCATGCCCGCCGTTGACACCGACGCTGGCCAAGCCGTTGCTGCTGGGGTTGGCTGGTTCGGTCGGCTCCCAAGCACGGCCGCTGCTGGTGCCGTTTCGGGTGCCTGCAGCGCTGGAGGCCTGAAGCAGCACGTCCGCCACGCGCGCGCCCTTGCCGAACCGCTTCGAGTGCAACGCAGCAAACAAAGGCGGCGCATCTTGGCCGTGGTTGGCACTGCTAGCGCCTGTGTCAACCCCAGTGGCCGGTCCCCTATGTTCAGGGCTCTGCGTGTGCCGAGCGTGCAGGTGGCAGGGAGTAAGCCAAAGGACGCGGGTTGTGCCTGAGAGTGAGAGTCAGGACCCCCAAGTGCGAATACCGGCACGTCCCGAAAGGAAGCGTTCATATGGTTGCGCAAGACTTACAACGCCCTCAAACACGCACGACGCGCATACCTGGGGCCGGCTCTCGATAACATCGTCCGCGACGCAGTCAGCCAAAGCTGCGGCCGCAGCACGCTCCAAGCTGTTCATTAGGGTAAAAACACCTGATGTTTGACCTTACAATAGGTATCGGCCAGGATGCATGCTAAGGCTCTGAACGGCAGCACTTCTCAATCGATAGGCGCCCTGACAACGGAAACTCATTGTGACATATTGCTGGCGCGTGGGATAATGTCCTTGTCGCTATTGAAAGCAGATTTGGTTTGCACACGTGCACCGCCGCAGTGTTGCTAAGGGTTTCCTGGCAAAGGTCAGGTGTAGTCCTGTCGATGAATATCATAAATGTGAAGTTATGGATGCTTTCCAGGTTACAGCTTCGGGCCCTTCGTTGGCGACGCTGGACTTTCTCCAGTCGGACTCGTGCCTCAGATGGGCTTTCAAGATAACACCTGTTTGATATGCCTGCGCGTCTTTGTTATACTACCTAATATTTAGCAGCTGTTGACCAGCGAAACCGCCACCGGCCGCGATCGCAGGTTCGTAGGGGCTTTGGGCAAAGCTTGCTTTCAGATTTCTGTGATAGATTGAAGCCTATAACTCACGAAAACTGTGACTACAAGAATGGAGGGCTGCACCGGGCGCCCTCCTTTGGTAGGGTTTCGGTTTCGGGAGTCTCAAAGCTTCCGCTGCTCCTGCTGGTTTTGGATGTGCGCTCGTTTTCCAAAAGGACTCCTTAATCAGCCTCACAATTTTGTCAAGCATGGGTCTGGCGAGGCATGGTGGGGCTAACATTGCAGTCCGCGGACAGGTTGCAGCGATGCCATGTCGAGTCAGTGCACCGCGGTCATGTCTGCCTTTGAAGTAACCCTGTCCAAAAACTCCAACACATCACGTGATACTGCACTTACACATAATGCAACCCCCGGCTCACCCCACACCCCACGGCATCCGCCTACATACGACAACGCACGCAATTCCTAAAACGACAATGGCTCTCGAGTCTTGACATGGATGCTGCCTGCCTTGCTGCCTGACTCAGCAGCGGCATTGCCCGCACAGCGTATTGTCGTGTCCCGATGTGGGGACAGACCTACAATATGATCACTACACATTGCACGCGCGGAATACTCCACAGCACTCCGACTCCAGGTACGGTCGCAGCACGAAGGACGGAATGATATAAACTGAATCAGCCAGACAAAGTAACACAGCATCCAAATCATACATGGCATGAATGCATCAGAGCAGTAATGACGTACGTCCGCTTGCACAAATACAGTAAAGAATGCCCGGGCAGCAGGCTTTTGACAGTACCGCCACGGTGCTTCTCCCAGCACCAGTGTCCAGCACGCTCAGCTAAACGAGGCTTCGCTCACTCCTACCTGTAGCTGGTCACGCACCCGGCGGCGGCGAAAGCTTGTTCAGCTCCTGCTCCAGCGAGCTGGTGCGGCCCTTGGCAAGACCGTGGCCCTGGCTACTAGCATCAGCAGCCCCACGCCTCCCGTCCATAGCCATCACAGGTGGTGCGGGGTCCATGGACGCCGCTACGCCGCCGGCCGCCAACGCGGGCTTGGATAGGAACTGTTCTAGGTCGTCGTCATCCTGCTTCTCCTGTGGCGCAGGCGCAGTGGCGGCAGGTGCGCGGGGCGAGCGCATGGGAACCGTAATGCCAGTCGGCAAAGGCTGGTTGCTGTTGCCGGTCACAGGGCGGCGAGTGGAGGCAGCGGCGAGTGCCGCCGCCGCTGCGTCCGTCTCAGCCGCCAGCTGTAGCATCGCGGCCTGCGCCGGGGTCTTGGGCCGACTTGCACCGCTGCCGCTGAAGCTGAGTCCCGGCGGCAGCACAGCAAGCGCCGGCTGCGCAGCTGCGGGCGCTGACCCGACACCGGCGATTCGAAGTGCCGAGATTGTGCTGGGCGCAGCAGCCGTTGCACCTCCTGCCGCTACGGCATCTCCTCCGGTGGAACTGGTTGTGCTGGCGGCGACGGGTGCGGTGCCGGTGTCTCCCGCACCCGTGATGTTGTCAGTGTTGTTGCGGCTGCGCACCGCACTGCCCAGCTCGCCGCCCTCGTCCTCAAGGAGCACCGGCAGCGCCAGGGGCCGCTGGGCTGTGCCGTGCGCTTGGTGCTGTGAGTGCAGTGCGGCGACGGAGAGCGAGGCGGCCGCTTCCGCACCGCCAAGCACGGAGACAGCGGCGGCGTTGGGGCGTCCGGCCGCCTCGGCTCCAGTCGTGGCGGCGCCAGCAGTGGCAGTGGCAGTGCCTGTGCCCGTGCTTGTGCCGCTGCGTTGCTGGGCGGATGTGGGCCGGCTCCCAGGGTTTACGTAGCCCTCATTGGTGACTGCGGGCATACATTCAGAACAACGTGAAGCAATTTCAGCCGTTGAGAGGACTTCTAGCACAGCGCCCATCCCGGCATCCCACCATCCGAGCATGCAACTGGGGCTGCTAACGACTGGAGAGTAACTTACGTCGAGTGCCGGTCGTGAAGGCACGCAGTGTGGAGGAAGCGTTCCGAGACAGGCTGCGGTTGCGCTGTGCCGACTGCAGGCGTGAACCCGCCAACCCAGCCAGGCCCGCCGACACGGCCGCGCCGCTGACGCCGGACTTGAAAGAGGTGTGACCGCTGTTGGCATTGGCAGGCATTTGCGCGATGAGGAGGGGCACGTCGTCATCGCCCTCGTCGTCATCAATGTTCACGCGTGAAAGCAGCGGCTTCTTGCCGCCAGTGAATGAATCGCCTGTGAAACGGAGGCGATTGGAGGCATCTGCTGTTAGAATGCAGTTCCGCTCACATGAATAGCAAGAAAGGTAGGTGCAACACTATTACTTGCTGGGCCAGTGGGCCCGCCAGCCCACCCACCTGCACCGGCGCCCCTCTTCGGGCTGCCGCCACCCGCGGTTTCGCCACCCGGCGTGGTGGCACCACTTGCGCCGACGGCTGCGGTCAGGTCGGGCAACGCGCCGAAGCGGCTCACAGCCGCAGCCGCCAGCTGTGCCGCCACGCCTCCTGCTGTGCTTGCCGCCGGAGTGGGCGACACTAGGCTGGCCGCGGTGACTGCCGCCCAGCGCAGGTAGTCCGCAACATCGCTGTGTCGTGCAGCGTCCGCGGCCGCCGCCGGCGTCCTTCCGGCTCCGTCCTCCTGTGCCGGCTTCAAGCCCGCCTCCTCCACTAGGCGCCGCACCATCTCCAGCGAGCCGGTCACCGCGGCGGCGTGCAGCAGACTGCCGCCGCCAGGTCCCGTCGCGGCGGCGGCGTCAACGCCCGCTGCCAACAGCGCCGCCGCCACGCGAATGTCAGCCTTGGTAACGGCGTTGCGTAGAGCGGTGGCGAGGGCCGGGTCGGTGGGGTCAGGCAGGCGCACGCCGGCGGCACGCAGCACGGCCACGACGCCAGGGCTGCCCATGCGCCCGGCCTCGGTGAGCGGGATGAAGCCCTCGCTTTGCAGCACCTCCGGCGCCACCCAGCCCACCAGCACCTCTACCACGTCCTGTTGGCAGTTGGCGGCGTTGGGTTGAACACACAAGACATGCATGTTACACCCACCCAGGGGCATCACCGCCATCTGTGTCACACCCGTTCGTGTCCCGAGTTGATAGCGTCTTCAACACCTGCATTCTGTCAACCTGTCAACCTTCCCTACTGTCAAGTAGCACACGGCCGCAAGCACTCAGCCATCCCGCACCTTATGGCCCTTGGAAGCCGCCAGCACCAGGCCAGTGAACATGCAGCCGGGGGCGCTGTTGGCGACCATGAAGCGCACGCGGCCGGCGTCGCCCAGCCCGCAGGCGGCCAAGAAGTCGGACGCCACCTGCTGCCGGTGCCGCTTGCCCGCAGCGTCAACTTCGTCAGCCTTGAGCAGTCCCTCCAGGTACGCCACCACGGGTGCGGCGCCCACCCGCCGCGCCTCGTCCAGCGCCGTGTTGCCCCAGCGGTCCTGGAAGCCCGGGTCCGCGCCGCCCTCCTCCACCAGCAGCTTGACCGCAGCCAGGTTACCCTCGGCGCCGGCGATGTGCAGCGCGCAGCGCTTGTCGTAGTCGCAGGCGTTGGGCGGCGCGCCGGAGTGAAGCAGGCGCTTGAGCTTAACGAGGTCACCCTCGAACACGGCGGTGCACATGGTGCTGGCCACTGCCATCTCGTCCATGCCCAGACTGCAAGTAAGGGCGGGCGGGCATGAAGTATGTAAGGGCAGACGGCAAGTACGGCCGGCGCACGTTCGCATTACTGAGGCTGATTACTAATAAAGAGTGCTGAGAGCGGGAAGCAAGGGCCGCTTTCGCCCAAGTACGGCAAAAAGTGAGCAAGCGCAAGGACAAGGGCATGCGCATGGTGCGTGGTTTGATGCAGGAGGCTGTCAGCAAGACAAAACTCACGTGCCGCCGTAGCTGAGCAGCAGGTTGATCACGTCGTCGTGCGAGTTCTTGACCGCCTCGGCCATGGCGCTGTTACCGAAGGCGCTGTGAAGAGGCCGAGAGAGGTAGGTGCAACAGGCAGGTAGTGGCAGGAGGCCATTGTCAGCGACGGGTGCAGGAAACACACGCATGGATCCGGGGTGGGGCGGGGGCCACTGGCCAGGCACGCACCGGATGGGCAAGACATGGCAAGCAGCGTTGTGAGTAAACCTTAAACTACAGTACGCACAGCAGCTGCTGTACTCACTCGAGCTGGTCGCTCTTGGCGCCGCTGTCCAACAGCAGGCGCACCACAGCCTGCAAGACATTCACATCGTCCATATGCGTGAGATGGGACCGCCTGAACAATAATGCGTGAGTGCCCAAGGGCTTCCGAGCCCATTCACGCACAAAAGCCCCACATGCACGCGTCAGTACTTACCTCGTGACCGCCCACGGCTGCAAGCATGAGGCCGGTGCGGCCGTCATAGTCCGCCGCGTTGGGGCTCATGCCTTGACTCAGCATGGAGCGCAGGGTCTCTAGGTCACCGTCAGACGCAGCCCCCAGGAAGTCAAAGGTGCGGACCTGCAAGTGGGCGTGCGGTGCCAGCCGTCAGGCGTTGATGGATGGGCGCATGCAAGAAGAAGCTTTGCATGTGCGGTGCACAAAAAGCTGCACGCATGCTTGCGTGTGTGTCTATGCGCGTGCATGCAGCACCTCTGGCGCACCTGGTCGACCTTGCGCACGTGAGAGCGCGCCAAAGAGCGCACATCATCAAGCCGCGTGAGGTGGTCGATCTGTCCTTGCGTAAGGGCCTCTACAAGAATGGATCAGGCGCGAGAGGAGCCGGGTGTTTTGGCAAGATTCACTGCTGGGCAAAGTTGCCAAGATCACACGTGCGTGCGTGCAGTCGGGTAATTCCAGATGCATGTACGGGACCGAAAGCCGCCGCTGGCGTGCATGCCGCGTACCTTGGGCCTGCTCCACCAGTTTGGGGTCGACCTTCTCAATGCCTTGCTTGTCGCGGATGCCCTGGACGGATGCAGACAGCAGACACCAGGAGGGAAAGCTTGGCCAGAAGAATACAAACAAATGTCATTCGCGGCAATGCTGCCGCCACGTGCCCAGTCCGCACGCTCTGCCCAGTACACCACTCACCCGCAGTGCCGTCCGCAGGGCCTCCAGCCGCATGCCGGCACCCTCTGACAGCTCTTTGAGCTCCGACTCCAGCTCCTGATCCGTGTGGTTCTGTGCAATACACACCGTTACAATTGGGGCGCGACACACGCGTTTTAGCGGCTGGCAAGGCTCCGTCGAGGCCCCCAATGTGCGGCAGGGAAGGGCATCCGCAAGCAAACAGCACACAAGAGCACAGCACGTGTACGCTGCAAATCATGCACGCACCTGCATGTTGGTCAGCACCAGGCGCGCCTGCTGCGGAAACTGCTGCATGAGCGACTCCCAGGCGGCCTTGGGCAAGCTCAGCACGCGCACCACGCTCTGCGACATTACCGTCTCGTTTGAGGGCACATCTGCATGCACGGCGCACAGGGGTGGCAGCGCGCATGCACCAGCGGTGAGAAAGCCAGGCCAGGTCCTTGCTTGTCACCTGGCATCGCCGCCGTGTCTGCACTTTGCTGTGCATCTCTCTTTGCCCCCTGCCTACGCTTCAGTACACCCCACAACCCCCAACCATAACGGTTATTCGGCTAGGTCCCATCCATACATCCCACCACTCGTACAGCACGCACACGCACACGCGCACGCGCGCGCACACGCACAGCCCTCACCTGTGAAGAAGGGCACCTCCGCCAGGGCCTCGCTGCTGTACCTTGCCGTGACCTGCTTGTTGCGGGCCAGCTCCAGGAAGTTGCTGTGCACCGAGAAGTCCATGGCGCCTGTGGTCGTGGATGGAAAGTTGTGTTAAGTGGATGTGCATGGTGCGCGAGAGGAGGGCACTAACGTACATGCAGAGTGCTCTTAGCCTCCGATGACAAACAAGCAGTAGCAGTTCGCGTGAACGTCCTTTCAGTAAACGGCGCACTCACTCTTCATGCTGGTGCCACTCATGGTGCGGCCGCCCCCCATGCTGCCGGTGTGACTGGCAGCAGAGCCGTCGCTGCGGCGGCTGTGCGCGGAGCCGTCCTTGCCGTCGCCGCCGTGCTTGCTGTTGCTGGCGCCACTCTTGAACTGCTGGAAGGCGGCGGCCAGGTTGATGCCAGCCTCCGACACCAGCACCTCGCCAGACACCACAATGTTAAGTTCGGTCACGTTGTCGCCCTCGTTCAGAAGCTGTGTTTGATCAAGGTGAAAGGGGACACGGACGGGGTTGTTTGAGGTAGGACGCCGTTGTCGAAGCCCCGCATTGCAGGCACGTGTGATGCGTATGCGCGCGCACCACCCAAGCAGATGCAACGGGGCTGGTGAGACGTTCATCCCGCCGGCGCTGCATGCCCCAGCCACCCACCTGCACTCCCGGCATGAACAGCTCCACTCGCGCGGCTGTGAGGAAGGCGTCCAGGAACCTCTGCTTGCAGCCCTTGAACAGGTAGCAGCCCTTGACCGGTTGCAGGTACAGGTGGCGAAGCACCTTGCGGCGGATGGTGGTGGGGTAGATCTGCGGACAGGGGGACGGACGGCGCGAATGGACTCAGCACCACAGGTTGATCTCGCACCGGATCAGCAGCTTAGGTGCGCCTCTGCTTTTCAGGCAAACAATCTCCTAGGCAGCCCCCCTGGATTGCATCTATCACTTACCCCCAGCACGTTCTCATCGTCGACCTGCTCCGAGTGGAACGTCACCTCCAAGTGCTCTTGCATGGCGCTTTGGAGTTTCTGAGGCGTGTGAGCGGCGAGGCGCAGCGGCCGGTCGTCAGGCGTTGTGATGGGCATGATCGAGCGAGTTGGCTTACAACACGCACGGCAGCAGCATCAGGCAGGCACGCAGGCACGCAGGGCACACATGGCGTACCTCTGGAATCTCGTTGTTGTTGCTGAACTCGTTCAGGGTTGTCATACGGTCGCGGAACTGCTTGCTGCGCTCGTCGCCCTTCACCACCAGCATGGTGACCGTGCCCAGAATGTAGGCGCCCAGAAACAGGTTGAACAGCCTGATGGAGTGGCGATGCGGGTATAGGCATTAAGCGTGCGCGGGAGCATTTTGCATGGCTACGAGTCCGCGAGGCCCTGCTGGCAGCGCAACACGTGGCGCACGCACGCTTGCGCAATCCCCCGCCGCCACCTGTCCTTGCCACCACAGCAGCTGCAAAACATATACAGGCGCGCCGTATATGCCTCGCCGCCGCACTCACAGGTAGAGGATCATGAAGGCTGCCTCTGGCACAGACCCGGCGTAGAGGGAGCCATCGCCTAGGCCCGTGAAGGCGCTGACGCTGAAGTACAGCGACAGAAGGTACTTCTCTGCAACGGACCGGTTCTCCAGCCGCTCGGCGTTGCGGCCCACCCAAGAGCTGGCCGAGAAGCTCTGAAGCGACGCAATCTGTGGGCATGGCATGGCACGGTTCTGAGAGGGTGGGCGCCACGGGGGAGAAACACTGCCGGTAATGCGCAAAGCACAGCAAGACCCGCAAAGACTCTGCGCACTCTGCAGTTACCCGGGGTTTTGTGGCCAAGCGCGCTCACCTCGTACAGCATGCAGGCGGCCCAGTGCGTGCAGAAGAATACGTAGGTGTAGTTGCGCGTGATCATGAGCGTGCCTTGGCTCAGCACCATGCGGTAATCCAGGTCCGCAAACAACTCGAAAACCCGGTACAGCCGGGCCTGGTGGTGGGGACGTACGTGCGTGCGCAACAGGGCAAATTCAGCAGCAGGCGGGTTCCGTTCCGGACTATGGAGGCCCCTGCTGGGATAAATGAAAGCACTGTGCGCACATGCATGGTGACCGCACATGCATGCCGCACGCACCAGGTGCAGCAGCTTGAGCCAAGCCAGACCGCGCAGGACGTGGTCGCTGGCACCAGCCGCCGCCAGCGGCTCCGTGACAATCCAGTCCAGCGGGAACCAGCCCAGGACGTCAAAGTAGAACTTCCAGCTGTTGGCACGTGCAGGCGACAGGGCACAAACCGTTGAGCGTCGACTTCCAAGTCTCACTTTCCACAGGAGCGTAACAGCTGCTGTCCTGTCCATTCGGAAACACGCAACTGTGCATGCCCACCTCTTGGCGTAGTGCTTTGCGATGCGTGCGCGAGAGGTGACCAACGCGCCGTCGTTGGGGTCAATGAAGGCGACCAGGAACTTCATCACGAAGTCAGCGGTGAACACCGCTGTGCCCAAGAACTCCACAATGCCGAACAGGTCCGAGTAGGGGCTGCAGAATGTAGGGGAAAATCAGAGGGGTAGCAAGGTTGGTAACATGAAATATGCAGGGGCATTACGTGGTGAATGAGCCAAGGACCGCCTGCAAGGTTAGGCGCTTGGGCCACTTGATGGGAAAAGGCGACAAATCCTGGCAGGACACAGTCAGACGCCATCGCGACACTCACTAGAGCAGGGCGCCGGGCTCCATGAATGCGAAGTGGAAGGGCAGCACCCAGCCGCTGAACAACGCCACCACCACCGTGGCGTAGAACCAGTTCTGGTACCTGCACAACGTGTGTTTGCGACAAGTGCGGAGGAGAGGGGAGGCCGCGAACGGGAGTCGTGCGCGTGCGAAAACTAGGGTTTGTAACCAGAAACCCTAACGGTAACTCGGTTTCGCCGTTTGCACGGAGGTTTTCTCTGTACGGCAGCCCTGCAGATTTCGTGGTATCGGCTCCATCACCCAAAAGCACCAGTTCCAGACCTTGCGCTGCGGGCGCACACAGAAACCTTCACAGCCCTTCCCGCCCGCAACAAAACTAACGAAACCGTCCGCCCAGGGCCATTCACTACTCACCAGCGCATGCCAGGCTTGATGACCATGGCCTGGTTGATCTTCTGGCAGCGTGCCTTGAATTGGTACCACAGCGTCTGCTGTTGCTGGTCCTTGCGCAGAATCCCCCACGGACCCGCCTCCGCGCCCTCCCCACCCTCGTCCTCATCCTTGCCCAGCTCGTCTTCCAAGCCTTTAAGCGATGGCGATTTCGCAAATGACGGGCGGCGCATCTGCATATGCAAAATGTCATCGTGGCGATTGGGATTTGGGACGGCAGCGTGCGTGCAGGGGTTCCTCCGTTCCTGCTGAGCGGCTCCGCACGCCCTCTCGGGGTGGCCGCTGCAGTTGTGCTCCTGTGTACCCAGCGATGCCGCCCGCTCACGCCACGCAAGTCCAGAACCCGAGGGCCCTTTCGCCTTAGGAGTGTACTCACCGACTTCGCGGCAAACTGCGCCGCAAGCCGGTTGTACTGCTTGCCTCCCTTCGTGGAGCCGTCACCCATCCCACTTTTCGTCCGCGCCATGCCATCAAGGTCCTCCGGCGTCGCGACATCCACAACCGTGCTGATTCGTAGCTGACGAAAGGAGCGGTCTCCCTGTTGGCAAAGACACAGGTCGATTCACATCAGCGCGGCCTAAGAAGGCCTAAAACCCTATCCCTTGCCTGCCGAGTCACTGCTCGCATTCGTAAAGTTATCGCCAACAAAGCACCAGATAATAGATCTTTTAGGATTGCACCAGTTCCCTCCGTTTAGGTCATTCAAGCAACTCACCCGCACCGACTTGTCGGCGCCTTCGTTGAAGTCGCCCGTGTCAACTGGGACGACCGACGCCTTCGCAAACTTGACCCCGCTATGGAGCGACGAATCCATCTTAATCGGTTGACACACACCGAGCACGTGTGCCGGTTTCCCAGGCGCCGGTGTTCAATCGAGCAGCGCCGTCAAATTCAGAATCATAGAAGCAAGCTGATCGCTAGTACAGTAAGGAGTTGGTAATTATGCCTTAGAAACCCGTGCCTGTGCGGCACTAGGAACTTCGGACCTTAGGCCAGGGTGGGCGAGCTGCATCGCGTTATCCTAATTCCTGCAGCTAAGGTAACTTCTAAGAAGCCGTCTTATGCTACTTGCGAGGGCGCAGAGACGTCATTATGTCACTGCGGCAGCGATCGCGATGCAATCACGTGGCTGTGAACTGCCCCCATGCCCGGGCGTTCGCCGGAGGGAGGGGAGTAGTCGATTCCGAGCAACGTTGTAAAACTACCCTAAGTAGAAGACAGCTGCAACACCGGCGCCACGTGGCGGGGAGGGGAGGCGCGATGGGGACAAGTGGCAGAGCCAGCTCCCTAGCCCTCAACCCCGCAAAATGCATGTCACTGGGTGCGCGGGCCCCTGGGTGCGCCGCGTGTGATGTGGTCTTTTGCCTGGAGCTTCGAGCCTTCGTTACAAAACATAATTAACATCACCCAATCAGGTGCACGCTGCATTCGCATGACGCAACTGCCGGGGCCCTGAGGTAAATTTATAAGGTACTCACCCAGCCTGTTGCACTGTCAGGTACTGTCCCATCGCACACCCAGCCTGTTCCACCCTCACTGCGCGTGTAATTTATTTCTGCTTCGCAAATATGTCGTCCACCCGTACCGTCCTCATCCAAGGTCAACAACATAAGCAAGCTGGACAGGCAAAAACAAGCTGGACAGGGCAAAAGACAAGCTAAAACGGCGTGAGGTCCCACGCTATCTCCAACGCACAACCAACCCCTCAGGCGCTTATCCCATGCCGCAACTCATCAATCCGGGGTATAAAGGACACCTATTCATGCACAATGCAAAGCATAGGGCGCGTCAGTCAGGCGTCAGTTGCACGTAAGCCCGCTTGTCTTCTGTGCGTGAGGGTTGGCAGGTACTAAAAGGTTGTAGAGTCAAGGATGTAGAGTAAAGGCGAGAAATGCTATTATGAGTTTCGAGTTAATTGGCCTGCTAGTAAAAGTGGAATGGGAGCCGGTCGGGACGGGGCACGGGTGCTCCAGGGCGCTCAGCAGGGGGCCCTGGCTACCGGTATGACTGGGGCGGTCTGGGACACACGCAGCACAGCAGCCGTGTCCACAACACGCATGAAGGACACGCAGAGGCTATGGTGATAAAGCGGTATCACATATGCAAAGCAATCATACACAATGAATAATGTGAACCCTTCAAACACGCCGAGGGTGGTGGCTTGGTGCACGTGCGTGAGCATGCGGACTCAGCCGCCACGGCCAGGGGCAGTTACTCACGCACTACTCGGGCTGCACCCGATGCGCGAATATGCAATAAGTCTATGTCACAATACACACTGTAGCATTGCATGGTGATGATCACAAACGTCCATCGATCCCCCTGAAGGCTGCGCTGCTACGCGGCACACGGTTCATGTGTTCATGAGAAGCAATCAAAAGTAAGGCGGTGTGCGCTCCACACGCGCACCCCACACGTGCAGGTCCACACACTGCCCACAACCTTCACCCTCTTGCCCATGGCGCAGACAACGCCTACATGAGCTACCGTGGATAACACAAAGGGTCAATGCGTGCAGGCAAGCTGTCCATGCGCGCATGGGGAGCAGCCGCGTTGGTGTTGGATGCTGTTGCTGGTCGCGAGTAGGTGCATTAGTCAGTTGCTATGCCGGTGGCAGCTGTGCGCCGGTGCGAGCCGTCAATGCTGGTGCACCAGAGGGTGATGTCGTGGACGCGCCGATTGCAGCAGACAGAGCTCCGCCGCTGGCTCCTGAGGAAGTGGGCTCATCATCAGCTAACACAGCAGTGATACTTGTTAGGGTGGGAGGCGACAATCGCTTCAGCATCTCTTCCGTCAAACTCTTACTGCTAGCTGATACGGCTAGCACTTCGCTTCCCCCTTCAGCGGTGGCGCCAGCAAGTGCGGAATCGGTAGCGGCTGCAGTGTGCAAGCTTGCGGCCGCTGCGCCGTTGGCGCTTCCGCGCATGCTTTGGCGCGGGGACGGCACCGACCGGTCCCACGCAACGGCGTGCCGTGTTGTGCTGCTACTACCACCTGCCGCAAGTCCAGTCGGTCCCGCTGCCGTCGCCGGCGCCTGGTGCAGTGCCTGCGGCATCGGGTAGTATTGCGGCGCCTGTAGCTGCGCAGCCGAGGACCGGGGAGTGACTGACACGGCTGGCGCCGTCCCCAGTAGCAGCGGTGGCGACTGCGGCGGTAGCAGCATTGGCAGCGGCGCGGACGCGGATGGGTCGGTGGGATGGGATTCTGATGGCTGTCGCATCAGGCCCACAGCTACGGCTGCTGCCCCGGCGGGCCGGCCCGGTACAGGCGAGCCAATCACGCGCAGCGCTGCCGCCGCCGCTGCATCACAGCCGCCACCAGCACTACTGCTCTCCCTGCCAAAAACCGAAGTAACCGGTGCCGCCACATTGGAGAGGCTGGCAGCGCCTTCCAGGAGCAGCGCCGACTCCACTGCGCCGCCGCCCAACCCGGCTCCAGGAAGGGCTGACAGGGCCGCAGGCGTAGGGCTGCCCATACGTGGGGAGGCGGCGCAGCCCGCTGCGGCTGTAGCTCCATCCGCATCAGCAAGCGGGATCGGCGGCGGCGGCGGTAGCCCGGAACGCGAGGATGGAGACCCAGTGCGCTCTTCGCCGGCCGAGTGCACCACCCCCGACAGCCGTGGGCCCATGCGCCCGCTTGCGGCTGCAGCCGTGGGCGATGGCAAAGGGCCCACGACAGGCGCTGAGGACCTGCTGAACGCCGGCTGTGGCACGTGCAGGGAGGCGGCGGGGCTGCCTGCCACATGGCTGCTGACGCCCAGAGCGCCTTGCGCAGCGACTGTGGCCCCGGCTGTCGTGCCAGCTGCAGCTGCCGCCGCGGCCACGTGTATGCCGCCTGCTGGGTCGCCGCCGGCCTCTTGCAGCAGATCCTGCCAGTGCGCGCCACGCCCCACAGACGCGGTCGAATCCACGCGTGCGATCGCATTCGGGGCTGCCACAACGGCGCTATTGCTACCCGCCGGTGCCGCTGCCGCTGGTGCCGCGTCAGCAGGGCGCATGCTGCGCTGCGGCTTCAGGGCACTCCGCAGCCGGCTGCTGTTGCCGGCACCGGCACTACCACTGGCACCAACGGCCCCGTCGCCTCCCACGCGGCCTCCTCTACCAGAATCATCCCGGGACGCTGGTGGTGCTGTAGACGCGGGCTCCACGGCAAGCAGCAGGTCTGAAGAAGGCACCCGGAAGACGCCCCGTGCTTCCGACGCGCCGCCGCCGGTCATTGCGGCACCTGCAGTAGCAGCTGGCTCAGACGCGGACTCGCCTGCAGCCAAGACCTGCTGGCTCACAATACCGGGCAGTGCAGGTGGTAGTGCAGCGGCGGCAGCGCCGCCGCCGCCGCAAGCAGCACCCGCCACGTGACCTGACGCCGTGGCGGTGGGCGTGGAGGCGGCACTGCCGGCGCCTGTGCCGAACTTGCCGTGCAGCAGCAGGGTGATGGCGTCTGTGAGCAGGGAGGGTCAAGCGAGGGACCGTGCGGCAGCGTGTTAGCAACAAAATGCAGCACGTGCAGATGGAAACACAGGAGCAAAGACGGGGCGGCAGCAGTCAAGCGACAGACCTGCTGCACCCGTTGCGGTCATTGCCCAAACGCACGCACGTACCGTCACGGGGCCCCTGCGCCAACATGCGCATGCTGCTGACGCGGCCGAGGCCACTGCGGCTGCCAAAGCCGCCCTGGCTCTGACGCCGACCGGCGCTGACGCCCCGCTTGCCGCCTCCAGCTGCCGGCGCCTCGCGGTCGCTGCTGTCGCTGCTGCAGCTCGAGTCTACGTAGGCAACCACTTTAGCCTTGCTCTTCTGTGCGTGCCGGGCCTTGCGCGGGTTGTGCTTCCCACTGACGCCCAATTCGCCGTCATCACTGGCGTAGTCCGGCAACGGCCCATACTTTGCAATTGCGGCTGCGGCCACCGCCTCCGTCGCCGTCGCTTCCGTCATCACTGTCCCCAGCGGCGGCGCAAGCGGCGCCGCTGGCCTGCCAATTGCATTGCTGCCACTGCCAACGCTACTGTCGCCTAAACCATCAGCGGCGCTACCCTGCTGCTGCTGATGCCCCAGCACCCATGCCAGGTATTCGGAAACGTCGCGGTGGTTGCGGCTGCCCACGTGCCGCGCCGCGGCTGCCGTCGCCAGTGCGGCGGCACTGGCGCCGTCTGCGTTGGTCGCCGCTGCCGGCGCCCCGCCCACCTCCACAAGCAGCCGTACAAGCTCCAGATCACCACTGCTTGCGGCCACATGCAGTACCGTGTCCACCCTGACGCCGCCGCTACTGCCGGTGCTGCTTTCAACGCTGGTGCTACTGCCGCTCGAGACGGCAGTAGCAGCATCCGGCACGCGCACGCCCGCCTCCAGCAGCGCCGCCACGACCCTCAGGTCACCGCGCGTCACGGCGCCGTACAGCAACGCCTGCAGCTGACCCTGACCCACACCGGGCGTGGCTGTAGCACCAGCACCATCTTCCACAAAAGCTTTAGCAGCCGCGCCGGTTGTCTGCGGCGCCTGCGGCTGTAACAGGTGCGCTCCCACGCGGCGTAACGCCCGCACTGCGCCCACGTGGCCCATGTCCGCCGCCTCCAGCAGCGCGAGGCCGCCGGCACGTGCGACGACGCCGCCGCCACTCCAGCGCGCCAGCGCCGTGATGACGTCCTGCGGACGTTATTGCGTACATGGGCATGTGCAAGCACATCACGACATGGGGGCAATCAGCTAGGATGTGCACAGCAGGTATATAGGCACACAGATCGGCGCGCAAATGCCCACGCACACTGCTGGAAAGCACACCCTGTCCATGCATAATTTCCGCCAGCCACAACACACAGCAGCAACAGTGACCCCACGCCCACACCCACCGCGCGTCCCTCGCTGGCTGCCATGAGCAGCGCCGTGTGCGCACACGGCGGCGGCGCGCCGCCGCCCAGCAGCCTTGCCAGGCGCTCCGTGTCCCCGGTGGCGGCGGCGGACAGGAAATCCCGCTTGGCGGTGCGGCGCCAGCGCTCGTCCGCCGCAGCCCGGCCATCTGCCGACATCAGCCGCTCCAGGTACGCCACCACAGGTGCGGCGCCCACACGCCGCGCCTCGTCCAGCGCCGTGTTGCCCCAGCGGTCCTGGAAGCCGGGGTCCGCGCCGCCCTCCTCCACCAGCAGCTTGACCGCAGCCAGGTTGCCCTCGGCGCCGGCGATGTGCAGCGCGCAGCGCTTGTCGTAGTCGCAGGCATCCGGCGGCGCGCCCGCCTTGAGCAGCCGCTGCAGCTTGACAAGGTCTCCCTCGAACACGGCGGTGCACATGGTGCCCGCGACGGAGAGCCCGTCCATACCGATTCTGTGTTAAAGAGCACAAGGGAAACATTACGCGTAGGACAGTGTATGCGATGCCTATTCTGTGTGTGATGTACATATGGGCGTGGGCGATGAGGGCATGTGCTGAAACGAGTGAAGCTAGAGGCATGCGCACAAGCCCGTGCCGCCCGGGCGGGTGCGTGCGTGCGTGCGTGCGTGCGTGCGTGCGTGCGTGCGTGCGTGGGTGATAATCCCAGCGGGCTATGTTGCGTGCACCCCGATGCTGGAAGCGCGCTCTGTGCACGCGCATGCATGCGTGTGTGTGTCCGACACCTGGTAAGGCAAGGACTCACGATGCACCGTAGCCCAGCAGCAGGTCAATCACTTTGTCATGACCGGCCTTGACCGCCTCAAACATGGCACTGTTGCCAAAGCGACTGCATAGCACAATAAAGAGCATTCAAGGCAGAAGTCAAAATTTGGTTGCAGCATAAACGAGCGATACACGGCATCCGCAATTCGCCTGTAGCCACGAACATTACTCACTCCTGCTGGTCGGCTTTGGCTCCGTGGTCCAACAATAGCCGTACGACCTCCTGCGTGCGTGTGCATACGTAGTATGCGCGGGCATGCACCGCAGGTGTGGGCGCCTAACGGAGCATGAAGACCCAGACTAAAGGCTTTATATAGCAGCTGGGTGCTTCGTGCCCGCAGGAATACCACCCTCTCCGCCTGTATAATCATGCCGTGTTCTCCCTCACCTCGTGTCCGGACGCCGCCGCCAGCATGAGCCCGGTGCGCCCATCGTAGTCCGCCGCGTTGGGGCTCATGCCTTGGTTGAGCATGGAGCGCAGGGTCTCTGCATCACCCTGGGGGCAGCAGCCCAGAGGACAAGTGCCGGTATTTGGGTTGCTTGCCAACACTATGGCAGTGGCAGTGTGGCTGATAGGCAGCTGACGGCGCATGAATAAGTTAAAGCCTCGCACGCACGGCGTCGACGCAAGCACGCCCCTATGCCTTGGATTGCTTGCGACCTACCCTCCCCACCTCCCTCCCGCCTGTTGGCCCTGCGCGCGATAGCGGCTCACCCCTGACGCCTGCTGCAGGAAGCGGTAGGTCCTCATCTGGTCCACCTTGCGCACGTGCGCCCGCACCAGCGCCCGCACGTCGTCCAGGCGGATGAGCTGGTCCATCTGAGACTGCGTCAGCGCAGCTGCAGGCGCGGGGACGGGAGCGCGCGATTACGGGAGTACGGAGCCAGGTTGGGGAGCGTGGGAGAGCGGAACAAACGCACGCACGCACCCGCCGAGCTGGCGAGCCCATCTGTCCAGCCCGCAACCAATCAACCCGGCCTGTGTCAGCCTCCCCTACCTGCCATTGCCCAGCCCGGCCCCTCTCCTTTGTGGAGTGAACTGCCGCCCCCGCCCCCGCCGCCGCCCCCGCCCCCGCCCCCGCCTTGGGGCCTCACCTCGTGTCTCCGCCACCAGCTGCGGGTCCACGCTGTCCAGGCCGTCCTTGGCCTTGATCAGCGCCACCGCCGTGCCCAGCTGCTCCGCCGTCAGCTGGCTGTGCAGCGCGGCATTGTGCAGCGCCGTGTACATCTCGCCCTCGTGCCGCGCCTGGGGATGGAGGCACACATACATACACATGTGACATGTGAAGTGGGCAGAGGTGCATGAAGCTAGCAGAGATGAACGTAGCAGGTGTATGGGGCCAGGGAGTGGTGCATGAGTGGTTGTGACTGTTAGTGTGTTCCCATGGCCACAGCCGCACCAGCTGGCTGCTTCACAGACTCAGCGGAGCATGGCAGGCTACGCCAAAGCGCCGTCAGCACCCAGCAATGCCGGCTAGCAGCACTTCGGAACCCTGCAAAACCAGCCAGCCTGCAGCCGCGCGACCACACGCCCCAGCCACGCACCTGCAAGTTCTCCAGCACGATGCGGGCCTGCGCCGGGAACTGCTCCACCAGCAGCTCCCATGCGGCCTTGGGCAGGCTGAGGGCGCGGACCACCGTGGTGCTCGTGACGCCCTCGTGGCTGGGCACGTCTGCATGCACCATAGCATGGTTGGGGTGACAGTAGATTACAGGCAGGGCCAGGATAGGAATGGTGGGGGCAGGCAAAGCACGCACGCGGGCTGGAGGTGGAAGGGCAATGGCCAAGCGACTGGCTGCAGCAGCAGCAGTGTGCGTGGAAGGGGCCTGAGGCACTTGATTGTGACCCAGGAGGCTTTCCAGCATCCCACCCACGAAATCTCAGTCACGCAACCTCTCACACACTCATTTGCAGGACGTCACCCACACCTGTGAAGTAGGGCACTTCAGCCATTGGCGAGCCAGCGCTGCGCAGCTGCACATTGCCGCCGTCGTCAAATGCCGCAACACCGCTGTGCACGGAGGAGCCGTGCGTCGAGGAGTCTGGGGCGCCGCCGTTGCTCACCGCCGAGCCCACACGGCCGCCACCAGGCGCGGCGGTCCCGGTTGGAGGGTTTCCGGTGGCGGGGAGGGGCGCGGTGGCGGCGGGGGGCGGGAAGCGCAGCGAACGGGCTGCGTTGTGAGCATGGATGGCGGGGGCGCACGCAGCAGTGCGTGCGTCAGTTTATGTTCACAAGTGGAGAGTAACGCTCCTCGGGTCTCAAGCATGTGCACAAGGTGGTTCAAGTAGCCCATGCAAACTCGCCTCCACCTGCAGGACCGCCCTGCTGCGTCTGCGGCCGTACAAGCTCCTGGCCTCCAGATCCGCCGCCGCCGCCATTGGCATGGCCCTTATGAGTCCAACCGTCCAGCCCGTTACTGATGAAGCTGAAAAAGGCGCTGCCCGGAATGCGGCGGCCCCCGTCGCCGCCGCCGTAGCCGCTGCGCGTGCTTGCGTCGTGGGTCACCCCGCTGGCGGTGCTGCCGTACCCAAATGCACTGCTGTGCGTGGATGCGTCTGCTGCCATGCCCACAACCCCGCTTGGAAGGACGCTAACACGATGGCGCGAGCCGCCAGCGGCGGGCTGATGGGCGCTGTCGCCGACAGCCGTGAACGGCCGGTGCCCTGCGTCCGCCCTCGGGAGCAGCCCGCCATGTTTCAGCTGATGCGCAGCGCTGGCGGTGGCTGCGGCGTAGTGCGTGGTGGTGGTGTGGTGTGAGGATGCGTCCTCCTGTGCGCTGGCGCCGCCTGCGGAGGCTGCGAAGGCTCCGTAAGCAGCTGCAATGTTGAGTCGGTGTTGCGCCACCGCCACCTCGCCGGACACAATCAGCAGCAGCTCGCTCACGTTGTCGCCAGGCGTCAGAATCTGGCACGGGCAGTTGGGGAGGGAAACGTTGGAGCGGGCAGGAGGAAGCGTGGTGTAAACATGCGCAAGTAAGGGTCATGCTGAAGTAGGGCCATCCATCTATCCATGGCGTTTAGCGGCAGCCATTCAATGGAAGACAGGGTAGTGTTCCCTTGAACCCACCCACCCACCCACCTGCACCCCCGGCATAAACAGCTCCACTCGCGCGGCTGTGAGGAAGGCGTCCAGAAACCTCTGCTTGCAGCCCTTAAACAGGTAGCAGCCCTTGACCGGCTGCAGGTACAGGTGGCGAAGCACCTTGCGGCGGATGGTGGTGGGGTAGATGGCCAGGACCTGCGGAGTGCGGACCACAAGGGCGGCGGCGGAATCAAGCAGTAGGCAAATGGGGTGGCCGGCCCCAGACTCGCAGAACATTCCGCTCATGACTGCGGCGAGCTCCTCGCCCATATGCATACGCACGCCATACTCCCATTCCCAGCGCGCACGCACACACGCACGCACGCATGTGCGCACCTGCTCATCGCTGGCGTGCTCGGCATGGAATGTCACATCCAAATGCTCCTTCATGGCGGAGTGGAGGCTCTGTGTGTGGGGTGGCGTAACGTTTCGTTGGGGTAGGGGTGCTGTGGCGTGGGGACAAGGAGTGCGTGGGTAATACTTGGCCCGTGCCACATGCCACCCATACCCGATCACCCATCGAGATGCTGAACTGCCCACCCTCTCCCCAGAGCACTTGACGTTTGGTTGTCGTTTCCCACCCACCCACCTGCGGCAGCTCGTTGGTCTTGCTGAAGTCAGCCAGAGTGTACATGCGCTCTCGGAACTGCTTGCTGCGCTCGTCGCCCTTCACCACCAGCATGGTGACCGTGCCCAGAATGTAGGCGCCCAGAAACAGGTTGAACAGCCTGAGAATGCGGGGCACAGGGAAAGTGGTTTGAGCGCAGGCCTGGGCCTAACGAGGCGCGCACACGAAGGGAAATGCGGCTGCTGAGCCAGCTTGCAAACAAGGAAGGTGGAGCACTAGCAACACCCGGGCCACGGTCTTCCCGTCACGTGCCATCGCAAACCGCACACGCACTGCCCGATGACTCACAGGTAAACAATCATGAACGCCGACTCCGGCACCGTGCCCGCGTACAGGGAGCCATCGCCCAGGCCCGTGAAGGCGCTGACGCTGAAGTACAGCGACAGAAGGTATTGGTCCACTGCGGGCGCGCCCTCGAAGCGCTCCGCGTTGCGGCCCACCCAGGAGTCGTCGCTGAGGCCCTCCACCTGGGCAATCAGGTAGAACATGCACGCCGCCCAGCTGCGGGCCGCGCGGTAGGTGTGCGGGGTGTGGGGGGTGGGGGGGGGGGTGCGGGGTGTGGGGGGTGTGCCGGGTGAGGTAGGGGTGCAAGATGAGACTCAGGACGTGTATGGCAAGTAGCGTGTGTGTGTAGCAGGTGGCGGGGCGGGGTCGGCGACGGCACAGAGCTACAGCTAGCGGCGCGCTATCAACCAGCGTTCGGAAGGAATGTGTCAGACAGCAAAGGTAGCTAGAGTGTGGGCAGCTGCTGACACATGCGTGCGTGCCTGCATGCGGGGGCGCCGAGTGCTTACTGTGTGACGTAGAAGACGTATGTGGTGTTGCGCACCACCATGAGTGCGCCCTGGCTCAGGGCCAGGCTGTAGTCCAGCAGGTGGAAGAACTCAAACAGCCGGTACAGCCGGACCTGTGCATGGCGGACAGGCAGGCAGGCAGGCGGGCAGGCCGGGAGGCAGGCAGGCAGGAAGGCAGGGATGTCGAGGCGGTAGAGAGGGCGCAAACACACACGACATCACGCAGTGCTGCGCGATGAGACGCGACTGTGGAAAGCAAAGGCGGCATGGCACGGTACGTACGTGTGGTAGGCTGCTGCCCAGGAGTACGGCATGCTGGGCCTTGCATCCCGTACACCACCACGACCACCACCACCATGCCATCCAGGTACGTAAGCACCCGGGCAATAACCCAAGCCCGCCCCACCAGCTGTATCATCTTGATGAAGCTGGCGCCCGCCACCTGCTGCGGCGACACCCCCGCCGCCATCATGGGGTCTAGCACCAGCCAGTCCAATGGCACCGCCGACACCAGGTCGAACACGAACTTGAGACTGTGTGTGGGAATGGGACAGGAAGAGTGTGAACGCAGTCAGCTTCAGGTTGGGGGGTGGGGTCGGGTGGGAGCGGCGCGTTCAGCATTGTCGCATACGGTTGCCAGGTGCGTACGCGGGGACACAAGTTGCACATGGCAGCGTCTTCAGCGGCATGCTTGTCTGCCTAACATTACATGCCCAACACAGTTTCTCCACCTGAAGACGTAGCTGCGTGCGATGCGTGCCGGCGAGGTGACCAGCATGCCTGTGTCGCCGTCGAAGAAGGCCACGAAGAACTTGGCGACCAGGTCCGCCGTAAACACAACTGCAGGGCGGCGTAACAAAGCAGCAACATCAATCGTCAAGGACCCAAGCAGAATGGATACAAGCACGTGATGTCAGCTCCCGACCTAAACTATCCACGGTAAGAAGCACCCCAAGTGCGAAGAGCGCACCCCACAGCCCGCCGCCCCGCCTGGTCGCCTCCCCATCGCGACTCACTGACAGCCATGTACTCGGAAATGGCCCAGAAGCCCAAGGGCGCGTCCCTGCAACAGCCACCAACGCAATTTGTCCATGGGTGTCAGGCTGTCTCCACGCCTGCTGTCGCGCGCCTGACTCTTGACCCACTGCACAGGTGACGCACAAGTGCCCACAGGTGACCCACGCCTGCCTTCTGACACCGCTACAACCCATCCTTCGCGTGTCCACCCCTAACTCAATGACTCGTGCGCGCTCACTTGAGGCGGGTGCGGCCGCCAAACGCCATGTGATACGGCTCCAGCCAACCCGCCAGAAGCGACACTGTGACGCTGAAGTAGAACCACCGCTGGTACCTGCGTTTGAGTGGCAATGCGAGCAGGGCGAAAGAGGTTGGGCTGGCTGCTCATCCGATGGCCACGCACCAGGGGACCGGAGGTCGGGAGAGGCAGCGTCCCATCGTTCATGTTCCCGCGACAGCGACACAGAGTGGCTGCGGCGGCCCGCGGACGTACGTACCGGATGCTGCCGGGGTGGATCAGCAGCTGCAGCCACAGGTCCCGCCACCACTGAGACCATGTGCGTGCGTCCTGGTCTCCGGCGCCAGTGCCCCCTCTTCCAAGCAGCCCCCAGGGGCCGCCGTGGCGCGAGCCCCCGCCCCCGGCCCCGCCACCGCCACCGCCACCGCCGTGCCGGGAGCCACCGCCGCCGCTGCCGTGATGGGAGCCGCCGCCGCTGTGCGTCGAGCCGCCGCCGTGAACGGAGCCGTAGCCGCCCCCTCGACTGCCCATATGGCTGCGGTCCTGCGCGAGCGCGGCGTTTGCGGCGGCAGCGGCCACGGAGCGGTGCATCTGCAGAGAGAGCACACGGCGACAAGCGAGTGAGCGCGTGCGCGAAGGAAAGGCGCGGGGCTGGGCAACAGTGCTGGCCACGAGTGGACCGGGTCAACCTGGGTCAACGTCTGTCCAGCTTCCCTGCGTGCAGCGGCCGCGAACTTCTAGGAACAGTCCTAACGAGCGCACAAGGACGCACTGTTGCGTGATAGCGGGCCATTGCCTTGTCCGGTGCATGGCCCGTCCATGCCTGCTTTGGAGCGACCTCCCCCGCACGGCTCCGCACAGAGCCATCGTGTGATGAGGCCGTTTCCAAGCGCTGCAAAGACGCCTGACGCGCAGTACGCCACATGAAACGGAGGTCATATGCACATTTTTAGGTACTGTTTTAGAACGGGGCACGTGAGGGCGCTACCCGTCAGGCGGCCCTAGCCGACCGACCTCATCGTATCTTGCGCGCCCCTTTGTTCCCGCGTGCGCCGATGGCGAGTCTGTGCCACTATGCGGCGTCACGGCCACCATGTCCTGGCACTACGCGACTCCGCTGCTGAAACCTAGTCTCTGTCTAGACTACCAGCATGACTATCATTGCAGCTTAAGCACGCCTGAAAATATCGATGTGCATAGAAAGAGAGGACGGGACAACGGATGGTGAACTCTGGTGCCAAGTTAGGTATCCAGGCAGGCCCTGACGGGTCGCAACGGAGCTATTGCAGTAGTGCTAGTGTCCTTGTGCATTAGCTTCTAAGGTCCTCGGTGCAAAAGCGACCCGGCGGGCCCTGCTCGGTGATGGCAAGCCTTGCAATTACTGTAGCCAGTATGTAAAAGCATAATAGCGAGCCAGGAGTCGGCCTACCCAAAAGTTCAGCAAGACTTCCTGCACGCTTGCATGATGCAAATTTGCGCACCTGCAAATTCTTCAGTAAAACGAGCTGGTACTTGTACTGCAGATACCAGGTCGTGCGCTGTAAGCATTACACGTTTCATTACCTAGGGACTGAACTCCAGACCCAAACCCCAGTCCCAAACAAATTTCGATCTGAAATGCAGCTCCTTTCGAGCGGGAGAAGCCGGTGAGGTTATTACCGACACGCTCAATAATGTTGTCTATGGATACATGTACAGCAGGCTCGCGTTCCACGACAACCCTTGACTCACGGAGGACCGTCGCCCGCAGGACGTCCTTCCGACACAGCCACGCGCCCCAGGGCATGCAGGCCCCCCCGCCTTGTCGCGCACACCCGAGCTGCCGCCGCAGCTTGTTACCCCTAGCCAGCGCCGCCGTGGAGCCTGATGTGGCGCCATTAGTCCAGCGCTGGTTGCAATGGGACCGGCGCGGCGCCTCGCGTCAGCGGGTAACGCAGCTGCTTGAGGACGGCAGCAGCGCCCAGCTGCGGGAGCTGCTGGGGAGCCGTCTGGAGTTCGGTGCGTGGGGCTGGAGAGTTGTGCTGCTGGTGGTAAGGGGTGCGGGTTTGATGGGATTAAGACTCAAGCTGCGCTCCGGTCCCAGTTGTGCATAAAGTGTCAGTTTTGGTGTGGCATTCCGCATTCGACTTCAGGCACCAACACGCCCAGAGGTACTCATCAACATGCATGAATCGCACACACAACTCGTTCAGGCACCGCCGGCCTTCGCGGCAAGATGGGGCCGGGCACGGCGCGCATGAACGCTGTGGTCGTGCAGCAGACGGCGCAGGGTCTGTGTGTGTATCTGGAGGCCGTGGCGGCGGAGCAGCTGGCGGCGGGTGGCATCGTGGTGGGTGAGTCCAATCACCAGTGCGAGCCGTCGCGCTAGCGGGAATGTAGTAATTCAGGCACGCAATCCCTACCTCTCCTTATGCTTTCGAACGCATGCCATCACTCGCACATCGCCGCCTCCTCCTCCGCCGCCGCGACTCCCGGTCTGGCCGCCGGCTCCAGGCTATGACGGACGACACGGCTCAAAGGAATTCGCGGCGCTGACGGGGGCGGTGTTTGCCAGCCGGGGGCACCGAGTGGCTCTGTTCCGGCGGGTGGTGCCCACACCGTTCGTGGCGGCGGGCGTGGCGGAGCTGGGCGCGGCGGCGGGGGTCATGGTCACCGCATCGCACAACCCCAAGGAGTACAACGGATACAAGGTGGGCAGCGGCGCGTGGTGTGTGCATGTCTAAGGGTTTGAATGCGAGGGCTTTGGGCAAGTCTGCAGGGCGGCACTGTGAGCGGATGAGCTTTGGCTTGCGGAAGCAAGTGAACACATCGTGCCACGGACTCGGAATGAAGCCTGCGGTTGGGCCCATTGGTCAGGCCATACGGTAGGTATCGCAGCCAGCTTGGTATTAGCAGCTAGCTGGCCTTGCCGCGCACCCTCGTTCCACAGGTTTACTGGGGCAACGGGTGCCAGATCATCCCGCCACATGATGCCGGCATTGCAGCCGCTATTGAGGCCAACCTGGACCTGTGGAACCTGGAGCCGTTGCTAGGTGCGTGGGCACCTCAGCGGGCGTGTCCCACCTGACGCCCCAGCCTTCCTGTGTGTACCCTGCGGTCAAACGGTTGACCAAGTTGCTCACCGGTGCTCTAATCCCGAAATCAATCTTTGCGCGCCCTGTCTCCGTTTTTCATGGACGGCTGATCCCAATGTGCAGCCGGCGACGGCCCCTATGAAGACGACGTCTCCACGGCCGGCCTGTTGGCCTGCCCGCAGCTGTCCGACCCCTGGGAGCGAGTCAGTGCCGCCTACTACGCCCGACTGGAGGCACTCGGCTACCTGCCGGCGGCGGAGGCGGCGGAGACGGCAGAGGCGGCCTCCAGACGCGGCGGCGCCAGCGACAGTGGCGGCGCTGGCGGCTTGAGCCGGGCCGCGGCGCTGGGTGCGCTTGGAACGCCTGTGTACACGCCGCTGCACGGCGTGGGCGCGGAGCCGCTGCTGCAGGCCTTCAGGGTGCGTGCGCGTGCGGATGGACTGCTACATAAGTGGGGATGGCTGGCACAATCCTCACAATCAGCGCCATCACCCTTCATGCCCTCGTGCAACGCCCAATCACGCAAGCCCCTTTGACCAACCCCGCACCCACAGACTTTCTCGCTGCCTGAGCCGTACATCGTGCCCAGCCAGCGCCTGCCCGACCCCGACTTCCCCACCGTGGTCTTCCCCAACCCCGAGGAGGGCGCTGGCACCTGGGCGGCGGCCTTCGCGGCGGCCTCAGAGCGCGGCGCGCGGCTGGTGCTGGCAAACGACCCCGGTAAGGCCGTGCGGTAAGGCCCTGCCTTCCTTTCACCAAAGCCAGTGCATTCATATGTGGTACCTGGCGCCTCCTGGTCGCTACAGCTTTCAAGGCTCTTGAAACTGCGTGCCCTCGCCATGTACACGCTCCCCCCAATGCAAACAGACGCGGACCGGCTGGCGGTGGCTGAGCGCAGCCCCAGCGGCCAGTTCCGGCCCTTCACCGGCAATGAGATCGGGGCGCTACTGGCGCACTGGGTGTGGACCAACTTTCGCAAACGGCACCCAGAGGTGGGCCGAGCAGCGTACAGGGGCGGACCGCGTCGACACCAACAATCTGCACCTGCAAGCAACCCTGTGTGGCTGCATTCCACAGTTTGGATTAAAACTCGTATGGCTCGCTCGAACCTTTGTAATTTTTCATTGACGTACCCCGCAGGTGGCGCCCTCTCGCTGCGTGATGCTGGCCAGCGCTGTAAGCTCCAAGCTGCTGGGCGCCATGGCGGAGAAGGAGGGGTTTGTGTTCGTGGAGACACTCACCGGCTTCAAGTGGCTGGGCAACACCGCGATGCGGCTGGAGCGCGAGCAGGTCCGTGGGGCAGCGACTCCGTGGGCCGGGCAAAGTCCAGGCGGATGCGGTGGGGCTCCTCATGCCCTGAATCGAACCCTTGCGTGCTAGCCTGCTGCCCCGCTGCTGCGCATGAGCGCCTGCCGGTGTGTGTTCCCGGTGTGGTCACACAGGGCATGACCGTGTTATTTGCCTTCGAGGAGGCCATTGGATTCATGCTGGGAGGCATGTACAAGGTGGGTGGGCAGCGGCACGTTGGCATACAGCGACCGGGGCCTGTAGTTCAGAAATGCCGGGTGAGCTGAGAAGATGCTGCTGCTGCTGCTGCTGCACGGCAGACACGGGCAGAACCTCCTCGTACTGGCACCGTGCGCGTGAGCCCACTGACCCCACTGACCCCACATCCGCAACAGGACAAGGACGGCATCTCCGCCGCCTCCGTGTTCGCGGAGCTGGCGGCGCACACGTACGGCAGCGGCCGTACACTGGACGAGCTGCTGCGGGGCCTGTACGACAGGTACGGCTTCTTTGACTACCGCTCGGGTTACTTCATCACGGATGCCGCAAAGAGCCGCGCGGTGTTCAACGACCTCCGCGGGGGCGGCGGCTTCGAGGGGCGCACGGCGGTGTACGCCAAGGACGTGGCCGGCGTGGGTGTCACGAGCGTGCGTGACCTGGGTGAGTGTGTGGCGGGTTGGTGACCGGGAGATGGTGTGTGCGCTGTGCGCTGGCGAGTGATGAGCGCCGAGAGTTAGGTGTGATATGCTTGTGCGCTTGCTTGCAAAGCGCTGATGCAACGGGCTGCTTCATCCATCGAACGGCAATGTCCCGTCACCACTGTGACCGCCTGAAGCTGCCTTGCGTGCGGCTGGCTTGCCTTCGCGCTTCGCACGCACGCATGCACACTGGCCGTACGCACGCCTGCTGTACGCCCCGGGGGTGCTCGTACGCCTACCACATGCACCGTACATGTACACAACGGCTGCAGGCACGGGCCTGGACACCGCCCAGCCGGACGGCCGCGCGGTGCTGCCGTGGCAGAGCGGCGACATGATGATCACGTACGGGCTAGAGGGCGCCGCCACCCTCACGCTGCGGGCCTCGGGTGGGTGCATGCAGCTTGGCAGCCTCGGTGCTGCTGGTTCGGGAGCGTGCGGGACTCGCTCTGGGCCGCTGGGGTGCTAGCGCTTGCCAAGGACTGTTAGTGTTAGTGTCACGTGCAAGCGCTGGACAGAGGAACAAAATTAGTACAGTGTATTTTTGCCAACCGCTCGGTGCCGCTGAGTACCGCGCCCGTAGCTCAAGTAAGCGCGCTAACGCGCCCACACCTCCGACGCCCCCACACCAACTGCACCACCCAGGGACCGAGCCCAAGCTCAAGTACTATCTGGAGGTGAAGGGCTCGGACGCGGCTGCCGCGGCCGCGCTGGCAGACCGGCTGGTGGGCGGTCTGGCGGAGGAGCTGGTGGGGCTGAGCAGGCACGGGCTGAAGCGGCCGGCGACGCCGCACTGAACTGACGGGGATTGGGGTTGGGGAATGGTTGCTTCGCGGCCTTTGGAAGCCGGGCTTTTTTCAGGTTCGCACGTCCATGGACAATTGACGTTCGCGAGGTTGCCCGAAAATCCGAAAATCCGCGTCCTGGAGGCCGCGCGGGAGTGAACGAATGGATGTGTGATGGGACAGGGTTCAAGGCAGGTTGGCGAGGTCCCGTAGGGTGCAGCCGATGCCCAGACCCGTAAGCAGACAGCAAATAGTTTGCAGTGGCAGAGCAGAAGTGCATGGAATGGATGCTAGGATGCATGCCTCACGGCGGGGCGCTCTGATTCCCCCTAGTTGCTTTGCCACTCTCCCCGGACGCTCAGGTTGTTCTGAGTTGGGGGCGGTGCGTTGGTGTGTTGGACAGATTTGAGGTATTGCAGAGTATGGACAAAGGTTGGACACTGAAGGACGGCATACAGCTGGTACGGGCTGTACACTAGACGGTGCGCTTGACTGTTGTTTACTTTGCTTGCAACGGTATCTGGGTGCCACCTCGCCTCGTCAGTTGCGCAGCTGCGTCTCAAAAGTGAGGAATCAGGGTTACACAGGCAGGGGGGCATGGCGAGGTTTGCCTGCAGGGTTCTCTGCGGGTGGATCGCGGTGTCTCCGCACACATGCATAGTGGCTCGGCGCGTATGTTTCAATGATTGGAAGGTACTCGGCCAGACTGGATCGGGCGAGGCATGTGGTTATCACGCGCGGGCGCTTGGCTCCGAGCGTACATGCTCACATACACAGTACTTCTCTTCAGAGTGCCCGGCGTGGGGGTGCTGACTACGCCGCTACGGTATGTTGCGCCATGCGTGACGCGTGCACGTTTCGAATCATGGGGGTCTCCGCCACAACAGTCTTCTGCAGGGTTCTGGTCCCGGTCTTGAACCCCTGATCTTCTGATCTTCTCTCATGTCCGAGCTGAAGCGAGGGCTGTCGGGGGTTTGTAATGTAAGCCCAGCACAGAGGCTGTGGCATGACTTGTGGGCGCCGTGACGCTAAGTCAATTTTTCTAGCGTGTTGGGTGCCATGATTACAGGTCTGAACACTCGCGCGGCGATCTCTGTAGGCGAAACGCTGTGATTCTACGCCACATTCGGTACATAACCCTGCGGAACACGCCCTGGGGCATCTAGATGTGTCTTTTGCCGACTATCCTACTACAATCTCCTATTCCCTTGCGACAGTAACTCGTACCAGAGCCAGCACATGAGCATAATCCGTCCAAATGCTTGCACACCAGCGGTTCAAGTTTGTGTTCGGCACGCCTGCAATGTTTACACTACCCAGTACCAGTACATCTTCGTGCCAGCTCTTAACTGAAGCCTATGCAGCCCAGCCACAGGTGAATGCATTGCGACCAGTTCTGAATGGAAGTCCAGCCGCAGGTGCAGGTGCAAGCGTGCGAGTAGCCAGGCCCCCACACCCGTGCTGTGCGTCTGTGGTCATTGATGGCACTCTGGCATGCAACAATAGTGTGTTAAGTTCGCAATGCAGCCTTCAAACCACCAAGGAACGCATGACGATATGCAACATGCTTGTGACCAGACCAAGCCCCCCCTTCATGCATGGCTCCATGCAGGGATATCATCTGAACCAAGGTGTCACTCCCACTCCTCAACAGCGCCCGTCATCTGTTTACCATGCAAAAACACAGCGGTTGCTCTGTGCAAGGCCTCGTCATGCCAGGATTGTGTGGCAGGTATGCACTTCCGTCCGTAAAATGCCTGGATACCGCAGCGCTCAATGCTCAATGGAGGCTGCTTTGCACACAACGTCACGTCGTTGCCACGTGCCCAATCAATATGCAGTGCTCGTGTGCGGGCCCGCATTGCACCTGACGCGTGTCAGGTATACCCAACTCCCTCGCCCAAAGGAACCCCCTTGGGCATGGTCTAACGTGTCAGGCCTAGCGTGTGATGCACCGGTCCTGGCGTGGTCTGCGACTCTGCCGAATCTTGCCTCAGTCTAAACAGGTCCTGGTACCAGCAACGGCATGCGGTAGCCGCAAGTAGGTGTCCAGGTCTCCAGCAACAATACGGCTGTGCCTTGATCTACTCTACAAGTCCTCCTCCTCCAGTACGTCTGCGCTCGGCAAGCCACCGCCGCTGCCTCCCCGCACTGCTTGCGGCAGCTGCGCAGCGTGCCCCGGACCCAAGCCCGACAGCCGCCGCGTCAGCCCCCCCGACCCTTGGTGCCGCAGCATCCCGCTGACCTCCACACCACTCGAGGGCGCGTGCCGAAGGCCAGCACCGGCACCGCCAACAGCGCCCATGCTCCCTGCGCCCCCCACGCCACTTCCAAAACTGGCGCCCATCGAGGCAGGCACCCCAGCACCAGAGCCAGCGCAGCCACCGCTGATGAGGGCACTGGATCTCGTGCGGCCGCCGCCACCCGGGCCGCCACCAATCGGAGGCGATGCCACGTACCGCGGCGAGGCTGGGGCCAGCGGCGCCGAAGGTGACAGCGTGAGCGGGCCGGATGACGACAACGCAGACGCCAGCGGCGAGGGGCACTCAGGCCTGAGGGAGATCAACGAGGACATGGCTGCAGCCGTGGGTGACGTGAAGCTGGCGCAGGCGACGGGCGGCACGCCGGAGACCGACACGGATGAGGCGAGCGGCTGTGTGGGGCCCAGGGACAGGCGCGCAGACGCAAGCGGGCCGTTCGGCCCGCCGCCACCAAGGCCGCCGAATCCCAGGCTGCCGCCACTGCGCGTCACTAGGCCGCCACCGACGCCGCCACCCGCTGCTGCAGCTGCTGCCGCCACCGCTAGGCTGCGCGAGTGTGCGGGGCTGGGCGCGGCCGGAATCTCTTCCAGGCGGCGGGCGAAGGAACGGGAGGAGTCAGTCGGGGTGAGGGCAGCGCCCGTGGTGAAAGCGCCGCCACCAGGACTCGTCACGTGCGGTGAGCCCCAGCCGCCACTGCTGCTGCCGCCGCCAAGGCCGCCAGGACTGGCGGCCCAGAGCCCCGAGGGCTCGCGCTGCAGCCCTGGGCTCGCGGTCCCAGTGGCGGTGGCTGTAGCTGCGGTAGCGGCTGCAGCGCCGCCGCCAGCGTCGCCTGGAGCCAGCGTGACGCCAAGGCTCCGGGCATAACGTGGGTTGGGCGCTGTAGGCACGTCATCTAGGCGCCGTCCGCCGGCCGGCTTGGCGCCACTGGCACCGCTGGCACGCCCACTGCTGCGGCCTAGTGGCGACGCAGGCGACATGGGCCCCGTGTCGCCTGTGCCGCCGCCAAAGGCCGACCGCGCAGGCGCCAGGCCGGGCGGCCGCGGGCTGCTGCAGCCACCGACGGGCGAGGCACCGTCAAAGTAGCATGGCAGCGGGCTGGGTTGCTGAGTGCCGGCTGGATGTTCGGCATCTGCGCCATCCAGCTGTTGGACACAAGACACGTCCTCATCATTCCAAGTTTCCGCCGCGCCCGTGCCTGACCAGCGCTGCTGCTGCTCTGGGTCCTGCTGCAGCTGCTGCAGCTGCTGCCGCAGCCGGCTGCCGCTGCTGGCGTTGACGCTGCTGCGGCCGGCGGCGGCGGGGGCGGGGCTGCCGGGCGTACTGCCGGTAGTGCTGCCGCCGCCGCGCAGGCTGTGTGCTTGTGTCGGGCTGGGCGCAGATGGGATGTCTTCAACTCGCTTTGAGAAGGACCGCGGCAAGAAGCCCACACCTGCGGACGGCCCCGCTACAGGGCTGGCTAGCTGCAGCACCTGTCCAGACGCGGAACTCGCTGCCCCGTTTCCTCCACCGCTCATGCGCGGTGATCCTGATGCCGCCGCCGCGCCGCCGCGGAGGCTGTAGGAGTCACGCGGGCTCGGCGCGGCGGGCGTGTCTGACCCGGCTCGGTGCCGAGCGCTGCCTGCGGTTACACACGCAGTGGTGCAAGGCAGGCCTCAAGGGCGTCGTATGGTGGGGCATGCCTTCCTAGAATGAGAAGCTCAGATAACAACTTCTTCTGCTCAGGCGCTCCCCGCAGTCCACCCGCTTCGGGTGTCTGACTGTCTGCCCATCATCCTCGTCCCCGGAGTATCGTTACCGCCTCACCTTGGGAGGGCACGCCGGCGTCCGCCGACCCCCACGCCAGACCGCTGCTGCGCTGCGTCGGCAGCAGCGCCCGAGGCGCGTCTTGTTGCCGCAGCTTGGGCGGCGGCGGCTCCAAGCCACCTAGCGCCTCCTCAATGAAGGAGTCGGCGTTACCGCCGTCCCGCAGGATGCCTTCCGTATCCAAGTCCTCAAGCAGCAAGCCATTGGACTTGGAAGGCTTGATGCTAGCGGCGGCGCCAGAAGGGCCCTGGCCAGCAGCGCTCGGCAAGATGAGGAAGGGAGAGGAGGGGGCCGCCAACGAGGACGGCGAGGCGACATTGCCGTTGCTAATGGTGACAGTGGCGGTGGCGTTAGCCGCCGCTGCTAGGACAGCGGCGCCGCCACGCAGGCTGCGAGACGCGCCTGGCGATGGAGCCGACGGCAGCTGCAGTGGGTTGCGCAGCCGCAGCCCTAAGGATGCGCCGCCGGCACTGCTGCCGCCACCGCCGCTGCTTGCGGCGGGTGGGCTGTCGGCACCATGAGCCTCCGGCCCTAGTGACAGGAATCCAATACGGCGCCCCACCGGCGAAGGCAAACCGCTATTGCTGGTCGCCTCCACAGTGGCACCTCCGGCAGCGGCGGTTCTGGCGACATGTGCGTTGTTGTCAGTCAGGACGTCCAGCTCGCAGCCGTCATCGTACGCATCGGCCAGGCTGGAGGCGCCGTCACTGCCGCCGCGGGGCAGAAGCAATGGCACTGGCTGCGCACAGAGGAACGACCGGCGGCTCCCTGACGGTCCCGCCAAGGGCGTCGTGGCTGCCGAGGAAGTCAGGCTGAATCCAGGACGTGGAACCGTGACGGGCGATGCCAGCGACGGCGGACGTGGGCTCGCGGCACCGTTTGTCGCACCGCTGGAGACTGGGGCACGCATAGACGCCGGGAGCTGCAGCGTCTGTGAGGCGTCCGATCCTCGCGCAGGGCTCTGGAAGGAGCCTGCTGGCTGCGGCTCGTGCTGGGCGTGGTAGGGCAGTTGCGGGCGGGGGCTCGGCAGCGCATCCACTGCTGCACTAGATCCCCCGCCTCCCTCATGGAGCAAATAGGCCCCGGGAGTCATTGCACACAGCAACATAGACTGCAGCTACCGAGACGCCTCGCACAACTGCACGACGCTCCGACCGGGTTCACGCCGGACCCCGGCGAGAGGTGGAAGTCCGTCACGATTGTCGTTGTCTGTACTTTCTGGTTCTTGGCATCACGCCTGCTCCTTGGCAGGCGGCTCGCCAGCTACCAAAAACCGACCGCTCGAATCCGCACGCAAGCTTGCAGCGAGCCGCATTTGATGAACTGTCCGCTGCAGCTGGTTCATGCCATCGCAGTGCCAGAGTTGCAAGCTAATGTACCTATGCCACTGGACTGCAGGCACTAGAAACCTCGACGAGAATCGGCGGACTTGAAATAACCGAGCCTAGCCTAGCCGCCTTTCGTTAAAGTTACGCAGATTACTGTAACGGGTGTGTGTCAATTGGTGTCTGCGAGGTCATAGATGGCATAACACACGCCAAATGTGCTCTCGGGAAGAAACGAGGTCGCCACTGGTGCCAGTGGGTTAGAGGATCTGCTTGTATCGTTATAGATTTATAAAAAGTTCAGCGACGAAGCATGTAAAAGTCACGGTGCGGTGTTAGGTCGGCTACATGCATGCCCGGTCGATGCCCGCATCACCCGGCCGCCCGACTCGACTCTTTTTAATGGTGGGCTACAATTGTATATAGAGCCTTGTGAAATCTGGGCCCGCTGAAAATAGTGGAAACCCTGGCTGAGGTCACTTCTGCAGAGGAGAGGTCACTTCTGCAGGGACTTTGCCGCGAAGCGTGTCCACACTTGAATAGCAACAGCACTATCTCTTTACCTTGATAAGCATTATGCAAGAGAAGTCGTAGGTCGTGGAGGCGCCGGGGTTGTGCCGGGGTTGCCGGTTTCAAGGTTTCACAGGTTCACATGGCAGCAGGTGTTAGGGCTTGCATGCGTGCCTTGCAAAACGATGGTCTGGGAGGCTGTTTTGAAGTGCGCCCCTGTCGCATCATGCTTTGCTGGACTTTCCCACGTGGCGCTTGAGGCGGTGGGCGTGCGTGAGTTCGGTTTGGTGCGGCTCTGTGACTGGAGCGAGGCCTGGCATTTCTGATTTTCTGTGACCCGCTTGACCTCTGTTAGTCCGTTGGATGCTTCACAGTTTGGGCCTTGGTTGTGCGCTTGCATCGCCGGGGAGAATTCCCTCGGGTTTTGAGGGTTTGTCGCGTACTACATGTCTGCTTGCTCGCATTGCAGTGGCATTGCTTGCTGCATGCCTGTGACGTGCTGTCCCCTTCACCTCTCCCTCCCGGAGTGCCGCCGGTTAGCTGCAGGTTAGCACTAACGCGACTGGAGGTGGGCCCCTCAGGCCTCAGCTCCAGGGCGCCGCAGCAGCGCGGGTGGCAGCGCCCGGGCTCTGGAAACCGCTGAGTTCTCCCCTGTAGTAGGACAGTCGGCAAAAGACACATCTCGATGCCCCAGGGCGCCGTCCGCAGGGTAATATACTTGTGTGTTGTAGAACTTCCGTGTTCCGCCCACACTGGCGCTTGGGTATCACTGAGACACTGACCCCGTTCTGACATGCGAACTGCGCAGACGGCAACCCACACCGTCCCTGCTGCCGCTGCCTGCGTGCGCATGCAGTCATTCAGGTGCAGGGGTGCAGGCAGCGCGGAAGCACGCTGGTGTTCCACTTCACCCGATGCCACTACCATGTGCCACCGAGTGCTACTACTCTTCAGCCACGCACAGCCGCTCACGCCATACCGTTCCTGGCCTGCATAGAGGTCACCTCCACCAGCGTGCCAAGGCCGAGCTTCATGTTGAATCATCTTGCTCCGGCGGCTCTTGGGCTGGTAGCCGTCTGGTAAGTGGCAGTGTGGCGGCGCTTGCAACCCTCGGGCTGCGGGCAGCCCTGCCATGAGCCGTTCAGGACTCTGAGTGGCAGCTAGTGGCTGAGCTGGTCCCCTTGTCTGCAGCACCGGGGCCTGCGTGGCGTCCGCTCCCACAGCACAGGGTCTGGCAGGAGTCTGCGGAGAGGCGGTGTCCGTTGCCTAGCCTGGCACAGTGCGTGGCACCCGGAGGCTGAGGGCATTGCTTCAGCATCTACAGCGACACTCGGCACGCTAGGTTGCCACCCAGCAAGTCCGACTCGTGGACTCCACCTGTTCTCCTCGGAAGTGGGGGCACATGAAAAACGGGCTTGGCCCGTCTCCTCTTCTACACCCACTCCCTTCATTGACACCACTTGCCCGCGGCAGGGTGTCTCTTTCTGTATCGATCTTGTTCTGCCTCACAAGCGCACATTCATGCATCCGACTGGAAACTTGCAATTGGCCTGGGTGTCCAGCATACGCGCTTGGGGCTTGCCTGCAGGTGCGCTGCTGTGCCCCTTCACCTGCACCTGCACTGCATGTCCTGTCATGGCCGCCCCCGTCCCCTGGCATGGCTGTCATGGCCGCTGTCCAGGTCCTTGCACCAGCTCAGAAACTTGAATCATCCCTGAATCATTTCTCTCATTCGCGTCCGCTGATTCCCTGCTGACTCTGGTGCTGGTGTTCCCACCCTAGAGCTGTCAAATCCCCCCCCCCCCCGACAGAGGTACTAGACACAGGGCACATAGCTTCTGGCAGACCGGGTGGCGCACACGGGTGAGGGTCTGGGTGGGTCGATGAGTAGGTGAGTGGATGGACAGCTAAGGCAACTGACAGAACTGAGGAAGATTTGGATAGGGATCCGGCATGTTATTGACGTGCTTGAAGAAACGCAAAAACGCATGCTGTTGGAGCGGGTGTGTGGCTCTGAGGGTTGCGTGCGTGCGCATGCCGGGTGAAATGCACGGCGAAATGTGACTTGACACGTACGGCGCTGCCAGCCCCACTTACGGTGCCACTGTGCATCTTGCGCACGTGTGTCATAGGCGTGCATATATGCCCCCTCACTGCTCACAGGGACCAGCGAGGAGATGGACCGCATGCACGCACATATGGGTTGCAGGTTAGAGTCGCGCCACAGGTTGAAACCTTATGAAGATGGTAAGTATGCATCCGACGGATGCAGGGGAGGAGAAAACGGTGGGAGTTGCGGGGCCGGAGAGGGAAATGACATGGCCTGTGACATGGCGAGGGCGGGGGGGGGGGCGGGCTGAGGGCGGATGCAGCGGCAGCTGGGCGGGATGGGGCTCCAATCTGTTGCTTTTTATTTCTTCAACCGGCTCTCTGGCACCACTATAATATTCAATTACTACACGCACCGCTTAAGTAGAAGTCATAAGCACGAACGGCCCTTCTTGAAACTTGAAAGGACCCCAGAGAGGACTTTGTGTTTATCTTGCGACGCGTTTTCAACTCGCAGCTTACATAGGCGCGGTACGTTCAAGCTTGTACTAGGCAAACAGAAGAGCTATGAGCGCGCCAGTGCCACCTGCTGCCCCAACTTCTGTGGGCTCGGCGCCTTCGCCTCCGCCTGGCGTCGGCGCTCTAATGCTAATCGCTGGTCGGCTGAAGGAGTATGCTTCTGGCGTGGCAAGACAGGTGTGGCGTGCTTGAGGGAGGAGCGCGGATGCAATTGAGCGAGCCAGTCGCCCAACCCGTCGTCGCTCTCCTCGCAGGGCAAGCCGTGGGCTGAGGTAGTGGATCGCAATGCTTTCTCAAAGCCCGGCAACCTCGCGGAGGTAAGTTTAGCGAGCTTGGCGAAGCTGCCTGTTGCTGGTCGCGTGCCAGCTGTTGTGCTCAGAGGCCCCAGACGAAGAAAATGGCCTAGACACGCCTTTCGTGACCCTGCATTGCAGGCCACGTCGCGTCTGCGCAAGAATGCGAACTATTTCAAGGTCAACTACTTGATCGTCATGTTGCTCTGCACGGCGTTCACGTTTGTGCTGCACCCTTCGTCGCTGCTGGTGCTGGCGCTGCTGGCGGGCAGCTGGATCTACGTGTTCTTGATGCGGACAACGCCCCTCGTCATCAGCGGGCGGACATTGAGGTAGGAGTCAGCGTCCAGGGGACCTAAGCCGTCTCCGACAAAACCTAACGGACGTCACGAACATTTTGCATTGCAGCGAGCGGGAAAAGCTGATTGGTATGTCGGCCATTTCCTTCATCACCATCTTCTTCCTCACAAGGTGGGTCAGAAAGCACGGGGTACGATGGACCGCTGGAATGGGCGTGCAAGGAGAAATCAAGTCGTGGGGTGAAGGGAGAAAGGGCGGGGGCGGACCAGGGGAGGGAAGGGGTGAGGCGCCAGGAAACCGGCACGAGTACTCCGACCACGCAGACGGTGGGGCAGAGCGCAACTAGGGGAATACCATGTAATCGAGGATGGTCAGGTTAACAGGGAAGTATGGGTGGAGAGGGCGGTGCACTGCTCAGGCACTGGCACGGGACGCGGACGCGGGTGTGCTGCATAGGACCGTCCAGACAGAAAGGGGTGAAACCGCTGTAGCACGCTGTAGCAATGGGCGGCGAAGGGTGCGGCAATGGGTGCAAGCAGGTGTTTTGGGCAAAGCCAGGGCGCGCAAGTATAATGGTATCCCCAGGGACGGCAACACGGGTGGGGACGACGGGCTCGATTGTGAAGCAGCGCTTTTGCTGGGCCTTCTGCAGTACGGTCCGGACGCACGGTAGTACAAATGGTTCGCACGGGATTCTGACTTTCCCATGGTCCTTGTCTGTCGCCTTCTTCCACAGTGTGGGCACCGTTTTCTTCTCGGCGCTCAGCATTAGCATCGCGCTGATTGCGCTACACGGCGCCTTCCGCGAGCCCGACAACCTGTTCATTGATGAGGGCGAGGTGAGCCGTGGGCCATTGCATTGCACAGGCAGCTGTCTTGTCGCGGACCGGGGGCGCCAGGGGGCCACCTGCCGGCCGGCGGGTCAACTTTGCAGCTTGAACCTGGCATGCACCAACCTCTGTGCCTGATGCCCTGTATGCACATCTCGATTGATTCCCACAGACGCAACAGGGCTTCATGAACATATTTGCGGTGCCCGCGGTGCCCGCCACCGTTTCCACGGCAGTATAAGCAGCAGCAAACGCGGGCGGACACAGCAGCAGCCAGGAGCCAGGAGCAGTGCGGCCACGCTTTTGCCAGAGGACGATGTGTAAGCCGGCGGCTAGGTAGCTACTGGCGCGATGCATTGCTGTGGTGGAGTTGAATACGGCGGCGCTTGTGCTGATGCTTAATTTGGACAACGACTTCGAGGCGGGCGCCGTATTCGCCGGCTGCTATTAGTATGGTCAGGCTGGGGGTTAGGGGCAGCGCAGGAGGGAGAGGGCGAGCTTAGCTTGCTGGCTGGAGCTTGTGGACCTGTGTTAGGCAGGATACGCTGTATGACGAGTGCAAGACTGTGGTTGTTGCGCCGCCAACGCGGTATGATACTTTAGAACGGGCAGATTCAGGACCTGCGGCCCCGTCTAGTCTGGTGAGGAAGCGATTTACGTGTGCTTCTAGCGAGGGGAGCTTCAATGGCATGACTGGAACGGAGCAGTTGCAGGGGTGACTGGATAACGACGCCGTCGGTGCTGGAACTGGTGGAGTCTCTAATGAGACGCCGCCAGCGCTGAGGCAGGTGGACGCTGTAAGGGGACTGTCATCTGCTGACCATGGGTGCTTGCTGGTCTGGGGTCCGCCCAGCATCGGAATGTTAAAAGCGATGCAAACAAGAGGGTGTGTGTTCTAGCTGATCCCTAGCTGAACAGGTTTCCGCGTGAGGTTCCGCTCTGTGGCGCATGCAATATAGCACCTAGTCAAAAGATGACACCGTCAACCAGCATGTTGGCAAGCGTGGGGAAGGTGACTGTTGAATAACGTGCCGCTGTATGTATTTATACTGATGTGCTGAGGCTGAGAGGCTCCAGACGGAGGGAATGCCCTATGCATAATGCACGTTTTCCTTGAACGTGACTTGCAGGCCGCGTCGCGTCTGCGCAAGGATGGGAACTATTTCAAGGTCAATTACTTGATCGCCATGTTGCTGTGCACGGCCTTCAGTGTGCGTCCCTGCATTGCTGAAGCGCCGGTACCTCACAACGCCCTTAACCAACCGCTAGCAACCTACATGCCTTGTACGTACTACGTACCGCACCGTACCCTTGCACCCAAACCTGCAATCTTCCATCAGCGCCGTGCGTAAGCGCCCAACACAATTGTTCGTACACCTGGCCTGCTCCTGTCTGTGGCGGCAGTGGTACAGTCACCTGGTGGGTTGTAACCTAAACTCAGGAATCAGGGTAGACCTAAGCAGTGTGCACACCCTCTTCCTCTTACGTCGGACGCAAGCGAGGCACACCTATCCAAACCCGCAGGCGGCACGCGGGCGTCTCTCCCGCGTATTGTGTGTGCGTCTCTGTCCAGCCAGCAACACCTGGCCTCTGACCTAGCCTCTACCGCGAGCTGTAGCACGGAGCTCTTCGTACTCACACCATTCCTCCGCAGTATTCCCACACCTTGGCGGAGCCCCGCCTCCACCTTGCTCCGTTCCCACACTTGCACCTGCCTCCCGCTCCCCACACCCTTCTCGCATCCGTCCCTCCCTTTCTCCTCCTCTTACGCGTGCTCCTCCGCGCCTCCTGCACCGGCACTGGCGCTGCCGGTGAACCGTTGGCTCTACCCGAACCCGAATCCCACGTTGCCCTCGCTGACCGCCACCTTGAGCCGCTCCACCAGCTGCTCCTTGGACTCGTACTCTGGCAGGTCCAGCTGGTTGAAGCACGTGTGCGCGCTAGCCAGGCGGGAGCCTGACGGGCGTGCGGGGTGGTGGTGGGGCGCAGGGAAGGAGGGGCTCGTGAGGGAGATATTACGTGGAGGGAGGGGCGGTGATCTGGCAGGCGCTCATGACGGGGGTCGGCCCCACGGTGTTACCCGCAAGCGCGCACAGTGGGTGCGCTCATTTTCGGCGCCAGCCTCGCAGGGCCCCGAAGGGCCCTGCACTCCCGCGCACGGGCGCAAGGGCGGCACACCCAAGCAGCCACGACTCTCGCAGCCCGCCCCCCTCTCCGCTGCACCCACCGTCTCCGTAGGCCTTGTGGATCTGGAACTTCTGCGGCCCGCTGATGCCCTGCAGCGCCTTGAAGCCCTCCAGCGGCACCTTGCTGGTGCCCGTCACGAACTGCACCAGCTGCGCGCGCTCCTGCTTGTCCATCTCGCCCACAGCCTCCCAGAACCACCTGCACCAGCCAGGCAGGCAGGCAGGCAGGCAGGCGGCCGGGTCAGTCGCGCGCGGGCCCAGGACCACGGTGCCCGGGGTCCCCAGCGGGTTTCGCGGGTGCAGGCACGCCACGGACGTCATGTGTTCCGCCTGCCCTTGTATCCAGAGGCGCACACATTGCCAGGATGCCATGCAAACCGTCAACTCGCCATGCCCGGGCAACCATCAACCAGCACCCAGCGAACGCGCGCCCGCACCTGATGACGGGCGAGGTGGCGCTGTAGCCGCTGTACTCGGTGTTGGCACGCAGGTCGTCCACGTCGATGTCGGGCAGGCCGCTGAGGTGAGGCAAGGGGGGGGGGGCGAGCGGGGCGAGGGGGAGCGAGAGGCAGGGAGCAAGAGGGAGGGGGCGAGAGGGTGAGAGAGAGACGTCGGGTGGGGCGTGTGGGGGTGGTTCAGACATATGGCAAGTTGCATCTGGCATGCTTGGCCGATGCGGAACAGGGTGACGAAGACGTTGCCGAAATCCGCAAGCTTTGCACGCCCACATACACGATATGCCCCATGCTTGCACTTTTCCTGCGCCCATGCATGCCCGCACACGCACCTGATGAGCAGCTCCAGCTCGTGGTCGTTGAAGATGGAGATGAGCTGGCGCGGCACCAACTGCCAGAAGCCCTCCAGGAAGGCGTTGATCTGCGCGGTGATGGACGTGGTCATGCGGTGCCTCGCCACCAGGTTGACGTACTGCAGCTTGTTGGCCTCGGTGACGCGCAGGTCCTTGCCGCCCGGCACCAGCTCCACCGTCTCCTTGCGGCCGAAGAAGTCGGTCTCGGCGGTGAAGGTGAGGTCCAGCACGTCCGTGATGTCGTTGGACAGCATCCAGGACAGAGCCTGAGCGGCGGTGTAACAGTGGTGTGACAGCGGTGCGGTTGCGGTGCTGTTCGGGTGCGGCGCGGCCAGTTGCGTTGCGTTGCGCGTTTGTTGCGCGCAGTGCCACACCATCCCCATTACCGTAACCTCGTGCTGGGGAATGGGCCCATGCTCCCCTTACGCGCCCTGGTTCCTGCTCGCCCCTCCTGCTCCCCTCCACTTTTCCCGCTCCCCGCGCCCGGCCCGCCCTAACCCCCGCCCCCACCCCCACCTTGTAGTACTCCGGGTCTACGGCCTCCAGGTCCACGTGCGTCAGCGGCGAGCCCAGCATGTGCTTGTAGAAGGAGCGCGTGAAGTAGGCGTCGATCAGCTGCCCGTCGTGCAGCGCCTTGCCCACCACCCGCCCCACGAAGCGGAAGTAGTCCAGGTGGCTGATGCCGCGGTCGTTCTGCACGTGGCTGTTGGGGTTGGGCTGGAAGGTGGAGCCGCCCTCGGGCACCGTCACGAACAGCGCCAGGTTGGGGTTGAACATCTCGCGCGCCATCACCTGGTACCACTCGCGCGTCACGCCGCCCGCGTCAATGCCCTCCTCGCCCTGGCGGTGAGCGCGAGTTGTGGCGTAGGATGGGGTTGCATTCATGAGTAAAGTAAAAAGAAGCGCAGTTGTCGGGTGGGAGGAGGCGAGGTGGGTGCGCGGAGTTTGGGACATGTGGCGGTCCGAGGATACATGCCCTGGCGCGACAGGTTGGTTGTGGCCATGGCTCGCGCCGCCCACGTGCACCCACGTACCTCGTGTGCTGCAAGAGGCTAGCACAGGTCCACAGACCCATGCGCACACACCCACAACCCGCCCTGCTTTCACAACCCAGACGGCGCACCTGGAACGTGACATTGAGCTTGAGCCGCATCTCCTCCGCCGGCCGCCCGCGCAGCTGGTAGAAGCTGTCCTCGAACACGTGCTCGCGCCGCACCGCCAGCCGCAGGCTGCCGTACGGCCGCTCCGCCGCGGCGTCGGCGGGCGAGCGCACGCGCGTGCGGAACCAGGAGCGTTTGTTGTCGAAGTCGATCAGGCGCGGCACAGACATGAGCGGGCTGAGCGAGCCCTCCAGCAGCGCCGGCGCGCGGCGAAGATAGGCGTTCATGAGGCGGCGGTGCCGCTCCGCGAAGTGCATGAACAGAGCGGTGCGGTCCTCCTCAGCCTTGGCTGCCGACGCCGCGGCGGCGGTGCTGGCGCCCGCTGCGGCGGACGCCGCAGCCGCGGCGGCGCCGGCGGCGCTGGCGGCTCCAGCAGTGGGCAGCTGGCCGCTGGCGCCGCGGCTGGCGCTGGCCAACGCGGCGGGCGGCGGCGAGGCGCCGCGCGCGGAGCCGTCGCCCGAGCTGCGGTAGGCGGCGGCGGCCTGCGCCGCCAGCGCGGACATGTCGGAGGATACGCCCGCCGCCAGGCCCGCGGCGGCGTCGGTAGAGGCGGCGGCGGTGGAGCCGCCGCCGGGCGCCGCGGTGGGGGCCGCGGGTATGGCGTCGCGCAATGCACACATGACGAAGAAGGCCTCCACCAGTGGCAGCACCTGGCCCGCGCCGGGCGGCAGCGTGCGGGAGGAGCTACCGCCCGCAGCCGCCGCAGCAGCGGCGGCGGCTGCGCCGGCCGCGTTGAGCGCCGCCGGCTCCTGGCCTTGCCCGGCCTCGCCGGCCGCGGCGCCGTCCGCGCCGTCTGCCACCGCGCCGCCGGCGCCGCCGCTGGTGCCTGCGCCCGGCGCCTTGCCCATGGAGTCCTCGATGGCGGAGATGCATGCGGACAGCGCCGCCCACAGCGGCTCCAGGTGGGTGCCTGCAGACGCCAGAGCCGCCTTGACCTCGTTGGGCAGCGCCGCAAACGCCTCCTTGGCCACCACACGGTAGTTGCGGTGCGGCGCCGGCGGCGCCGGCGCGCGGCTGCTGCTGGGCCCCGCGCCCGCCGCGGCGGCGGCTGCCGCCGCCTCCTCCCGCGCCGCCTCCTCCTCGGCGGCGGGCGGCATGGGCGGCAGCAGCAGCTGGTGCATCTTGGCGTCGGGCATGCTGCGGAAGGCCTGCAGCGCGCGCAGCAGGCGCAGCACGTGGCCGCCCTGCTGCGCCATGCCCGTGATCACGGCGCTGTCGGCGTCCGACACGCCCGCCTTGGCGCCGCGCGCCAACAGCTCCGTCACGGCGGCGCCCAGCCGGCACAGCTCGTCCGTCAGCGTGGCCAGCAGCGGCAGCGCGTGAGCTTGCGGCGCGGCGCACGCCAGCCCCTGCATAACCGCCGACACGCGGCCGTAGGCGGCCTCCGCCAGCCCCGGACGCGCCAGCAGCAGCGGCACGTGCCGCACCAACGGCGGCGGCAGCGACTCCATCGACGCGCACAGCTCGTCGGCACGGCGGCGTGCGGGCAGCGACGCCAGCTCCGCGCGCACGTCCTCCGGGATGGGCGCCGGCGTCGGCTCCACTGGCGCTGCGGCGCCGGCGCCAGCCGCGTCGCCAGAGGCAGCTGCCGCTGCAGCGCCGGCTGCGGGCACGGCCGGCGGCGGTGTTGCCTGGCTGAACGGTGACGACGACGCCTTGGGTGCGGGAGTTGCAGCTGCAGGCGCTGGTGCAGCCGCAGGCGTTGCCGCTTCCGTTCCTGCTGGCCGCTCCGTCTCCATCGCCGCCGCGCCGCCTTCCGACGCGCCCGTGCTGGCACCCGCAGCACCCGCAGCTGCGCCATCCGCTCCCTTTCCGGCCGCGGCCGCCTCCGCCGCCGCCTTCTGCTCCGCCTCGTGCTGCTTCGCCACGTCCGCTGCCGCCTGCGCGGCCGCCCACGCCTCCGCCTCCTGCTGCCGCAGCTCGCCCACGCGCGTGAGCGCCATGCCTAGCAGCAGGTCCGCCAGCCGCAGCGACAGGTCCAGCGTGGCATTGCCGCTGCTGCCGCGCGCCGGCCCCGCCGGCCGCCCCATCGACATCAGCAGAAGCTCCAGCGTGTTCGGGCCGGGTGCTGCCGACGTGGATGATGTGGAGGCGGTGGCGGCGGCTGGCGCCGCCGGGCCCTTGCCCTTGGCGTCCTCCTGCGGCGCGCCGCCTTCGGCGGCGGTCGCCGCCGCCGCGGCGGCTGTCGCCGCACGTAGGTACAGCAGGAGCGTGGAGACCTTGGTGGAGTTGCGGCTGAGGCTGATGAGCACCTCCATCACCCGCCGCAGCTGTGCGTCCGTGGGCTGCTGTTGCGCCTGCGACGTGGTGGTGACGGCCGCGGCCGCGGCCGCTCCGGCAGTAGCACCGGGGGCGTCGCCGGCCGGCCCTGCGGCCGCTGCCGCCGAGGCGGTGGCGGCCTCCACTTCCATATCGGCGGCGCCTTCCGAGGCTTCGGCGCCGGAGGGCGGCGGCAGCTGCGGCGTGGCTGCCCGCATCATGTCCAGCAGCAGGGCCAGCAGCTTCCGCCGCGTGGTGGGGTGGCCGCACAGGTTGCCCAGCACGCGCTGCGGCAGTGGCAAAGGCAAAACACCGCGGGATGCAAACGGCCTCAGTTTTGCTGGAAGGTGGGAGTGTTCGTGTACAGTTAAGGAAGAAGAAATGCCAGCTTCAGACGTATGCGCCCGTCTCTGCAGGCGTGTGTTTGTGTCCCGCAGCCTCCCACCTGCAGCGGCGCGCGCGCTGCCTGCAGTGCGCCGCTCCGCAGCAGCCCCACCAGCGCCGCCAGCTCGCCATCGTCCAGCAGCGCCGGGCCCTCAGCAGCCTGGCGGTGGAGCGGCAGCGAGGCGGGAGAGCGCGGTCGTGTTGGCGTCGCAAGGAAGGGCCAACACCGTTGGAGTGCGGCGGGACTGCAGCACATTACTTGCACCCAAACCATTCTTCCAACCTGCCACCCGCCCACCTCCTCGTCCTCGTCAGTCTTGGCCGCGCCCGGGCGGCCCGCCGCACCAGTGCCAGGCACACCGCCCGCCGCGCCGCCGCGATGCGCCGCCGCGCCGGCGCCCGGCCCGCCCATCAGGTGCAGCCGCCCGCCGCGCATCACGCCGATGCGCGCGCCCGCCGGGATGGCGTCCGCCGCCACCACACCGCCGGGCATGCCCACGCGTATCCGCATCGGCCCGCCGGCGGCGGCGCCGCCAGCGGCGGCGCCACCGGCGCCACCCAGCCCCTGCGGCGCCTCCGCCGCCGCGGCGGCGGCTGCCGCCGCCATTGCCTGGTTGCGCTGGTAGCGGCTGCGCAGCGCCAGTGCCTCGGCGCGCAGCGCGGGCGGCAGTGTGGACAGCAGCGCGTCGTCTGACGTCAGCAGCACCTCTTCCCGCACGTCGGGCGGGAAGGTGGCCAGCAGCGAGGCAAGGTCCAGCTCCGCAGGGCCGGGCGCCGCGGCAGCGGCGGCGGCAGCGCGCCGCCGCTCCTCCTCCCGACGGCGGCGATCCTGCTCCGCGCGCTGTGTCCCAGGTCCAGGCGCGGTTGGGAGCGGTCAGCGTTAGAAGGCATGCTAAATAAGGGACACGTGTGTGACAGGCAGCTAGGTGGTGGTTCAAGCACATGGCAGGCTTTCCCAGGTTCCATCTAAGGCAAGAGGGGGTATACCCTCAAGGCATGCGGCGCACGCGCATACCGGTACATGCGAGCTACCCGCAACCGCACCCGCGGCGCACCTGCTGCGCCAGCACCTCCTGACGCAGGTCCTCAGGCAGCGCCGCCAAGAACTCCGGATCCACGCCGTCGTCGTCCACCGCCATAGCGTCACCGCCACCGGCGTCGCCGCCGCCAGCAGCGCCGCCGGCATCGGCGCCTTCCGCCGCGGGCGCGGCAGCGGCAGCGCCACCAGCGGCGTCGCCAGGGGCAGCCTCGCCGGCTGCGCCCTCAGCCCCCGCCGGAGCGCTTTCGCTTGTTGCGGCGGCCTCGGGTGCGGCGGCAGTTGTGCCTGGCGCCGGCTCCGCGACGGCAGCGGGCGGCGCAGCCGCTGCCGCTGCCGCCACCGCCGGAGCCGAAGCCGGGGCCGGGGCCGGCGGCGGTGCGTCCTCAATCACCGCCCCATGCATGGCGAGCACTTCCGCTCGGAGGTCCTCAGGAAGCGCCTCCAGGAACGCAAGGTCGATGCCCGCTGCCAGCGCCGCACGCCGCAACCGCTCATCTATCGAGTCAGCTGCCGCGGCCGTTGGCGCCGCCTCCGGCGCCGGCGCGGCGGCGGGTACGGCGGCAGCGGTGTCCGTGGTGGCTGCCGCAGTCGCCGCGGCGGCGGTGCCGGTGCTGCCGACGTCAGCGCTCATGGGGTCCGACTCGGCCGGCGCCGCCGACGACGGCGCGGCGTCCTCCATTTCCGTGTCCTGGTCCTGAGCCGCGGCGGGAGCCGCAGCCGCGGCTGCGGCCGGCGCAGACGCAGCCGCAGCAGGCGCCGCCGCCTCCGGCGGCGGCGGTGCCGCGGCGGCAGCCGCTGGCGGCTGCGCCGCCGCCGCAGCTGCGCCTGCAGCTGCGGCCGCGGTTGCTGGGGTGGGTAGACTGGACATGGCCGCTGCGAGTGCCTCAGACACCAGACCCAGGTCCAGGCGGGCGCCGGTGGAGGCGGCGCCGCCGCCAGCACTTGCGCCGCCACGCCCGCCCTGGGCAGCACGCCGCCCGGGTCGGGCAGGCGGGGCAGGCGGCGCCGCAGCAGCGCGCGGTGCCTGTGCGGGCGCGGGCGTGACGCCTGCGGCTGCCGCCGCCGCCGGCCCTGGCGTCTGCTCCGCAGCCGCCTGTCCGGCCGCGGGGGTGGCGGCGGGCACTGCCGCAGGAGCCGCGGCCGCGGCTGCGGGTGTGGGTGCGGAGGTGCCCGCGTCGGCGGCCGGCGCAGGCGTTGCTGCGGCTGTCGCGGTGGGCTCGGCCGCTGCGGGTGCGGCAGCGGCAGGCGCTGGTGTTGCCGCCGGCTGAGCGGCAGCCGCCGCGCCCGCTGCCCCGCCTGGCTGCTGCTGCTGGGCCTGCGTCGGCGACACGGCCGCTGCCGCAGCGGGCTGTGGCGCCGCCGGCTGCCGGCTGCGCATGAGCGCTACCAGCTGCGACTCCAGAGTGCCTGTACCACACAGCCAGCAGCCGCCACCTCTCAGCCATCCGCACTAGCACGAATCCCTCCCCTTCCCTTCCCTTCCAACACAACCCTGCAACCCCGGGTTTCCAATCCGTCACGACAGAAAAGTCAGCTACAACGCGCGCAAACTCACGTGCGTCGATGGCGCCGTCGACGCCGGTCCGCGGCTCCTCCCGCACGCCGCGGCCCGCGCCGCCGGCGCCCGGGTACGGCATTTCGCCCAGGGCCCGAGCCATCTCGTCGATGCCGGAGCCCAGGCCCACGGCGCGCGGAGCGAAGGGGTTGCCGCCGCGGCCGCCGCCGCCCAGCGGCATGCCGCCGGCCTCCCACTGGAAGGCGATGTTGGCTCGGCCTACACCGGTCGCCGCGCCGCCCATGTTCACCAGCGTGGCGTCAATCATGTCCTGCGCGCGATCGTGGGTGCGTGGCGTGCGATTGTGAACACGTGCCTGACCTGGTGTAACCGGTATGTGACGTGACGTCGTTCGTTAGGCCGAAGGATACGGGCCTGGGCGGTTGGCATTGAGTGTGTATGCCAGGCCTGCTACCATGTGAAGTAGGTGGACTGAAAGGGACGGAATAAGAGGCAGCGTTGCAGGCAAGGGGCCAGCGCACCAGGGGCCGCATCGCCGCCCGCACGCCGCGCCTCCCGGCTCCCTACCTGGATGGCGGCAAGCATCTGCGCCGACGGAATCTCGCCGCCCTGCATCTGCAGCAGCATCTGCGGCATCACCGCCGCCGCCGCGGCCGCCGCGCCGGCGGTGCCGGCGGCGCCCTGCGCCGCCGTCAGCGGAAGCACGTTACCCGCCGCCAGCGCCGCCGCGGCAGCGGCACTAGACCCAGGCGCCGGCGCCGCGCCGCGGCCCATCAACAGCCTATGCTGCGTGGGCATGAGCGTCGTGGCCAGGCTGAGCAGGTGCGCTGGGTCCAGCGCGCCGCCCTCGCCGCCGGCGGCGCCGCCGGCGCCGCCCATCAGCCCGCCGGCGCCTGCTGCGGCGCCGCCGTCGCCCGCCGCCAGGCGGTAGCGGAAGGTGCGGTTGCGGCGGCCGCCGGGTGCGCCCCAGTCGGCCCCGGCCTGCAGCAGCTCGGCCAGGGCGTTGGCGCCGCGGCCGCCGCCGCCCATGCCGTTGGCGGCGCCGCCCAGCAGACCCAGGTCGTCCATGTCGCCGGGGGCTGGGGCGCGGGTTGAGGGCGGGAGGGCGGAGTTCAGGGTCATGTCCACAATTCCGAACAACCACCCAGAGACACGGAACGCAGAAGCAGGGCGGGCGAAATGCGAGAAGCATGGGGCATGTATGCCCCCCTCCCCACCTCCCCCTCTCCCAACTCCCTCGCAACCTCCCTCCGCTCACCCCCCATGTTTAGGAACAGCTGCGCCGCGCGGCCTCCCTCGGTGCCGTCCGCCTCCATGCCCGCCAGGTACTCCTCCTCGTCGCCGTAGTCGGGCTCGGTGCCGTCACCCTCGTCGTCGCCCTGGGCCGCAGGCGGCAGGCGGGTGGTTACATTCATGAGTATTTGTGAAGTGAAGTCGAGTCGTAGCCAGGAACATTAGCCAGGAACAATACGGTAGTAATGGGGGGCAGGAAGGAAGGAAGAGAATGAGGTGGGGGACAGGTGGTGTGCGAGGGGATGGAGAAGGCGATGGGGTGAAGCAGGCGGTGGGGTGAACGTGGGGTGTGTGCGGGGAAGGCCAGCCGGGCGTGGGCCGTGCCTTGGTAGTCCAGCTGGAGGTACCGTAGCAAGGTCGGCATGTGTATGTGTGTATATGTGTGAATGACTGTGTGAATCCCTGATATTGCTATCCCGCAAAAACGCCAGGCCGCCCACAGCTGCATACGCCCTCGCCCCTGCCCCCGCCCCCGCCAACCTCGTCCTCCTCATCCTCCTCGTCGTCCTCGGCCCGGCCGTCCGCCTCCTCGTCCCCATCCGCCAGCAGGTTCATGCCGTCAGCGCCGTCGGCGGCCAGGCCGCCCAGCCCGCCGTTGGCCGCGCCGCCGCCGCCGCCGTGGGGGTCCGCGAAGGGGTCGTGCGCATCGTCACCGCCGTCACCTGCCCGTTGAGGAGAGGTGAAGCAGGCCGGCGGTCTCAGTAGGCGTGCATGAATGCCAGCTTTGGGCCAGGTCGCGTGCGCCCTTCGAGGCTGCGCTCCACGAATGTCTCGCGTTTCCCCCCACAACGCTTGATTGTTGTACCCTGTCCTGCCCGCTACCCCACCCGCCCTCCTCCTGGCCACCCGCCCTGCGCTCGCTCACTCACCCTCAACGTCCTCCTCCTCGTCGACGATCTCCCCGGCGGCGCCGCCCTCGCCCTCGCCGTCCACGTCCTCGCCCTCCTCCTCCTCATCGCCGTGCAAGTCGTGGTGGTCGTCATCCTCATCGCCGTCCTCATCATCCTCATCCTCATCCTCATCGCCCTCGTCGTCATCCTCATCCAGGTCGTCATCGGGGTCGCCCATGGCCATGCCCGCGATGTCGCCCAGGTCGCCGAGGTCGTCATCCACCTGCACCAACAAAACACAGAACACTCATCAGCGATTATTGCTAACCCTGAAATTGTTGTCGCGGCTCGTGTTAAGGCGACAGCAGAGAGTGCATGAGAGCTGCTAGTGTTTGCCAGGCAGTAAATAGCAGTAGCAGGCACCTAGTAAGCCACACCCACATCGATGTCGTCGACGTCGTCGTCGTCGCCGCCGTGCAGCAGCGCGTGCGCCTCCTCGTCGTCGTCAAAGCCCTCCTCCGCCTCGGCGTCCTCACTCATCTCGTCTGTGGCGGGAGGCAGCCGGATGGCGAGGGTGAGAGTGCGCGGTGCCACATTCCTCGCGTCTGCGTGTGCAACCTACGGTTTCATGGCCAGCTGCCAGCCAACCACCAGTCACGAGCAAGTGCCCGTATCCCTGCGCCTGCACATGTGCAGACCATTGCGAGCCCTGCCTGTGCCTGCTTCTGCCGGATGCAGAACGTGTGTGAATCCCCATCCCATCTCAACCCCGTCCCCGCCTTCCTCACCCTGCAGGCGCTGCATCTGCATCTCATCCGCCAGGTCTCCCTCCTCGCCCTCATCATCCTCGTCCTCGCCCTCCTCGCCCTCCTCGTCCTCATCCTCGTCGTCCTCCTCCATCTCATCAAGGTCCACGAGGTCATCGTCCTCCTCATCCTCGCCCTCCGCACCCTCGGCGTGGCGCCGGTGGCGCCGGCGGCGCCGCCCGCCCTCCGCCAGCAGCTGTTGTCACAGGGAAAGGACGAGGGAGGCACGGCCGTAAAGTCGGCACGCAGAGCCAGGCACGCAGCCTACACAGCGGACGCTGCTGCCACCCGCTGCGGCCATCGCCATCCGGTATGTGCAACCACATGTGCCACACATGTGCCAAACCCAAACCCGCCGCTGGCAACGCTCCCCGACCCCACTTGCACCCCCACACAAACCCACACAAACCCCACCCGTCCACATCCCCACCCCAGCCCCACCCCCGCCCATATCTTCACGCCCACATCTTCCCGGCCACATCTTCCCGCCCACATCCTCACGCCCACATCTCCCCCCCGCCCCCACCTCGTCGTCGTCCTCGTCCTCGTCCTCCTCGTCCGAGGAGCCCACGTGGCGCGCGCCCATGCCCTCCATGGCCTCGTCGATACGGCTGATGAGCATGTCCACCACGTCGCTGCCGCGCCGCCGACCCATGGCCCGCAGCGCCGCCGGCCCCGCCTCCGCACGCATCTCGTCGTCGGCGCCGCCGCCCGCCGCCGCGTGGCCTTGAGTGGGCAGGAGCGCAGCGCAGAGGGGTTACATTTATGACTAGCTAAGGAAGTGGTAGACGGTAGAGACGGTAGGGGGGTTACATTCATGATTAGTTAAGGGGGTCAGGGATGTTGATTCAGTAAACTAAAACTTGTGGAGGGAGCAGACGGCGAGGAGAGGAGAGCATATGTGCGTGCAGGATGGTGGGTGGGGCCGGAAGGCTGTGCGTGTGAGCGGCAAGTGGGCGGGAGGGAGGGAGGTGCAGCATGTGTCAGCGCACCTGACCGGCCGCCAGCGCCGCCGCGCGTGGTGGGGCTCACGCCCGCCGCCGCCGCGGGGCCGCCAGGGCCGCCGCCGCCGCTAGCCAGCAGCTTGGGCCCCCAGGTGCCTGCGTGCCGCGTCAGCAGCTCCAGCGGGCGGAGGATCGACTGCAGGCGGTGGCAGAGAAAGCAGCAGCAAGGAGGGCGGCGGTTTAACCCCGAGCACAACGGGCGACGCTGTGTCAGTTGGAGGGGAGGCCGGGTGACATGCCCGTTGCTTTCGCAGAGCCCAGACCCGCCAATATCTTGGCTCTGCAAGCCGCAACCGCCACAGCACCTTAGCATTTCGCACCGGCAGCACACCAGCACCTCCCGACCGAATATACACACCACACCACACCACACCACACCACACCACACCACACCACACCACATACAAGCCCCACCCCACCAACGACGCCGGCCACCGCCTCACCTGCACCGCCGTGTGCGCGCGCGGGTGGTCGGGGTTGACCAGCCGCAGCGTGCCGGTCAGCGCTCGCACCATGCCGTACTCGCGCATGGTGCGCAGGATCTCGGTGCTCACGGTGGCGGCGCCGGGGCCGCCCGGCCGCCGCGGGTCGGCCTGCGCGGCGGCGGCGCCGCTGTTCTCCACCAGACTGCCCACCAGCTGGATGGCGGCGCGGAGCTGGGGAGGAGGGGAAGGAGGGGAAGAGGTGGGAGGAGACAGATTGGGAGAGCGGGACAGGTGAGGGAGGGGTTGGTGCATCCTTGGTGGCGTAACATTCCCATGTCAGCAAGGGTGCGTTCCATTTGCATATTAAGAGGAGCGGGAATTCGTCCTTCGTAGAATGTGCGGGATAGTGTCTGGAACGCGGCAGTGTTGGCTCGTTGGGGCGTCTCAGAAAAAATGAAGCACACGACGCCGCCACTTGCCTTGGCCGGCGCGGGGAAGCCGGGCTTCTCAAGCAAGGGCCCCGCGGCGGCGGCCGCCGCAGCCGCGCCCGGCGCCCGCAGGATGAGCTCGCGGTGCGCGGCGTCCAGCACCGACTGCTGCTGGTGGTGCTGGTGCTGCGCGGACTGGGGCGGCAGGCCCATGGTGAGCGTGTAGACTAGCTCTGAGATGACGCGGCGGCGGCCCTCCACGGAGCGCACACACAGCGCCTACGCGCGTGAGGGCGGCGGCGGGAGGGGTAAGCCGTCAGTGCACAGAGGTTAGGTGACGAATGGTGCTGCTGGAATGTGCGAGTCCAGCCGCGTGGACTCAAGGACCACACCAACAGGCCCCGTACAAGCATAGCCCTTCATGCTGGATGGTTTGCTAGCATAAACGCGAACGCACAACAACATGCAACCGCAGGAATATACACACCTGCAGCAGCTCGTTGACCTTGGCGGTCATCTGCGCCTCCGACGCCGCGGCGCTGCCGGCGCCGCCCGCCGCCGCCGCCTGGTCGCCCGCCACCAGGTGCACGTGAATCAGCTGCCGCAGCAATGCGCCGGCACGGTGCTGGCCAGCGCCTGCCGCAGCAGCAGCCGCGGCGTGGGGGTCGGCGGCGTCCCTGCCGCCGTCCTTGGCGTCCTTGGCCGCTGCCGTGTCCTTGCCGCCCTCCTCCTCCTTGTCCTTGTGCTCCTTGCTGTCCTTGTGCTCCTTCTCCTTTTTGTCCTTCTTACTGCTGTGAGCCTCCTTCTCCTTGTCTTTATCGTCGTGGTGCGGCTGCTGCTGCTTCTTGTGGCTCTTCTTGCCGGTGGTGGGCGCAGCCTCGTGCTTGCCGCCGGTGGCGGCGCCGCCCGCAGCGCCCGCGGCGCCGCCAGCCGCACCGCCGCGCTTAGCGTGAGGAGTCTTCTCCTCCTTCTCCTTATCGCGCGGCGCGTGCGTGTCCTTGCCCTCCTTCTCCTTCTCCTTGCCGCCATCATCCTTCTTGACGGTGGCGGCGGAGCCGTCCGCCGAGCTGCCGGCGGCGGCGGCGGTCGCCGCCGCCGCCACGGCCGCGGCGGCCGTCGCCGCCAGCTGCTCATCTCGCTTGAGCAGCAGTCCCACTGTGGGGCTGAAGAGCAGGGAGAAGTCGGTGAGGAAGCGCAGCGCCAGCCGCTGCCGCACCGCCTCACTGGACTTGCGCATTAGCTCCGCCAGCTTCTCCTCCGCCTCCGCCTGCTGCGCAGCCAGCTTGGCGGCGGCGTCAGCCACAGCCGCCGCCGGCGCAGCCGCCGTCGCGAGAGCGGCGGCGGTGGCGGCGGAGCCAGCACCGGCCGCATCCACCTCCATGGACTCGGCTGCGGCGGCAGCAGGCGCGGCCGCATCGCCCTCCTTTGCCGGCTCCGTCGCCGCCTTGGCGCCGTCCTCCTTTGCTGGGGCTGGCGGCGGCGGCGCGGGGCCCTTGTACGCCATAATCACATCCACCAGCGCATCAATGACGTCAACAAAGCTGGCCGGAACAGACTTGCGCGTGATCTTCGCCAACGTCGGCGGCACCGCCGCCGCGCCGCCAGCGGCGGCGCCGCCAGGCGTCTTTGGCGGCGGCGCCTCCGCCGCCAATGCGGCTGCGCCGCCGGAGGCGGCCAGCGCCGCCGCCGCGGCGGCGGTGCTGCCGGAGGGCGCGGGCGTGAGGTCCATGGGGTCGTGGCCGCCTGCTGCGGCGGCGGCCCCGGCGGCGGCGGCGCCGTCGGCTCGCTTGAGCCTCAGCATGGGCGTGCCGGTGGCGTCCACGTTGCAGCAGCGCATGACCACATCCAGGAACACGAACGGGTCCCTGGGTTGGATGGAAGGAGAACGGTGGTGGTTTGGTCATGTGCTTTGGTGCTGGTGCCCGATACCCATACCAGCACGTGCCTGACAGCATCGCATATTCGCATCGGTGAATACCCGCCACTCGACAGCGGACACGCCTCTGCCAAAACTTGCAGGCGCACACGCACCCCAACCCCACGCCCCATACTACACCCCTACTGTCGCAAACGTACTGCAACCCACACACATGCACACCCACCCACGTGCTCACTCGTTGGGCGGGCTTTCGCTTCTTTTTTATCACATGCTCACACATACACGCACCTGTTGAGCAGTCGGGACATGGACGCCAGGAAGGTGGCCATGGGTACAGGCACGTCGCCGCCGGCGCCGCCGCGCCCCCGGCCGCCGCCGCCGCCGCCAAACAGGCCGCCGCCGGCGGCGTTGCGCGAGCGCTGCGCGAAGAAGTTCCGCAGCTCGGCCTCCATCCAGCCGCCCAGCGTGGCGGGGTCTTCTAGCACGTGGCGCAGGATGGCCAGCATGTGGGGCTCCTGGCGTGCGGCGTTGGGCAGCAGGCAGGACCAGGGCAGGCGCAGCATCAGCCGCGGCACGCCCGCGGATGCGGCCTGTATGTACGGCAGGTGAAGGAGGTGACGGGAAGGGGAGGGAAGGGTAGGTGAGGAGCGGAGAGGGAGGGGAAAGGAGGGGCTATGCAGGTACTGCGCTACGTGTGGCGAAAGCACTTGCAGTTATGGCGACGGCGCTTCGAGCAAACGCAGGAAGCGTGCACAAGGCAGTGCATAGATACCAGGGCGTCACGACAGCGGCACAGCGGCATCGCAGCCCCCATAACCCACCAGCGCTGCGTTGGAGTGCTTGCGCGTGAGCCGCGCCAGCAGCTGCAGCACCGCCTGCGTCGCGGACGACGGCGACGGCACCATCTCGTCCGCCGCCGGCGCCGCCGCCAGCCGCAGCGGCGGGCACCACTTGTCGCCGTGCGTCTGCAGCGCCTGCAGCAGCCCCGTGCACAGCTTCATGGCCCGCGCCTGCTCGCCCTCGCCCAGCAGGCCGCAGGGACGCCACGCGGTCAGCGCCTCAGACAGCGCCGCCGGCAGCAGGCCCGCGGCGCCGCCTGCGGCGGCCGGGGCCGGGGCCGGGGCCCCGGCTGGGGCCCCGGCAGCAGGCGTGCGCGCGCCCGCGGGCTCCGCAGCGGGCGCGGCGGCTGTGGAGGGGCCGGCACCTGCGGCTTCCCCCGCAGGGGCAGCCGCAGCGGCGGCGGCGGGCTCGCCGGCGACGGGGCTGTCTGCCGGCTGCGCGGGCGGTGGCACGGCCGTGGCAGCCGCTGCGGGAGCGGCGGCGGCGGCGGCAGCCGTGCCTGCAGGCGCCGCACCGCCAGCTGCTCCTGCAGGAGCTGCGGCACCTGCTGCTGCGGCGGCGGGCGTGCGGCGGGGCGCCGTGTTGGCCATCATCTCCAGCACCAGAAGCATCGCCTCCACCCACACTGGCACACGCAGCCCCGCCACCAGCTCCTCCGGCAGCGCCACCGGCGCCGGCGCTGCCGCGTCGCCCTCCGGCTGTACTGCAGCGGCAGTAGCAGCGCTCGCCGCCGTGGCGGCAGCTACAGCCTTGCCGTAGCCCGCCATCCACTCCTCGACCAGCCCCAGTGCCAGCTCCGCCATGCCCGCCTGGCTAGCCGCCTCCACACTGGCCGCGTCCCGTGTGAGCAGCAGCAGCAGCAGCCGCGCCGCCGCCAGCGTCTGCTTCCCACCGTCAACTGCGGCGGCGGCCGCCGCGGACTTGAGACAGCCCAGGAGCTGCGCCACGACGGCGCCGCGCTCGCGGCCGGCGTCGCGCGCGGCCAGTGTGTATAGCAGGTCTGAGATGGAGCCAGTGGAGGCGGAGGAGCGGGCAAGGATGGCCAGGGCGCCTTCAACAACCTGCTCCGGACCTGGCACCGCGCCCCGCGCCGCCGCCGCAGAGGCGGCGGCAGCGGCGGCGTCAGCCGCCGCAGGCGCGGCGGCGGGCGCTGCCGCGCCCGCAGCATCAGTGGTGCTGGTGGCTGTGGCCTCGATGGGCGGCGGAGCTGTCGGCGGCGTCAAGTCCGCCACAGTCTCGCTGATGCCCGCCAGCGCCGCCGCCAGCGTCGCGCCAAGCCGCGTGTCGTCGTCCTGCACCGGCGCCGCCGGCGCCGGCGCCGCCGCCGCCGCCGTGCCAGCGGCGGCTGCACCGCCGGCGGCCTCGCCACCCGCGGCGGCGGGCGCCGCAGGCGCGGGCGGCGGTGGCTCCTCTGGGTGCATGACCAGCCACTCCATTGCGGCCTCCACGCTGTTGGCGCCCACGCGGCGAATGGCCTCCTCGGCGCGGGCGGCGCTGAAGCCCATCTCCACGATGCTCTGCACCAGAGCCGGGTCGGGCGCGAACACGGGCCGGCCCAGCGCGCCGCGGCCGATGCCCGCGGCGCCGGCGCCGGCGGCGGCGCCGCCGGCGGCTCGCAGCGCCAGCACGGCCTGTTGGCTAGTGCCCTCGGCGCAGACGCGCAGGATGGAGACCAGCGCGGCCACGACGGGCGGGGAGCAGGCGGGCAGGCAGGCGTGGCGCCACACGGGCAGGATGGAGGAGAGGATGCGGGCGTGGATGACGCGCATCACGTCCACCGGGTCCTTGATCTGTGCGGAGTTTGGGTTTCAGATGTTGGGTGTCATGTGGCTGAGACAAAGCGGGGCAAGGCGTGTGCGCGTTTCTGGCAGAGGACAAACGAGGACACATCCTTTGTGCTGAAGCCGTCACGGGAGACACATAGGGACAAGCCCATGCCACTGCGGCCAGTCGAGCCGTGCGTCACGGCAATTTGCGCCAACAGCCGGATGAGCACCACGGCACACCTGGTCACGTGCGGCGGCGCCCGCAGCGGTCGGCAGCGGGGCCGCCAGCAGCACTGACGCCTGGGGCGTGGAGAAGATTGTGCCCGCGTTGGACAGCTGCTCATAGACCTGCGCCCGGCGAGGACAGAGGTACGTAGGCAGCTGTTAGGGCATTTGCAAGCGGCATAGTGACGGACGTATCGGCCCCGACCTGAGCGTAGCCCAGGAGCCATGGTCAAACAATACCGCAACCACCACAACAACCAACGGTGCCACCAACTGCCGCCACCAACTGCCGCCGCCACACCCGCTGCCGCAACCCCACCCACCGCCAGGTACGACGTGAGGCACTTCTCCGCCACAGTGACCGGGTCCTTGCGCACTGTCATGGAGGCGGTACTACTGCGGCTGCCGCTGGCGCCAGCACCGGCAGCAGCAGCAGCAGCAGGCGCAACCGCTGCAGGCGCCGCAGGCGCAGCCGTGCCAGCAGCAGCGGCTGGCGCCGCCGCCGCCTCCGCCCCGGCCGCAGGCGCAGCGCCGCCTTCACTCATGGACGCGTCACGCGGCGCGGCGGCGGCGTCAGCCGCCGCCGCCGCCACTCCTCCCGGCGCAGCCGGCGCCTCGGGCGCCGGCGCAGCCGCCTCTCCTGCTGCTGCCACCGCTCCCTGCTCCCCAGCCTTGGCCGCCTGCTCCTTATGCTGCTGCGCCTGCTGCGCCTCCAGCACGGCCCACAGGTTCTCCGACGCCTGCTCGAAGCGGCGCGCCAGGGACTCCATGCCGCCGATGGCCACGAAGTAGTTGAGGATGAGCACGTGGCAGGAGCGGCGCCGCGAGTCCAGCAGCACGTGGTAGGCCTCGTCCGCCAGCCTGGTGTGTTAAAGAGCACAAGGAAAACATTGCGCAAAGACAGTGTATGCGATGCAGCAAAGCGATGCACGCCTGGTGCGTGTGTACGCGCGGTTGGGGGATCCAGAGCGATAGTTTGAAGGAGAAGCGGATGCGGGCTGATCAGTTGCGACGGATGACGGGAAAGGAATGACGGCGAGTCCAGGTGCAACGCTGCCAAGGGACACGCGTGCCATGGCAGGGGCCTCCACATGACCCCAAGCATTGTTGAGCACCCAGCCCGTGCCAGTGGCCTGTGCTCCTTCTTACCGCTGCAGGTGCATCGCCCGCCGGTTCAGTGGAGCCGCCGCAGCCGCCGCCACAGCCGCGCCGCTGTCCACCGCCATCGCGTCGCCACCCACCGCGTCCGCACCACCCGCCGCCGCCACGCCTACCGCCGCCGCCTCCTTGCCACCCTCCGCCGCCGGTGCCGGCGCCGCCAGCGGCGGCGTCAGCAACGGCAGCTCCTGGTCCAGGTTACCCTTGAGCGTCAGCGCCAGGCATAGCGCAGCGCCGCGCATGCCCAGGTTGGGCGCCGCCGCCGCGGGGTCGTCGCGGCCGCCGCGGCGCGCGGTGGTGTGCACCGCCTTGGCGACGGCGATGTAGAAGGTGCGGATGGCCAGCAGCGAGTGGTGCAGCACGTCGTGAGACAGCTCCTCGGGGGAGCGGCGGCTGGTGGGCGCCGCCGCGACGCCGGCCTTGGCGGCGCCTGCGGCGCCGCCGGCTGCGCCGGCCCCGGCTGCGCCGTCGCCGCCTGCCTCGTCGGGTGCGCCGGCATCCGCACCGGCACCAGCGCCGGCAGCAGCGCCACCAGCAGCCGCCGCCGCCGCCTCGCCGCCGGCTGGTGCATCCGTGGCCATAGCCGCGGGCCCCTCGCCAGCAGCCGCGCTTCCGCTGGCCTGTGCGCCGCCCTCCGTCGCTGCGGCCGGCGCCGCCGCGCCCGCCGCGCCGCCAGGCGCTGTGGCCGCGGCGGCACCACTGCCATTGCCGGCCTTCTCCGCCTCGGCCTTCTGCATGGCCCAGGCGTCAGCAATGTCGGCCTGAGCCATCAGCAGCCGCTCCAGTCGGCCCATCAGGACCAGGACCGGCTCCGCAGGCGCTGTTGGCGACGCCGCAGCTGTCGCCGGCGGCGCCGCTGCCGCCGTCGATGCTGACGCGCCGGCCGCGTCCGCGCTTGCCACTGGCGCCGCTGCCGCTGCCTCCGCGCCCTCGGGTGCCGGCGTGGCGGCTGCGGCCTCCATCGGCTCCGCACCCCCCGCGCCCTCCCCGCCTGGCGCTGCGGCTGCGCCTGCCGCCGCCGGCGGCACAGCCGCCGCCGCCACCGCCGCCGCCGCCGGCTGCTGTTGCTCCGGCACAGTGGACAGCTGCTGCAGCATGCCCGTGGAGGTGCGCGCCACCACCGACGCCAGCGTGATGAGCCCGGCGGCGCTGCTGACGGCCTTGAGGTACGCCTGGCGCTCCGCCGCCGGCAGCGCTGGCACGCACGCCGCCGGGCCCATGCCGCCCACGCTCGCCAGCGCCGCCGGCAGCGCCGCCGCCAGCGCCTCGGCCGTGCGGGTCGCGGCCACGCTGGAGTGGTTGGGCGCCAGCGCGCGCGCCACCGCGAGCAGCGGGTGGCTGCTGGAGGAGAAGGCGAAGGTGAAGGGCAGGCGCGGCAGCTGCGGCAGCTTGAGCAGCAGCGCCAACAGACCGCGCTCCACAAGCAGCCGGCTGGTCTCGGGGTGCGTGACCAGGCCCTCCAGCATGCGCGTCACGTGGCTGATGGTCTCCGTCAGGAACGCATCGCCGTCCTTGACTCCCGCCGCCTCCTCCAGCACCGCGCTGAAGTCGTACGGCACAGGCGCCTGCGCCTGCGCCGGCTCCGCCGCCGCAGCTGCGCCGGCGGCGCCGGCGGCGCCGGCCGCGCCGGCGGCGTCCGCCGCAGGCGCGGCGTCCAGGTCCAGGTCCATCGCCTGCGCCAACGCATCCCCCTCCGCCTGGCCGGCGGCGGCGGCGGCGGCGTCGCCAGTGGCGGGGGCGGCGGCGGCATCGGCCGCTGGCGCGGCAGCCGCGTCGGCACCCGCAGCAGTGGCGGCGGCGGCGGGCTCGCCAGCCGCACCGGCGGTCGGAGGAGCCGCGTCCGTGTCCATGGGCTCAGCAGCGGAGGAGCTGCCTGCGGCCGCTGCCTCCTTGGCTGCCGCCTCCTTAGCTGCTGCCTCCTTCTCCGCCGCCTCCTTGGCTGCCGCCTCCTTTGCAGCCGCCTCCTTTTCCGCCGCCTGCTTTGCCGCGGCCTCCTTGGCTGCTGCTGTCTGCTCCCGCGCTGCCTGCACCTCCGCCTCATCACCTGCCACACGCAAGGCGCACACGTCAGAGTACACACACAGCACTGCATATCCCAGTTGGCCACACACCGGTATGCTTTGATGCCTTAGCACTCTCATCTGACCGCGCTCTACCCGCTTGCAGCCCCATGCGCACCCGCTGTTTTAAGCCCGGCGTCCTCACCTCCCAGCACGCACAGCGCCCGCACGGTGTTGATGACCACATCCACGCCCTCCAGCCGCAAGCTGGGAGTGAACCTGCAGCGCGTATTGCGGTGGTCAGGAGCTCAGCCCAGTGCGCACAGCCCAGCCGGTACCAAGTCCCAAGTCCCCCCACCCACCCCAATGTTTGCCCTTGGCAACCCCCAATGTTTGCTTCCGCCCACGGGCCCTCTCCCAAGCCGGCAGCTCCTGCTCCCGTGGCTGCTGCGCCCGCTATTCCACTAGGCCTGCTCATGTGGAACGCCCCTTCGCCTCAACCCGCGCGCCCCCTTCCCCGTTGTGGTAGCATAGGCCACGCTCTCCTCCTCGCTCTTCTGCATTGGGCTCGGTTTACTTGGGGCTGGTATTTACAACCCCGCTCGCCCCCTTCCCCCCCCCTACCTGAACAGCTCCTCCAGCCCCGCGCCCAGCATCTGCGCGCTGTCGCCGCTGAGTGCCTTGCCGTACCGCCGCCCCGTCAGCAGCGGCAGCAGCGCCTCCAGCGCGCGCGCCTCGCGCACCCGCGCCAGGCCGCCGGTGTTGAGGCACAGCGCCACCAGCATGCCGGGCAGGCTGCACACCGCGTCCGTGCTGGGCAGCAGGCCAGCCTGTGGGGTGCGGGGTTGCATTCATGGTTAGTGAAGGAAGTGGTAGACGGTAGATAATCTTGGGGAACAGCAAGGGGTGGGGTGTGGGGAGGCAGGGAGGGCGGGGCGGGCAGAGGTGGGTTTGGAGGTTCGGACATGGGTGCGGCTGGCACTGCGGTCGACATGCCCCTCGCCAGACCCAGAGCATGCCCATCTCGTCTTCCTGACCCCTCTCATTCGCCCTGCCCTCCATCTCGTCCCCCAACCTTGCACCAACCTCGCAAACCGCCAAACCCCATCCTCAACAGCCCCACCTTGACCGCCTCCAGGTAGGCCTGCGGCAGCCCCGCCTCCTCCAGCAGCCGGTACTGCAGCGGGTCGGCGTGCAGGCAGTCGCTCACCACCGTGGCTGCCAGCGCGAACAGGCTGCCGCCGAAGCGCGCGCCGTCGCGCAGCACCACCCCCAGCGAACGGTACAGCGCCTGCAGCACCCCCTCCGGCGGCCGCGAGGCGGCGGTGCTCTGCGGAGAGAAGCACGCCAGCGCCAGGCAGCGAAGCAGGAACTTGATCAGCGTGGTGCGCGCGTAGGGCACCTTTGGCGGCGACGCCGCCGCCGACGCCTCCGGCGTGGCGGCGGAGGTTCCGGCGGCTTCGCCGCTGCTGGCACCGGCGGCACTGGTGCCCGCGGCCGTGGCAGCGGCGGCAGCGGCGGCGGCGGCAGCCTTCTCCGCAGCCTGGCGCTGCGCGAGGCAGCCGCCAGCCGCGGCTGCGGCCAGCTCCGCCGCGGCCTCAGTCGCCGCAGGCCCCGCCGGTGCAGCCGCCGCCGCCACCGCGGCTCCCGCGCCCTCCGCCGCTCCTCCCACGCCGGCGCCCTCCACTGCTGCCGCTCCTGCCGCTCCTGCCGCGCCTCCCGCCGCCGCGCCTGCCTGCAGCCCGACCTCGAACACGAGGCGGTTGATGAGCTCCTGCAGGCCGTTGCTGGCGTCGCCGAAGGCGGCGGTGGCGGTGCCGGCGGCGAAGTCGATGTAGCCCTCCAGCACCCGCACCGCCGCCGTGACCAGGCCCACGTGGTCCGACCCGCGCAGGCGCAGCAGCGGCAGCAGCGCGCCCGCCACGCCCGCGTCCGCCAGCGCCGTGCCGCCCGCCGTGCTGGTCACCAGGCTCTGCACCAGCACCAGCAGCGACTCCACAAACTCCAGGCTGTACGTGTGCGCCGGAGGCGCCGACGCGGCGGCTGCCGCCGCCGCGGCCGCCGGAGGCGGCTGCGCCGCCTCGCTGCCGCCGGCTGCGCCGGCGGCGCCGCCGCTGGAGGCGGCGGCGGCGGCGGCAGCAGCCGCCGCAGCGGTCTCCGCCGCCTGCGCCTGCGCCACGAGCGAGGCGATGCTGCGGTGTAGCAGCAGCGACAGGAAGCCGCTCTGGCCGCCGCTGTTGATGGCGGCAATGATGGCGGCGTGGCGGCCGCGGTCCGCCAGCTGCACCGCCAGCGAGCGCAGCGCCAGGGAGCGCAGCGGCTCCGGCACGCCCGACTCGGCGGCGATGAGCGAAACCAGGTCCGACACAAACTCGCTCTCCGGGCCCGCCAGCGGCGCCAGCTCATCTGAGAAAGGATAGAGGAGAGGAGAGTGGTAAGCAAGGGAGGGAGAAGGGCAAGGAAGAGGACAGAGGCGGTTGAGGTTTGGATTACAGGTCGCGGCCACAGCAGCGCTCGCAATCCCAGTGGCAATGTCACGCACCCGGCGTGGGCATGGAGTTGAGCAGGATGTTGTGAGCCAGCAGCCGCTGAGTCACCACTGTGCGCCGGCCCTGCAAGCTGCCCATGCGCATGGCCACACGCGCCTTGGACAGCAGCAGGAACCTGTGCGTGACAGCAGTGCGGCAGTGTTTGGAAGGCCGAAGGAGAGGAGTCGCCACCGAAGTGTGGTGCATTGGGTTGCACGGCAGGGTCCCCCACGCGTGCAGCACAACTTGAAGCGAACCGCTGCAAAACCCCTCACAAACCTCCCTCTCCCCCTCCATGCGCCCATGCCGCCATCCATTTGGGCAAGCCGCTGGTTGGCCCTCGCCCTCCCATCGCCTTTCGGCTTCTGCTCAATCTCCGCAGTCGCGCCTCACCGCTGCGGCGCCGGCACGTTGTGCTGCTGCCACAGCCGCGCCGCCAGCGCATGCGCCGACTCGCCCAGCCGGTCCACGCCCGGCACCGTTATGGTGGTGGGCGAGCCGCTGGCGCCGCCCGAGGGGTGGAACTGGAACGTCAGCGTGGTCGCCTCCGCAAGGGCCTGTGTGTGCGTTTGTATGTCAATACGGAGCCGCGGTTGCCGGATGGACAGGAGAGGGCGAGGGCGCATGTGTGGCGCGGCAAGGAGTGCTTCCTGCTTCCATCCCCAGGTGCGGCCCCGTGTGTGCGCATGGCCCCAGTCCGGTACGCACCCGTACCGGCATGCAGGTACGCACCTGCTTGCTGGGCGTGGCGCCCTCTGACGCACACACCGTCATGTCCAGACCCTGTAGCGAGAAGAGCGTTGCATGAAGGGCTTTGCAGTGCGGTGGGCCGACATACAACTGCACCGACACCCCCATTTCGTCGCTGCTGCCCAGCCTGCTGTAAATTTACGGTAAGCGCCTCACCCTCCCCCCCCCCCATCCCGCCCATTCCGCACACACCATGCCATCCCCCGCACCTGGTCGGCTCCGCCCCACAGGTGGCACATCGCCGACAGGCGGCCGTTCAGCTCCCGCGAGCCCTGCCAGCGCACGCTGCTGCTCTGCGTCTTGCGCACCATCACCTCCAGTGTGTGCAGCGTGGCTGTGAGCAGCTCATCCCTGTCCGTCGCCAGGAGCTCCGCCAGGCGCTGCGTGGTGCGGAGGCGCAGGCGAGAGTCCAGGTTGGAGCAGTAGGGCTACACGGTTTGTATATGTGCGCCGGTCGCCATGGGGCTTGGGCGGTCCGCAAGGAGCTATGCAACGCGGGTCCCGGCCAGTGCAATTCTCTGATAGCGACCCGACCTGGCCCAGACCCAGACCCGACGTGCCCCACTCACGTCCGACGAATGGTACAGGTGCTTGTTGCTACAGTGCTCCAGAATCACAGAGGTAGTGCGCAAGATGGCGATGCACGTTTCCTCCGGGAACGGCGGCAGCTCCGACGCGGGTTTACCCCCGCTCGCAGGCTCGCCGAGGCCCAGCTCCGGCCGGTCCTTGTTGGCCCCCTCCAAGACCTCATCAAAGAGGTTAAATAGTTCCACCCAATGGTTGAAATCTCCCTGCAAACAGAGGTCAAATCCGTGAAAGGACAGATCCCGGAGCAAAATTGCGCCCAAACACGCACCTTATCGTAGGTCCACTTGAATCCCTCCAGAATTCGTGGAAGCTCATCACGAGGACTTGCCAGCACCACATCCAGGAACGCCTGAATGGGTGCAGGCTGCATACCGGGAGCGGCGAGAAACTTGTCAGAGCCGGCCCACGCCGCCGCGAACGCAAATTACAATTACAATTTACTCACCACCTCAACCGCCTTCTTGAGCTTCACACGCATCCTGGCTGCTTAGCCCTGCGCCTGGGCGTGCACTGTCAGGCGTAAAACATCGGGCGTGCAGTGGAGAAATTATAATGCAGATGGTCAGGACGTATTTCAGGTGCTGAGCTTGAGTTCCGGCCTAGAAAGACGGGCCAGGATACACCTCCGCATGCCTCCATGCATGACGTGCATGGTCCTCGCGCACCCCGCCAGTCCCTGCCCTTCCCCGGCCGCGTGCAGAACCCCGCCCCTGGGGGGCGCTCAGTGTGGGCTCTCCCAACAAACTGAATCCTGCATATTTGAAGCTGTCGGCATGCTGGTGTAGACGCAGTGGGGGCATGTGCATCTTGAAAGCACGAGCACAATCTGCACGATCCACGATCCATCTGCGTACGCATTAGTTCCGCAACACTCGTCATAAATGATCCATGCAAGGCTGACAACTTAGGTGTTTCCTCGTGATGTCCCTAGGTGCATCCTTTGAAACATATTTGAGCACGCTAGGGAAAAGTCCTGAACATCAGCGCCCGAAACACAGCTAACACACCCGCCGCCACCGGCACCGTCACCCTGCGCCTCTAGTGCTCATCCGCGGACGCTGATTACCCTCCTGCAGGTGCGATGCGGCTCTCCCTCGCGAGTGTGGCGTTGCGGTGTGTCTGTGTGGTGCTATCGCCTGGCCGGGCGCCCGGAGCGTGAGGAACTTCCAGCCAGCCAGCAACTCGTCGGTACAGTAACTCCGGCGTTCGACCACGCGCACTCCTGCCCCGCCGTTGCCAATTGTGTGCCATCTGCTGGGTTCTGGGAATCAGCTGCACCCTAAGGGACTTTACCAACCTGCCTTACCACTGTCCCATCGCACACACTGCGCCACCAGCACCGCCACCAGCACCGCCACCAGCACCGCCACCAGCACCGCCACCAGCACCGCCACCAGCACCACCACCACCACCACCACCACCACCACCACCACCACCACCACCACCACCACCACCACCACCACCACCACCACCACCACCACCACCATCACCACCACCACCACCAGCCTTTTGTTGGGGGCTCTGTCTACTCCGCTCGGCTACGCGAAAGCGTCCCCCTGTCACTGGGGCCCGCTCCTTCCAATTGCGGCTAGACGACTGTCCTCCGCCTCCTCGTCGTTCTTGCAGCCGGCAGCGCCACCGAGGCCGGCGGCGCAAGGCTTGGGCGCCTGTAACCATTGCGGTGGCACCAGCAGCCTCCAGCAGCTGTCGCCCATAGTAGTCATAGGCAGCTTCCCTGATCCCTTCACTGATGAGCCGTCGTCCCTAAGCCGCCTGATGCCACCAGCCCCTGGGTCCCTGCAGCCCCGCCCAGCGCGGCTCCTGCTCGTGCGGCACCCACAATGGATACACCTTGGCATGCTGTCGCCGAAGAGGTAGACACCCTGTGCTGGCGGTAACAACGCGTCAATAACGGGCTTGCCCTGAACCCCCGACCCGCTTGCCTCACATCGCGAGAGCGAGCACCCGCGCATTGCGCGCAGACTCCATGGCCCTATGTTACCTGCCATCCTCAGGGACGCCCCTGTGCGTCCTCGTCGTATGAGTCGTATCGCTGCGTGCAACCTCGAGGCCATGAAGTCAGAACTTCTGGATGGACGCACAGGGGTGGAGTGTGTGCCTCTCCCATGTCAAGCCGACGGGGCTCCCCGTGATACACGGTGCCTCGCCTTGACCTCCTAAATGTTTTAAGCCCGCAGAAGCCACGAACGCTGGTTTGCCTGTGCCGAGCTCAGATAACATGCCTGCAGCTGCAGTCTCGCAAACGCCGGAAGCGCAACATGCGCGAATGCCCATTGGTCCATCACTCCATCCCTGGGCATCCCTGGGTAGGAGTGGGTAGCCGCCGCCAGCTGTACTGGCATCAAGAATGCGAGGTTACAGTATAAGGCACAGGGCGACGGCACAGGGCGACCAACAAGGGGAGTAGGACCAAGCCGTCCCCGCCAAAGTGGCCGCGGGTTACATCAACCGTTGGAAGGCTTGGCATGGACCCTTGGGCGGCCTGGCGGGCAGCTGGGACAACAGTACGGCGGGAGCACTCATTGGCCTGGCGTGGCACCAGGTGCTACGGGGGCTAACAGGGGTCAGCGGGGTTAGGCGGGCGTCCGGGGTCGGCTGTCAGGCGTGACCTGGCGTGACACGGGGGCCGCAGGGTGCCATCACGCGGTCGGCGGTTAGCGTTAACGCGTTTTGCGCGTAAACAGTATTGCGCCCACACAATGCGACAGCTTTAAGTTACTGACCATGACAACTGGCGAGCTCGGCGCTGAGGTGCAGAAACGAAACTTTCTCAGAGCGGCTTTCGACGGCTTCTGGAACAACGGTGCCCTTCTCATTGCTGTAGCGGCGTTCTTATTTTCGGTGACTGGATTGTCGGTCAAGCTTATTGGACATGACCTGCCGACGTTCCAGGTTGGTTGCACAAGAAGGGCATTCTTGCGTGGCTACCGCGTATTGCCCTGGGCCTCTTCCAAGCTGTTGCGCGCGGGCTGTTTGTCGCTCGAGGGGCAGCTGGTGCGCTGCTCGAGGGCGACTAACGCGCGTGTGGTGCACGCGTGTTGGGCCCCACCACGAGTCCTGCACGTCATGCGCCCCGTCAGCAACCAACTCCTGGGCACAGGTCGTGAGCCTCCCATCCGTGTGCAAACCACACCAAGCATCATACCCGCCCCCGTCCTCCTCCTCGCTTGCCAAACCACCTGGGTTCCTCCAGCTCGCTCCCCTTCCTCCCTCCCCCTCCACTCCCGAACCCAGCCCCCCTCCCCCGCAACCCCCTCCCCCGCAACCCCCCTCCTGCCTCCCCTACTCCACCTTTCCCAACGCTCCTCCACGCCCTGCCCTCCCTTACCCGCATCCTCAGATCGTGCTGGTGCCGGGGCTTCTGTGCTTCGTGGCCACGTCAGCCGTGGTGGCCGCCTACCAGCCGGGCCCGCTGGCCAGCCGCTCGCTCTACGTGAGCGGCATGACGCTGCTGCGCGGGCTGCTCGGAGCCACCGCCATCACCTGCTTCTACCTGGCAATAGAGCTGCTGCCGCTGCAGGGTGGGCGAGGGGGAGGGAGGGAGGGAGGGGAGAAGGCGGGAGGGAGAAGGCGGGAGGGAGCAGGGTAGGAGGCGGGTGGAGGTGGAGGTGGAGAGGAAGGGAGGACGGGGTGATTGGGCAGGGCAGGCCCGCCTTTGTTCCCGCAGCAAACCTGTACAAGCACACACAAACAAGGACCAACCCACCACCCCTCCTGCCCTCACCGCCCCGTCACCGCCTCCACCTCCCCCAACCCCACGCCCCAACCCCACCCTTGCAATTTGCTCACTCTGTTCTCCATGAACGGCTACCCCCCTTCCCCGCCCCCGCTCCCCCCCCAACAGACGCAGTGACGTTGTTCTTCTGCAGCCCGGTGCTGGCGGCGCTGTTGGAGCTGGCGGTGACGGGCGAGAGCCACGGCTGGGCGGGCGCCGCCGCCACCACCTGCACCGTGTGCGGCGTGGTGCTGGTCAGCCAGCCCGAGTGCCTGTTCAGGCGCGGCGGGCACAGCATGGAGGTGGGCATGGGGAGGGGGTCGGTGGGGAGGGGAGGGGTGGGGTGGGGTGGAGTGGGGTGGGGTGGGGTGGGGGTAGCCGTTCATGTGGAGAACGGCGCGGGGGGGGGGGGGGGGCTAACTCTGAACCAGTTCCATAAGGATGTAGTAGCGGGGGGATAAGCCGTTCATCTGGAGAACGGAGTGAGCGGGGGGAATATGCCCGTGGGGGTTGGGAGGGGGAGAAAGCGGTGTGGCAGGGGAAAGCAGTGGTTCAGGGTTGCAAGCCAGGCGAGGGTGCGAAATTGGCAGCAGTCCAGGCAGTGCGGAGGAGTGGAAGGCGGCCAAGGGGGGTGAAGATACCAGCCCAAACTAAACCGAACTCAATGCAACCCCCAGAGGCGAGGGTATGCGCAAGAGGAGGGCATGGGGAGGCGGGAGGGAATGCCATGTGCCCGAACAGCTTCACAGTGATGCGTGCGGGCACACTGGTGCGTGCGGCGGTCTGACGTGTCACTGACGTGGCACGTACTGCTGTGCACCGGGCACGCTTTGGTGTGTGTGCAGGACCACGGCAACAGCGCGGCGGGGGTCATCCTGGCCACCACTGCGGCGGCGGCAAACGCGGTGAGCGGCGCCGTATGTGTGTATGTGTGTGTGGGGGGGGGGGGGGTAAGGGGGGGCGTGAGGGGGCCGTGAGGGGCGAGGACTGCCATTGCTGCGAGGAGGGAGGCGAGAGATGCCGCTTGCTGGCGCATGGCACTGGCAGTTGCCGTACATGTGCGCGTACGATTGTGCCCGTGCGTGCGCTCGACCCCATCACCCCATGCAGGCCGCGTTCGTGGTGGTGAGGATGCTGAAGCGCTCACAGAGTGAGTGCTCGGGCGGCTGTTGATAAGGGTTACATTCATGACCAATTAAGAAGTGAAGGGGGCAGCGCGGGATGTCCACTGCCGGCATGGCGGCTGCTGCAAGCCAGCCGCCCGCCCGCCATGCCGTACTGCTCACCGGTACACACCCCTAACTGCCCGTACGTACCGCTGCCCGTGCCGCCCATCGTCGTACAGACACGGTGGTGCTGACGTGGTGGTACCACGGCGTGGTGGTCACGGTGAGGCCAGGCGTGTGCAGCGGCATGCGGTGGGCGGTGGGCGCTTTGCGGATCGCCTGCGTTACAGAGCGCAAGGGAGGAAACCCCGCCATCCCTCCCGGATCCACACCTCCCACGCGCGGATCGCTCCTGGTCCCACTTCTCACCCCCACCCCACCCCCGCCCCCCTCCCTCCCACCGCCTCACATGTACACGCGCGCACTCACAGGTGGCGGCTGTTCCTCTGGCCCTGGGCTACCCCGCTCCCGCCGTGGCCCCCTCGGCCCGCTCCGGCTGCCTGCTGGGCGCGGTGGGCGCCACGCAGTTCCTGGGCCAGCTGCTGCTCAACAGGGGCTTCCAGCTGGAGAGCGCAACACGCGGGTCAGCCATAAACGTGCTGCAGGTGGGTGGCGGCATGGGCGGGGCTGGGGCCGCCTTGTTCACCGTGTGTTATAAGGCAGGGGAAAGGTAACAGTGCTGCCATCGTGTGTTTTGAACGGAACGCGTGCCGCGGGGTGTGGTGTGGACCCGGCGGGGCGGGGACGTGTGAGGTGGCTTATGCTCGTGCACTGCCTCCACCTCTCCGCCTTCTGCTCATTCCCGCCGCAGCCCCTCGACGCTACACCCCTCCAATGCCTTCCCCACAACCACCCACCTGCTCACCCGCCCACCCACCCACCCACCCACCCTCCCCCAGGTGCTGTTCAGCTTCCTGTGGGACCTGGCGGTGCTGGGCGACAAGCCGGGGCTGGTGTCCGCCGCCGGGTCGGGGCTGGTGGCGGCGGGGGTGCTGTTCGTGGCGCTCACGCCCGTGCACCACCACCCGCTGGCGCCAGCAGCGGAGACGGGGGCGGAGGCGGGGCTGGGGGCAGGGGGGCAGGGGCACCGGCATGGGCAGCACAGGCACGGGCACGGGCACGTGCGCGGAAGGCTGCATGGGGAGGCGGATGTGGAGGCCGAGGCGGCGCCGCTGCTGGGCGCCGGCGGCACGGCGGCGGTGCTGGCCAGCCGGAGAGGCGGCGGCGGCGGTGGCGGCGGCGGCGGCGGGTTAGGTCTGATACGCGAGGATGGGGGAGTGGTAGAGAGTGGGAGAGGCGGCGGCGCCCTGGTGGCATCGAGCCTGGTGCATTTGCAAGTGGAGGACGGCGGGAGCAGGGATGGGCGGAGCGGCAGCAGCAGCGGCAGCGGCGAGAGCACGCCGGGGCTGCCGGGGGGTGGCGCGAGCCGGGAGCGGGGCCGGGGCGGGAGTGGTGTGGAGGATGGCGGCTGGCAGCTGCAGCAGCCGCTGCTGGTGCGGGTGGTGGGGCGGCTGTCGATGGACACGGCGACGTAGCGCCAATGCTCGTGTGCTCGTGTGTGCGTGTGTGCTCGTGTCTGCGATGTGTGCATTTGAAGAGGGAAGAGGGCTGTAGCGTAGGACACACACTGGTGCGATTGTGAACTGAGCTACATCCCTGTGACTGAACGTTACAGCGTTCTCACACAGCGTTTGGCATGGGTGCAACAGAGAAGCGAAAGTAATTGATTTGGCATCCGCCGATTGTGGGTTGCATACTCCTAATGTGGTAGCTATGTGTGAGTCACGGGGATATGTCCTGCATCCTGCGGCTCTGTGTCTTCTATGAAGCCCAGCTTGGGCGCTGGTAGAGGTAGAGTGGGAGCTGTGTGGGGGTCGACACGGGCGCCTTGGGGCGTTCGGGCTTCGAACAGACTCACCACGGTGCGTGTTGCTGGCAGGGCGGCATGCGTTGTCGCCAGTCCATGCGACCCTCCCAATGCACCGATAGCGCTGCAAACGGCGACATTGCTGGACGCATTTGAAATGAGAGCTCCATGGGTGTCAAGAAGAGATCTAGTTACAACGCCTTGCTATGAGCCGCACGCGTTCTGTCACCGCGCAGTGCTGCGGCGCTAGGCCGACTGCAGGAGTAGCCGTGTGGCCCAGCATTCCCAATGATACAGATAAAAGCAGGCAAACCCGTGCCGCTTGCACACAAAACATGTCTTGCACAACACACAAATAAGTGGTATGCTCTACGCAGTCCTCCCTCCATCCTGCTCCAATCCCATCCATACATCTACCCTACACTCATTTACGAAACTGTTCTTCTCGCCTCACTACCGTATTGCTCCATCACCAAACTACCGGCGGGCCTTCTTGGCAGGACTGCCCCCCGCTTTCCCGCCCCTGCCGCCCGGCTTCCCCCCTGACCGCCCTTGCCCCCTGCCGCCGCCGGCGCCGCCAAACCTGCCGCCCCTGCCCCTGCCCCTGCCACCGCCGCCAAACTTGCCGCCCCGCGACGCTCCGCCCTTCCCCCGCTTGGGCTTCTCCTCCTCGTCATCGTCATCGCTCGCGCCAGAGCCGCTAGGCCCGTCCTCCTCCTCCTCCTCCTCCTCCTCCTCCTCCTCGTCACCCTCATCCGACATGCGCATCTCCTCCTCGTCATCACCGTCGCTCGAAACGCCACCCTCCTCCTCGTCATCGTCGTCATCGCCCTCCTCCTCCTCGTCGTCCTCCGGTTTCCGCTTCTTGGCCTCCTGCTGCTGGCCCTTCTTCCCGCCAGCCGCCGGCGCCGCCTTCTCCTCCTTCCCCTTGCCCTTCTCCTTGCCCTTCTGCGCCTGCGCCGCCGGCGCTGCCTGCTTGTCCGGCCGCGCCTTGGTGATGCGGCTAGCCAGCGCCGGGTCCGGCTGCGTCTTCTCCAGCAGCGGCCCCAGCGCCAGCGCCTCCGCCAGACGCTTCAGCGGCTTGGAGACCTTGGGCGGCGCCGCCAGGCTCTGCACCGTCACCACCGCCTTGGCAATCGCGTTCAGCTTGTCCGCACCCAGCACCTCCGCTGCGCGCTTGCCCGCCGGCAGCAGCCGCTTCAGCGCCTCCGCCGCGGCCGCGGCGGCGCCCGCCGCGCGGCCGTGGTGCTCCCGCTTCAGCCCCACGCCGGCGGCGCAAGCCGCCAGCGCGGCGCCGAAGGCGCCGCCCAGGCCTGTGGCCCCGCCGGCGGTGAGCGCCGCCGCCAGGCCTTCCGGCGGCGCGCGCAGCACGCGCGACAGCAGCTCCGCCGCCGCGACGCGGGCGTGGGCGTTGCGCGCCTTGTCGGCTCCGGACACGTGCGCCAGCAGGAGCTCCAGGCCGGCGGGCAGGCAGGCGCCGGGCGCGGCGCGGAAGACGGCGGCCAGGCCGTCGGGCTGCAGGCGGCTCTTCTTGCTGGTGAGCAGGTCGCCCAGCGCGGCACGGAACGAGGCGCGCGCCGCGTCCGCCACTGCGAGACGGGATGTGACGGGATGATGCCAAGGGATACAGCAAGGGAGGAGCAGCGTCAGGACATGGTTTCCATTGTATCCACACGGCAGGTGTGTTGCTCTTGAAGCTGCGTGTGCATGTGAGGGACCTTTCTGCCCCCGTGCCCGCCCGCGCGATGCGCCCAGCCGGCGCCCGCACTCACCCTGCGTGTCCTCCGCCGCGCCGCCGGCGCGCAGCAGCGCCGTGTACCCCGCCAGCGCCGCCGCGGCCGTGACGCGGTCCTTGTTGCGGCTGGCCTCGTACAGCAGCCTCTTCAGCGCGCCGCCGTAGCCCTCCAGGCCGCCCAACACATCCACGTCGGCGGCACACCTGCGGGTGGGTGGGAGGTTGGCACATTGTGGAAATGAGCGAGGTTGTGGAGGCTTTCCGGAGCTTGAGGAGTTCGTGAATGGGCTGGGAGGAGCACGGCGGGATGGAAGTGGGAGTAGGTGGTTGGTGGAGGGGGATGGCGCGTGGCGTGCGTGCCGAGGGCTGTTCATGCGCAGCAGCAGCAGGGCGATGCCACGTGGGCATGGACGCATGGTGTGCAGCGTTTGGCGGCGTGGTGCTCAGTCGTTTCAGCATAGTACGTTCAGTGGGCGGTCCCTTGCGGGGCGCTCTCGCACAAGAGGTGTCAGAAGTGTTTGGCTGCAATCCTCATCGCACCGTGCATGCGGCATGCAGACCCCCATCCACATGCACACTGGCCCCTGCACCCAGACACCCGCACCCAAACACGCCCCACGGCCCCAGCCGCCCCCACGCTAGCCCCCCGGGCCCGGGCCCTGCCCTCACCTGCACTTGCTGAGCTTGTTGACGATGACGCCCTTAAGCCGGTCCGCCACCTGCGGCTGACCACCCGGCCGCGCCGCCGTGGCCAGCGCGCGCACCAGCGGCACCAGCGCCGCCAGCAGCAGAGGGCTGTTGGGGCTCTGCAGGGCGGAGCAGAGGAAGTAAGGGGGGAGACGAGAGGAGGGCGTCAGGGACGAGATGGCGCACGTGGGCTTGGCTGCTTTGCTGACGGGGCCGCACAGCTGGCTCTGCCACCGTCACCCGGTGTCCACCTGGTCATAGACTGCTGCTGCCGCCCCCATGCCGTCCACAAAACCACCCCCAAACCGCATAAATACACATGCGACCACACACAAGCGCAGCCGGCGCGCCCCGCACCTTCTTGGCGAACACCTCCAACAGCGCCAGGGCCCGCAGCCGGAAGTTGAGGAGCGCCGCCGCGCGCTCCGCCGCCGCCTGGCCGCCGGCGCGCCCCGCCGCCATGGACTTGAAGTAGGCCGCCAACTTGTCGTCCATGCGGAACATGGCCTCATCATCCATGCCCTCGTCCTCCTCCTCCTCCTCGTCATCTTCATCCTCGCCCTTGCCGCTAGCCTTCTTATCGGCGTTGCCCGCCTTGCGTTTGGCAGCGTTCTTGTCCGCCTGCTCGCCCTCCTCGCCACCCTCCTCCTCCTCTTCCTCGTCGTCCTCCTCGCTGCCAGCCTCGTCCTCCTCCACCTCCTCCTCGTCCTCCTCCTCCTCCTCGTCATCGCTCTCGTACAGACCGGCCGCGTCCTGGCCCTCGCCCTTGCCGCCCGCCGCCACCACGCGCACAATGTCCTGGAGGCCCTCGGCGCGCAGGCCGTCGCAGCAGCCGCGCCACAGCGCCTCCGCCGCCTCGCGCAGCGGCGCCGACGGCAGCGAGCCGGGCCCGGTGCCCTGCGGCCGCGCCATGAGCGCCAGCAGCACATCCACCAGCACATCGCACCAGGACGCCGCCGCCGCCGCCGCCTTGCCGCCCTCCTCGCCCTCGCCCTCGCCGCGCTCCTCCTCCTCCACCTCGGGCAGGCCCTCCAGGCCCAGCCCCTCCGCCGCCACACGCCGCAAGCTGAGCGGCAGGTCCATCTCAAAGCCCTGCACGGCAGGCAGAAGCAGCGCAAGGCATTGAGCGGAAGGTGCTGATCACGGCCTAACCTCCTGCTTTCTGCTCCTTGCTCCTGGCCCCCAGTGGTTGCTGATGCCCTCACACACACTGACATTCAAACCGAGCCAGCGAGCCCCAGCGCTTGGACCCCCATCCCCATCCCCATCCCCAGCGCACGCACCTCCGGGTCCGCCAGGAGGCTGAGCTGCAGGTGCGCACACAGCGCCGCCAGCGACCGCAGCCGGCCCGCGCCCGCCACCTTGCCCGCGCCCTCCTCCTCCGCTCCCTTGCCCGCCGCATCCAGCGGCGCCAGCTTCTCCAGCGCCGCCGCCTCAATGGCCGCCAGCAGCCCCAGCGCGCTCTCGCCCTCCTCGCCAAGCTCCTTCGCCAGCGCCACACCCGGCGCCTTGAGCGCCTTGTCGCGAAGGAACGCCAACGTGGAGTGTAGGTGCGCGTGCACCGCGCCCGGGGCGGCGGCGGCTCCGCCGGCGGCGGCGGCTGCGCCGCCGGCGTCAGCGGCTGCGCCGCTGGCCGTCTTCCGCTTCTTCGCGGACGGCGCGGCAGCGTCGGCGGCGGCATCGGGGCCGGCGGCGGCTTCGCCGGCGCCGGCCTTCCGGCCCTGCTGCTGCTGCGCGGCACGCACTGCGGCCTGGGCGGTGTGGCTGAGGTGGGCCAGCAGGGTGACCAGGCGCGAGGCGCACACCCCGCGGGTGGCGGGCGTGAGTGGCTGCGCCGCCAACGGGCTGGAGCCGCCGGCCGCAGCCACCTCGGCCACCTTGGACTTCGCCGCCTGCGACGCATCAGCGTGTTGGCGAACCCGAGTTTGACGAACTGGAACCGGTACATACATGAGTGAGATTGGGGAGCCCATCTGACGCGAGAACAGACTGGCCCTGGTAACACCATGCCATCAAAGCACATGGCTGCTCCTGTGATATATCCCTGCCAAGGCCCGGCGACGATTCCTTCACTACTGGGATCTACTTCATTCCCCCCTAAACTGATCATAAGTGACCCCCCCACACACACGCACCTTGGCAGGCTGCTCCACCGCCGCGAACGCGTGCAGCGCCATGAAGCGAAGCGCCGCCGCCGCGTCCACCTCCGCCGCAGCCGGGAAGCGCAGCGTCGCCAGCAGCTGCTCCACGCACTGCCCGCGCCGGTCCGCAGCCGCCTGCTCCGCGTCCTCCTCGCCCTCCGCCGGCGCCGCGGCCGAGGGCGCGGCGGCGTGGCCGTTCGCCTTGTCGGCGGCGCCGGGCTGCAGCGGCGGCGCGGCGGCCAGGAAGGCGGACATCAGGGAGGAGACGTAGCGGTGAACGCCGTCCGCGTCCATGCCCTGTTTGGTTGTGTTGGAAGAGGAGGAAGAGAATCATCAAGACACATTGTGTGTGACGAGGGAGGCTACGAGAGTGCAGCTCAGAGCGCGGCAGGGGCGCGCCCGCGCTCGCGAGCACCTCCCAGAGCGAACCACCACAGCGCACCCAGCTGCTACGAACGGCGCGAACGCGCTGAATATAAGGCTGCCGTCACGCCGCCGCCATTGCGCACCTGCACCAGCTTCTGCGTCAGCTTGCCCGCCGCCAGCTCCTTGGGCGCCATGCCGCCCAGCCTCTGCAGCGCCGCCGCCACAGCCATCTTCACGCCGCCGTCCACGCCGCCGCCCACGTCCGAGCGCTCCAGGAAGCCAGCGATGCCGTCCTGCAGGGGTGCGGTGGGCGTGGGCGGTGGGGGAGGGGCTTGGTGAGCAGTGAGCTGGTGTGTACTAGGAGAGAATGTGGGTGCCGGCAGGGTGGTGGAGGCATGCGCGCCGGTGCGGCCAGGCACGCGGTGTGTAAGAACTGTTGCTGCATCACGCAAATGCGTCAGTCTCATAACTGCTTCAGTTTGGTGTCATCAGCGCCGCGCCTGGTGAGCGCGGTTGTGCACGTAATGTGTGTCCTACACAGGCGCCGTGCTGCTGCTTGCAAGCCCTCCGAGCCTCAGGCACTTTAGATTGACATCAATGTTGTTCAGGCTCATAACCGCAAAGTGAGTTTTCGTCATGGGCTCGTGGGCTTTTGCGGAAGCAGCGTTGCAACATGGGTGTGGGTTGTTGGGAGTGCCAAGCGATGCCAAGTTGCGTGAGGAGTGCATCCAACGCATTTGGAGAGAGTCTCAGACACTTTAAGCGTCGTCAATGTTGTTCAGGCTCATAACCGCAAAGTGAGATATCCTCAACGACTCTTCCATTGGCGTGTTGCCATACTCTGCGACCGCTCCCTCCCTCCCCAGCCAAACGCCCCCATCCAGACCTCTGCCTGTTGCCCTGCCCCTCCAACCTCCCCACCATCCACCCCGCTCCCATCCTCCCACCCTGCCCTCCCTCCTTCCCTGCCCTCCCTTCCTGCCCTGCCTCCTGCCTCCCGAGCCACTCACCAGCAGCTTCCTAGCGCTGGCGTGGAGATAGCTGTCCCGCCGCTTGACGGCGTTGGTCAGCGTGCGCGTCAGCGCGGGGCTGAACACCGTGGCCACGTGCTCGGGCCGCAGGTGCGGCAGGCAGCGCGCAAACAGCTGGAAGCCCAGGTAGCGCCGCTCGTGCGAGCTGTCCATCAGCCCGCCCTCCACCACACAGCTCCAAAACGACTCCAGAAGCGGGCCCGACACCGCGCCCTTGGCGGCGCCCTTCTTGTCGGCGGCCGCCGCCGCGGCGGCGGCGGCTGCGCCGACGTCGAGGTCGTGGCCAGCGGCGGCAGCGCCGCCGGTGGCGCGGTAGGGCCGGAAGCCGGGCAGCAGCAGCGGCAGCAGGTAGTGCCACAGCGTGTGTAGGCGCGGGTGCGAGGCCGACGTGGCCAGCAGCACCGGCTGCAGCACCTTGATGTGCTCCTTGCTGAACAGGCCCGCGGCGGTGGCGGCGGCCGCCGTCGCTACCGCACCGGCAGCCGGTGGCGCGCCGCCGGCGCTGGAGAAGACCTCGCTCGGCGGCGGCGGCGTGCCGGCCGGCAGCAGCTTACAGGCCTTGACCGCAGCCGGCGGCAGCTTGGGCCAGAGCACCAGTGCCAGCAGCAGCGCCTCCGGCGTCGCCTCCGCCGGCGGCGCGGACAGCATCGCCGCCAGAGGCCCCGCCGGCGCCGCCACCGCCGCCACGCCGGCCTTGTCCATGCGCGCCGCCGCCTCCAGCGCCACGGACGCCGCCGCCTCGCGCAGGAAGCTCTTGCGCGCGCCCACCTCCAGCAGGCCGTTGAAGAGCGCCGCGAGCATGTGCGCCTCCAGTGGCAGACCGCTGCGCAGCAGGGCGCCGTAGCCGAACAGCCGCGCCAGCAGCGTGTCCTTGGCGTCGCCGCCCTTGACCGGGCCGTCCACACACACCTCCAGCAGCACCTGGGAAGAGAGGTTCAGAGCAGGGAGAGGAGGGAGGAGGCGCGTTCAGGAGTGGGGCGGAGCCGGGGCGAGTGATGGTGCCGGCTTTAGGCATGCCGGGTTGGGGTGCGGGGAGCGGTGCGTGCTGCAGACGCGGACGCGGAAGCAGGGCCAGTGAACCAAGGCGGGTGAAGCGCGCGCTGGGCAGCTGGGACATGCTCGATGCCTAGTCGAGTAGGTGCGCAACCCACCATGACGCCGGCAGGGGTCACGTGCGTCTTCGCCGACGGCGCCAGCAGCCCTGCCAGTGCGGTGGCGTAGCCCTGGCGGGCAGCCTGGCGCGAGGAAGCCAGACCGCGGGCCAGACGGCGCAGCGTGTAGACCTGGTGGGTTTAATGCGGGCAGCACAAGTGAGGCGTAATACGAGGTCGTCCGGCGGGTGGGCGTGATTTACAGGGTTGCGCGTGTGCTGACGACATCGCCGCTCCGCCCAGCCCACGACATCGCGGGCTTGCACGCAGCATGCACATAGCCTGCAGCCAATAGCGTCTACAAGCCCAACACTCATGCGGAGTTTCCACGTCAGAGTGCACTACGCCGCCCACTATCCACACGGCCGCGCACCATCGTTGGAGAGCAGCGCCGCAGGTGGTATTCCAGCTGCTTCTGCTTGGGCGCCCCCTCCTCAGGCGCCGCATCATTGTCCTTGCCCAGGCTGGCATTGTGCTTTGCCTGGTCGGCGATCACGTCGGCCACAAGGCCACGAGCCGCGGTCAACCGCACCTCCTGCACACCAAATAGCGGAGGGGTTGGGTTCAGGTGGTGACGGGGGCCTTGCGAACCGTCGGCACACCACCGTAATCGTGCGAATGGAATTCAGGTTATTGCTTCATTTGAGCTGCCGATTCTTCTTATTTTCAACACTTGTATGTTAAGGGCCAGCAGGCGCAGCGGCACTCGCACAGCACAGCCCCCCGCCGCCAAGCATGCGGCCGCCTCAGCGTCGCCGCGTACCTCATCATAAGAAGCGAGGTCCCAGAAGTATTGCAAGACCTACAGCACGCAGGATGGCGGCAAAGGGTCAAGAAAATCGACAACGCCAAGAGCCATCGTGCGTCCGCCGCGACGATTCGTGCAGGCACAAAGCAGCTGAACTGAAAGCTATTTCTTACAGATTGGCTAATGTTGAGGGCTGTGGCAGGCTCTTGGCCGCTGTCGGCAGCCATTTTGCTACTCCGAGCTCCGCACACGAGCTTGCTTTTAATACGCCATTTACAACACAGGTACTTAACTGCCCAGTAAGCAAATAACAAAGTATTTCTTGCGGAAAGCTTGCAGGTTGTCGTTGGTGCCATGGAGCCGCAGATGGGGCTCCCTGCTGCTGCCCGAGGAGCCGAGGCTGTAGTTTAGTCAGTCTCGTCGAGAGGCTTTTTCCCGAGGAGGAGGCAGCTGTGGGCGGCGGGCTGCAGTCCTGGGAACAGGGACACGAAGTTCTGGCGTCGGGGAAGGGCATCGCACGCAAGATCGCACGGTGCGAAGCTTGGCGCGAAGGGCACCCCTGACACAGCTGCGCGACCGGCGCTACGAACAAGACTGGGAAAGCCTTTTGATTTGACTGGAGGCCCCCGCCCAAGTCGCCGCCGTGCGTGGACACGAACCCCACAGCACGCGGGCTGGGGCATGGTCGGGGGGGGGGGGGTCGCGGGGACCGGACGAGCGGGGGGTTGATGGGGTTGATGGCGTGCCGGCGAAGGCCAGGTGCTTCGGGCGGCTGTTGTCAATTATGTATTATACATAGCCACATTACCAAGCAGACTCGGGTCTTACACCGATTGTATACAATTACTCTGTTCCCGTGTTTCGGCGACTGTGACTTCTGGCCCCGCTGGTTCCCGCCCTCGAGCTTAGGATAGCTACTCTGTCGTCCCAAAACCACAAAATATTGCTGCAACGCAACATGAGCTTTACGAGCTGACTCCTGAGGTTGCGGAATTGCAAGGATGCTGCTAGCTGCCCGGAGCAGGGCAGGCAGCACAGCGTATCGGCGTGGCTGGCAGCGCGTGTTTGGGTGTCCAAGGACTGCCACAAAGCTTAGCACTCGGTGTTGGCGAGGTGCGTTCGCCAGAGGAGCGACCCAGCTCAAGGGTGCTTGACGCTTCAGCCATAGACGTAGCCTAGAAGACATTCGCCATATTGTCTGCCTTTATGCAGAATCAACGGGCCCGGCTCCTCGTAGCATGGCGATGACCAACCAGGCCTCCACGTCTCGGTCCTGCTTCTCGGGGGCATCCGCAGCAGAGCTTGAAAAATGGCTGGTACGTTTGGCATGCCGGGGACACTCCACCTGGCCCTCCAAAGCTCAAGCTCGGTCTGCAAGCTTGTTGCCTTCCCCATGCTTTATCCGGGCTGCTTCCTGTCTGCAGGAGTGCGGGGGTGTCGACACGGGCGAGTATGGGAAGGGGCTTGCAAAGACAGTCCACGAGCTGTTCGACGAGGTGCGTCTTAGTGAGCCGTAGGGAGGTGAAGGCTGGGGAGGCCGGGGGGGGGGGGCAGCACCAGAGTAGGGCACAGGCCCCAGCTGTGGCATAGCCCCAGGCAGGTCACACTTACAACCCTTCCGGCACACCTGGGTGCAGTTGCTTTGCATGCTTGCATTAATGCCGGGCGCGCGGACTTGCATACGCTTACAACACACGTGCTGAGAGTGCCGGGGGGGGGGGGCGCTGCGTGCAAGGTGGCGGTTGCGGGCGCGTCCTGACTGACGCCTACCGAGGCCACCCAGAGCCGCCGCCGAGCCGCCAGCAACATGGTCCTAGCCAACATGTGCCCTGAATTCCGTACTGTTCACTGTCAGCTCTTCATCATTATCAACTGACAGGTGTCCAAGCAGGAGAGTGTCCTGGAGCTGGAGGGCGGCAAGGCGCTGCGCATCGTGAACGTGTTGTCCTTGCACATCCTCAACAGCCGGGGGCAGGTGGGCAAGCCGCGCCGCGTACCTGCTGGTGCTGCGCTTGTAGGGCCATTGCACGGACGGTTAGACCATGAGGCGCCGTCGGACTTCGTTGTTGGGCCACCCGAGGCGCGAAGGCGTGGCATCGGGTCACCTGCGCTAGGCGTGCAGGGCCAGTGGCGGCAGCATGGGACGCCAAACCGATGCGCGCGGCACACCCCCAGATCCGCCCGCGCTCGCTCGCATCCACACCACACCGCACCACATGAGATGCTGTTGTCTCTGTAACAATACGTTTCAACACGCCCCCTGGTGCTGCTGCAGATCCTGTTTGAGGATGAGCAGGTGTTGCCTGACGGGCGCAGCCGGCGCCGCAATGTGCCGGTGAGCGAGAAGATGGTGGCCAACGAGCCCTGGCACGAGGCGCTGGACCGGGCAGTGAAGGAGGAGCTCAGCAGCGCGCTGCCACTGGACTACACGGTGCGCATGCGTGTGTACCTGTTTGCGTGTGCATGTGTGTGTGTGTGTGTGTGTGTGTGTGTGTGTGTTGGGGGGATATGCCGTTCATAATGGACGGGGAGATGATAAATTGGGTGTAGGTGTACTTCGGGTGGGATGGTATAGAGGTGAGCACAATGGGAATGGACAGGGGATGCGCGGCACAAGGGCGGGAGCCAAAGAGCTCGGGAGGAATTCCCGGACTTGCGGGGATGATTGACGTTGCGACGGGGGAACTGGAGGCTGGGAGGCTGGCGAGAATAGCAGCAACTCACATATGCATCGAATGTTGGGTGTCGCTGGGGCTGTGGTGAGAGCTGAGCGGCCGTGGGGTCCAACGGCTTAAGCTGGAAGGAGCATTGGGTGGCTGGGCTGGGTGGCTAGGCTGTAGCATTGTGGTGATGCAACGGGCTGGAGCTGCTAGGGAGTGCTAGCGCTAGCGCAGCCTGCCTGCAAGGCTGCCCGGCATAGCAAGGGCCCTCACCCGCCTGCACCGGCTCCCCATGCATGCCTGCGGCCCCAGGTGACGCTGCTGGAGGAGCCCTTCATGCGCACCGAGTACAGCAGCTCCATGAGCTACCCAGGCCTGCTCACCAAGGTGGGTGGGGCCCGCAGCCGGTGGCCGGCGGCAGGGGCAGGGGGCAGGGGCAGCGGCACGGAGGGAGCAGGGGCCAGGTTCGCCCGTGGGAAGGGGAGGAAGGGCACGGCCTGGCATCCCCAAGCCAGTGGCACATGTTCACGTCCTACATGTGCCTTCACAGACTTGGTGCTCCACCCACTTTGCGAACAGGATATGCTTGACGCTTTCCCTACCTCGCAACCACGCTCTGACATGCCTGCATTCTTGTCTATCCGCACCCCGCTTCGACACGCATAGTACATCTTCCACCGGGTCAAGGCACGCGTGTCAGGGATACCCGAGAATCCCTTCAGCACCACTGAGGAGCGCCCCGGCGGATACCTGCTGACCAAGTGGGTGTGGAAGGCGCCGCCGCCGCAGGAGACCTTCTAAGGCAGTCTGGTTTGTGGAAACCGGTCGGGCACACGGCCTACCCAGCTGCGGTGGAGTGGCAATGGAGTATGCCGCGGGTACCGGGCACCCTGTGGAGCCGTCAGCATGTGGGGCTTCGAGCAAGGCCACTGGCTGGGTCCTGTGCTATTTATTCATCCGCGTGAGCTTGGGGCTGCCAGCGCAACAGCGCATGCGCGTGACTAGGCTGGAACGCATGGCTGTGGCTGCGGGCATAGCATGGCGTAAGACCGGGACCCGAATTTGCGGCTGCTGTGTGCCTGTGTCTGGCCCGGCGGTCGCTATCGGGGGAGCCGTGCTGGCTGCTGCTGCTGCTTCTGCTGGCAGCGTGGCCAGCTCAGCCATGTGTGCAGTTGGGCTGCAGCTGCGGGCGGTCTTGGGTACGTAGACGCCGGCGTGTGCACGGCGCCGGGCACTGTGCGTTTGGAGCTTGCGGACTGCGGCAGCGATTCAGCCGGGCGATGCAGAATCGGGACTTGGTGGTCGGGTCCAGCCATAGATGTCGACTCGCCTCGTTACAACTGGTTGCGTACGTGGGTGTGGTAACAGCACGACTGACTTGTGGTAGACCAGACGGTCTAGGGACGACTTGGACTTACATGCAGCATGCTTAGAAGCACTGTGGGTGGTGAAAGGGTTGAGTGGGCTCGGGCCTGTGAAGCTACTTATATGGTGGGAATGTTGGGCCTTGCGGAATGAAAGTTTACCGGCGCCCAGTCACATCAGACCTGTTCTGAAGTGCCCTCGAGTATTGAGCGGATCGTATGTGGGGCCTTGACCAATACATAGACGTCAAAGGAAATCGTGTGTGGTACCCAATGGGTAAAACTTGTTCATTGTTAAGAGGGGTCATCCTTGCTTGAATGCCAAGGCAGCAGATTGCATTTGTGCCGGTGTCGGTTAGCACAGGCCCGGCCGGTCTGGTGTCCGCTCTGTCCAGCGGCCGAGTACCACCGGTGACTACACCCCCCGCTGCTATTGCTCGCGCCACTGGGTCCAGCGCCGCTGCTGCAGGAGTGCAGGGCAAACCGCCGCGGCCGGGAAGATTCCTGACCGACAAGCCTGGGCAACTCAGATAAGTCAAAGCGACGTCCCTGGTGGACGTGCACAGCTAGCAAACCAAGCATGCCGTCCGGCCTAGGTCCGTGATGTGAAGAGCTGCCAGACCTGCGGTCGGCTGTACTGAGACAGTCTGCTGGCGTAGGTGGGCCGTAATCTGCAGGGGAGGTTATCTCCCCTGGTAAGCTGCTACGTTGAGCGCGCTCGTACCCTGCCGCACCGCCTTACACAACACTATGCAGTCGTCTTTAGTGCTGCAGGGAAAATCAGTATAATGGCGGTTCTGGGACAGCTCCGACTAACCCCCAACTAACTCGTGTACGGCACGCCAACCCCCCTCAGCCGTACAGGAGTTAGCATGGCAGTCGGCAGCTGCGCAAGTGTGAGCAGGTAGTTGTACGGTTGCCCGGCTTGGAAGCTACCTGACGTCCTGACTGTAGTGGTGCACACGGGCAGTTGGTGCTAGTCGGCAGGCGCGCGAGTGGGAGCTGGCAGTTGAGCGCGCACGCGTGTGGGAAGCTGCGTCTGGGCACGGTGGAGCGCACAGCGGGTGTGGCGGTTGGCGCGGCGCGTGAGTGGGAATGCATAGTCGCGCGCGTGTCGTTTGGGAAGCTGCGTGTGTGTGTGAGCTGCGTGTAAACTTAGAGAGACGCATGGGGCACGAGCGGGCGGGGCGCAGGGGGATTCGGCGGAAATTCGGCGGCGGCATTCCGTTACAGAGAAACAGCACACTCCCGCGACATGCTCATGGGCTCAGCGTTGCTGCCAGCGCCACCAGCGGGCGGCTCAGACCCCACACGCAGCTCACCGCCCTCCCCGCTCTGACCCGAACTGCCAGCACCCAGCCCCAGCCGAGGTCGATGCGCGAGACGACCCTGCCGCACGCGCCCCAGCCACCCCCCCCCCCCCCCGGCGCCCGCCGCAACCGCCATCGCCGCGCCACCGCTGCCCTGCTGCGGTATGGGCGCTGCGCGTGACGGCGGCATGGACGGCTACTGCTGCTGCTGTGCGCTTGCTCAAGAGGGACGGGGAGCGCCAGCGTGGGCGGTGGCGGTCCTTGAATGATGATACCGTTTGAGATTGGACTTGACCGTACAAAAGAGTCAAACCACGGGCCGCACGGCTGAACCACAAATTGTGGTAGTACTACTGCCTTGTTTTACATAAGTCCCAAGCTTCTTGCACTGATGACCTCAAGTATGCGGATGTTACAGAGGGGACAGTCCCAGCACCCGAAGACGCCGAGCCATCACATGCTATCAGGGCCCAACTTGACTCCACCAACCCCGACTTTGCTGCAAACCCTCCCGCGGTCAAAGTCCGTGTGACTCCGCGCACAGTGAGTCCTAGCCAAGCCTCAACCCGCCAGAGCCCCACCGCTGTGCCTCAACGCCACAAGCCTAGGCACAGGAGTGCCGGGAAACGTCCAGGCCGCAGCACACACGCACAGCGCACGTACTAACCAGGGCGCAAGCGTCCAGGTACTAGAACGGTCGCCCACACGTGCATCCTGCCCACACACCAAGCCACCAACCACGCACAACCTCTCACGGCGAGGGAGGCGGGGAATCAGCGTCATACGGCAAGCGCAAGACCATGCCTTCACCAACAGCCCGAGATATGAAAGGATGCGCAGACGGCACAGTGTCCCAACCCTTTGGCCTGATATCTAAAGTCACAAACGTCTGGAGACGACCCCAGAAGTCAGCTACGACGGCAAGTCCAATGCCCAGCACCCGGGCCGACGGCAGCTTTGCTCGCGCCGCCAGCCCGGCCATAACCACACGCTGCCGACCACAGTCCAGGGCAGACATAGCAGCGAGACACACCACATCCCACACAGGTGGGGCAAGCCCCGCAGGCGGGCGCACTAACCAGAACTCCTCAGCGAGAGAAGGCACTTAGAGCATCCTCTGGCTCGAAACCCAGAGCCAGTCCCAAAACCAGTGACGCCGGTCCCCATCCTGCATGTCAACCCCACACGCCCAACACGGGTCAACAGCAACGCCGCGCGCACGCTCGCTAGCATGCCGTGGAAACGCCCAGCGTTGGCGGCCACACGCCACAGTGCTTCCTTGTGATGATTATCCCATTTCAGCGACCACAAGCGGGCCAAGGTGCACACGAAGGCCCCCGCCGCCAGGGCAGCCTCTACCCCTGACACACCCGCGTCGCACACATGTTGCAAATGCTTAGCCTTCAGGGCGGCTAACTGTGGAGCCATTTGTAGCACGGTCCCCGCCTTCACCGTGTAGGCAGTGAGCAGGATGGGCGGCCCCCCGCACTGCAACCATCCAAGCCCCCGCACCACCTGTTGCACCGACTCCGCCGTAGCACTCACGATGTCGGCCGCCGGGAGCGGCAGCGCGTCGGCAGGCCCCCGAGCCAGCTGGGCCGCACGCGCGGCGGCAGCCCAGCCAGCGGGGAGAAGGGCCACCACCCTGAGGCGACGCCGGCCCTGGCAGGGGCGACGGCAGGCGCGCCCGCGTACTCCAGTGCAGCACCCGCCGCCACACAGCAGTCACATACATTTCCACACACGCTTCACCAGACCGGGAGCCCTCCGCCCAAGGGCGTGTCAATGCCTGCCGCATGAAATCTTATGGGGGCTGGGAGAACAACCCGCGTGCCTGTTTGCACAGGTGGGCATGCATGGACCAAAACGTGCCCAAACCGACATGCATATTCTAGCCAGCCGGCTTGCTAAAGCTTCTATCGTATATGTGCATAATGTAAAGCGAGTAGACATGGGCTCAGATTAGCCTGTTTGTCCGCACACTGAAACCAGAAATTCCGCTTCCTTTGCTGCCGTCGATTTATTAAGATCGGCGTATGTTGTGAAACTACTTATTGAACGAAGAGGAGGTCTCCTCGCGACCCCGACTCCAGGTCACGACTAGTCTCCAAAGGGTTGCTTTGAGCCTTAATCGCACGTTCGAAGACTTTGTGGTTGCTAAACGTTAGATTGAGCCTTGTACTGGAGCTACAGAGTCCGTTGGTGCAAAGCATGTAACATTTGTTTGCATAATCGTCCGCAAACGTTAAAGTCTATTGACGTCTGCAATATATGTGGCACGTAAAAGCCATTGCAACTTGTCTGAGTAGCTACATCGGCCGCATGAGTGAGGGGAACATATGCAGACCCCTCGGCATGGTGCCCTCCCCGTGTGCCTGGCTCACCACACACAAACAACCACACGGTAAGTAACTTCGTACACAACCTTGGTCTTCACTACAACCCTCACATGGTGTTCTTTATTGAGAATGAAAACAACAGCTTCTTGAGAATACAGTTCCTAGTACTGTGTCATGCTGTTTTGCAGCATCAGACCCCTGTCCACCGAGGCACCATGTCCCTTCAGATGCCAGGCCACGTGTGCATGTTCAATCTATATAGGCATCCAAAGTACTCAATCTCATGACTCACTGCATGCATGAGTTCAGAGTGCATAAAAATTCAGCTCCTCATTCCACTTGTCCGCAGGCTTACCCCATCATTTCCGCCACCAGTTCCCATCAGTTTCGCCAGCCCAAACCCTTCACCAACCGCTTGACGACCGGCATTAGCAGCAGGACAACCGAGAGGACAAAAGATAGCGCCGCGTTGCCCCGCGGGTTCTCCCACAGCACGAGGAGGTCCCGACTGGCCCCGCCAGCACACCCAGCCAGTCTCCGAGCAGGAGCACTCACTCTTGCTTAGCGTGTGCCCTCGAGCTTGTCCTCATTATCAAAGCATACAAGGCCCCCAGAGCCTCCACAAGGACGTCTGCGCGGAGTGCAGGCAGGCGCAGATTGGTAGGAAATCTTCCAAGCCCCAGCCTCAGCCCCAGCCGCGGTACCAGAACCGCTGCGCATCAGCATCGCACTTACCGCGCGGAGGCTCCTTCTTTTGCAGCTCCGCGCGCACCTCCTTGCGCACCAGGTCCTTGAGCTGGTCGATTAGCTCCTGCGGAATATCGCTCATCTGGAGCTTAGGCGGTGTGGACATTTTGAGGATCTTTTGCAGTCTGTGTGTAAGCCTCAGCCCCAGCCTCAGCCCCTCAGCTACAAGTGGGTTGCCCGGCGAGCATCAACCGCGAAGAGTATGGGGGCAAGTGGTGGTGGCGGACATCGTTGCGATTAGGAGGTTGGTTTGTGTGGTCAGGGGTCAGGAGATTAGTGTTGAGAGAGCGGCCATAACAAGGAGTGCCGTGCCGTGAAACACGGCTCACCACCCATGGAAGACACCCTTTAGTGGGGCCGGCCGCGAGCATGGGCCGCGAGACAAGACACAATCATACATTGGCAGTCTTCCAAGCCTCTGCAGCGTAACGGCCTCGGAATTACTTGGCAACCTGGCCGCGCAAGGGTGCAATTGGCCTGTGACAGCCGTGGCCATGGGAGGCGATGGGCGGAGGGGTCGCAGCTGCCATGGAGCTGCAGATAGAACAGGCAGCCGGAATGTCTGTTTGTGGGGCGACGCTGGGTGAAGACAGTGGTGAGGTGCGTAGCAGTTGCGATGGTCGGAATGTGTGTACGGTGTGGGGGGATACGCACTGTCACCGTTGGGATTCGCGCCGCTATGGTAGTGATGCATGACCACATCCCCAAGCTCATAGCCAAATATTTGAGGAGGTCAAGGAGTCTGGTCAATGGCCTCCGGAAACTGCGAGCCGGCGTGCAACCCCCCACCATGCCCCCGACAGACACGCACACACCCCATCCACAGTAACAGCCCGGCAGCGCCCCCGTCAGGCCTTTGCAACGTGCATCGTGTGCCTTTGTCTTTCGAGTCGCCAATGACAGGTTAGATGAGCCTGGCGCGCATGAGCATGGATGCATGAAGAGGCAGGCCGCCGCGTGGACGTGAGCTGAAAGTAGCAGGGCCCGGTAAGCAATTGACGAGTGTTGCGGAACTAATGCGTACGTAGACCAGAGCGGAAGGCGGAGTGGGCAGGGGGCAGGGAAGCAAGGGGCAGGGAAGTCTGCAGCCTGGGCAGCCATCTCACACCATGCATGTTTTATGACGGATTCGTATTTGATGGATGGTACACCCCCGCTACTTGAGAGAGGCGGGCGTGCAGGCGGGGCCTGCACCCCGCCACGTTCTTAGCTCCCGCCGGGGTCGCCCAAGGGCTGCCCGCGTTCGAGACGCCTGCGCGCGCGTACTATGTTATTGAGGCTGGCTACTGCATGGTCGTGCAGGGAGTCGCAGCACGAGCGTGCTTGGTGGTGGGTCGCGCCCATCTCGGTGAGGAGCGAATGGAGGTGCCTGCAAAGCCCAGACCAGGCATCTCCCCTGGCCCAGACTGATGGCCGTTTGTGTACTCGCCGTGTACTCCACCTTCCATCCGACGTCGCGTGGTTGCGCAGGGAGATCTCAAGAATGTAGACGGTGTGGTTGGGGGCGGGTATGATGTGGAAGTCGGGGGATTTGGCTGCCGCCAGCTTTATTGGAGGGACCAACAGGATGTCGAGCCGGTACTTCAGGTGTCTGTCGGGCGCCCACGGCACCTTGTTGGGCAGTAGCCATTGTGGCAGGCGGGTGCTGTCGGCGTAGTCGGGTAGGTGGTCTCGTGATGTAGCGTCCATGACCATGTATTCGCCGCCGACTTTGCCGCGGGACGAGGTGCGAGCGATTGTTTGGACGGCTATGTTGTGGCGTTTGATGTACATGGCGCGGAGTTGTAGGTTGTCAAGGATATGGCCACCGGAGTCGGCGGCTCCGCATAGGGTTTGAACTCCTGAGTGCATTCGGGTTTATACGCGGGCATATGGGTGTGTGCACATTATTTGACATGGTCAGGTTGCGACATGCCGACATGTGAATTGCGACATACAGCCTGCGCAGCCCGCCAAGTGGGAAGGGCGCGCCGCGCCCGGCAGTGCCACAGCCACCTAACTTAGGACGCACGCCCCACACCACAGCACGTCTCTTTCCCGCCCGCACACCCCGCCATCCCCGTGCAATTGGGAATGGGTGCGCCACGCCCGGCAGTGCCACCTCCACTACTGTCTTGGGGCACGCGGCCATACTACCGCCCCTTTCTACCTCCCACTCGAGCGCGCACACAGCTTATCAGCTCGCCACCAGCCACCAGCTCAGTTCCCACCCTCTGGCGCTCGATCAGCGTTCCACAGCCGCTCTGGATCTATGGTAACGTGATACTGGTAACAGGAACGAGAGCTTGTGGGCGCACGGGCGTATATCTGCTTTTGCTTGCGCCTGGGCTGGGCGTAACCTGTTACTCGGGACTTGAGGTTCGGCCAATTCCCCTTTTTGCCGTGTACCACCTTACCCCCCACCGCACAAACTCAGGTGCCGCCCGTTGACCTCTCCAGCCAGCCGCTGCTGTCGCTCAGCGACCCCCTGGGCGATCTCGGGCTGCCGCCGCCGCTGCCATTGCCGGCGGACGGCGGGGAGGAGGGTCTGGGAGATGGCGATGAGCGCGTGGAGCTGCCGCCGCCGCCCGCGCTGGCGCTCCCCGCGCCTCTCGTGCAGGCGCTGCAGCAGCACCAGCGCCCGCAGCACCAGCGCCCGCAGCAGCAGTAGCTGTCCATGCCGCCGTCACGCGCAGTGTCCATACCGCAGCAGGGCAGCGTGGCGCGGCGATGGCGGTTGCGGCGGGCGCCGGGGGGGGGGGGGGGGCTGGGGCGCGTGCGGCAGGGTCGTCTCGCGCATCGACCTCGGCTGGGGCTGGGTGCTGGCAGTTCGGGTCAGAGCGGGGAGGGCGGTGAGCTGCGTGTGGGGTCTGAGCCGCCCGCTGGTGGCGCTGGCAGCAACGCTGAGCCCATGAGCATGTCGCAGCAGTGTGCTGTTTCTCTGTAACGGAATGCCGCCGCCTAGTTTCCGCCGAATTCCCCTGCGCCCCGCCCGCTCGTGCCCCATGCGTCTCTCTAAGTTTACACGCAGCTCACACACACACGCAGCTTCCTAAACGACACGCGCGCGACTATGCACTCCCACTCACGCGCCGCGCCAACCGCCACACCCGCCGTGCGCTCCACCGTGCCCAGACGCAGCTTCCCAAACGCGTGCGCGCTCAACTGCCAGCTCCCACTTCCGCGCCTGCCGACTAGCACCAACTGCCCGTGTGCGCCACTACAGTCAGGACGTCAGGTAGCTTCCGAGCCGGGCAACCGTACAACTACCTGCTCACACTTGCGCAGCTGCCGACTGCCATGCTAACTCCTGTACGGCTGAGGGGGCGTGGCGTGCCGTACACGAGTTGGTTGGGGGTTAGTCGGAGCTGTCCCAGAACCGCCATTATACTATATATTTGCAGGGCACTGTTTGCGTCGTCTACCGCACGCACACGTGGGAGCGTCGCTGCTGCACCGCTGTTGCCACCGGCGTAAAGGCATTGAAATGCGTAAATGCGAATGCGAATGCAGATGGTAGCGGAGGTTGTTGTCGCTTGCAACAGTTGCAAGCAGTGAAAGCGGTCAGCAGAAAGCACTGAGAGCTGACATGTTACCTCAAACGGACGGTAACCGCCGTCCGCTGCGGAGGCCGCCGAGAGCCGCCATGTACCAAATGAAACCAGGGAACTGCTGGGCTGGTGGGTCGCTGGCGTGCTGGCGAAACGCGGGGTGTGGCACGGGGTGTGCGGGACCAACCTGGAAACACCAGCGCCACCGACGCCCAGCAGCATATGGGGGGAAGGGAAGAAAAGAGAAGAAAAGGCAGTTGAAGTGGCGTGCGTGCTCTTGCTTGGCGGTAGAACCTTACCCGAACCATCAACAAAGCGGAACATCCCGAACATGCAGCAGTACCGTTCACTAAACACTCACTCCTTGCGTAGTCACAGCACTTAGCGCAGGCGTACGAGATCCCCGCAGCCATGTTGCCATCCATGCAGACCATGTGAGAGTCCTATCAGCACCAGGACGACTCTCTTTCCATCCAGACGATAAGGTAATGCCGTCTCTCCCCGCTCCATGCATACCCTATCACACAGCAGTACTCTCATCAGACACACGCAATTCCAAAATGGCTTCGCTAATTGCATGCAACATCGATACCGTTAAGCCACATTAAGCGTTGGGGGCATCCTGGATGCTAATCCCTGGCCTTTCCCTGCCTGGTGCAAGGCATGCCATGCCTTATTCCCTACCGCCATACAAAATTTGCATTGAAGTGCCATGCTAGTCCAGCGTACAGTGTCCAGCTGCCTCGTCGCAAGCGGCCTCGTGTAGGCGTCTCCTAACCCCGTGCGGAATGGCTCCCACCTACCTACTTTACAACCTGGACGGCAAGGCCCCTGTCGCCGCACTCGTGCGCGCCTTGTCAGGCTTGCCGAAATTTAGTATGCGCATGCAAGCCTTCAGCCAGCAATACCGCTGCTGCCCCTGTAAACATACCCACAACTAACCTTGCAGCCATACCCGACCACACGCTTCCTACCATGATCCTCCGTCCGACGTACGTGCGTGCATACGGTACCCCAATCCCGAATAATATGGCGAACAAATGACATACGTACATCCCGAACCCCTGCCGCCTTCCATGGACCCCTTGCCCCTTGCGCACAACCCAGTACCCGCCATTGCTTGTCTGCTGCGTACGTGTAAAGTAAACAACAAAACGAAGCCCGGCCAGACGGCCGGAGTCACTTACGATGCGTACGTGTATGGGCACATACAGCTGCAAGTGCAGCAACTTGTGCAGCACACGGAGCAGTTCGCAGTATGGACTCCGTCAGGATGTCATGTTCGATGTCATGCATGCACCACTCTGATAGATGGCGTAGCTACCCGCCCCTTCACGGTACAGAAACGTAGGGCGTATGTGCCGTAATTATTTGCGGAGTGCCCTGGCTTCGGGCCCCATGGTTACCGCAGTTCTTGGCCACACCGTCAAAGCGGCTGTCAGGCTCCCGTCGCCAACGCACACAGCCATGCACTGGTAGCCGAGGGAGCTGGCGGCGCCACTTTAACTTGCTGATACGCGCGAGCAATCCACCCACCTGGTCCGCCGCCTCCGGCCCCAGCTCACGCCCATCAGAATGCTTCAGACCACTCGGCGACCAACAGTGAGCGGCCACTCTACAATGCTTGCCGACGCTGGTCCTGCGTTACCCGGTCAGCTGTCAAGCTAACCTGTGGTGCACGCAATCAACACTCACCCACCTCCAGCGTCCGCATACCGGCCTCAACCCGTGGCAGCGTTCTTCACACCTGTGCCCATGTTCCACTTAGCACCCGCTCGACACGGCATACGTGCGTCCCAGGTTCTAAGCATTTCAAAGATGGTGTGGTACGTTACGGAGGCTGACACCGAATATCAGTTTGGTCCATGGATTGGCTAACGTCTCCCTTAAACCAACCCGTGCGCAACCCCTAGTCCACACTTGGTGTTGGTCGGCCTAATGTTCAGCATCTGTCGATAACAGTGTGTAAGAGAATCGAGCCATCGACAAACCCATACCGACCGGCGGCCACAACCAACTAGCTAGACCATCTCGCAACGCGCGTTGAGCTTAAGTAAGCTCAGCACGGATGGAACCCAGACGCGCCACGGCATTTTGCGGGTGCTGCGGTAAGCAAAAAAAAGCACGTTGTCCAGAAACACGCCGCCACCATACGGCAAAACACACAGCTTATAGACACGCGCCATGCATTCCATACCGCCGAATTCAGCCATTGAGACCCTCCTTACCTCGCCAGACATACACCAATCCTCAAGACACATGCCGCAATGGACGAGATTGGCACCAACCCCAGTACACCGAAGTACCATTCCAACCGTGAGCGGCCAGCTGGCGACGCCGGGTTGCGCTATGCACGCCATCAGCCATACCCATTTCGGGTGCGCCATCGACCCTACGGCCATCCCGTAGTGTTGGGGCAAGCCGCCAGTGCACCACCTCTCCACAGCCAGCTGTGCCATGTTTTGCGCAGTCCGAAGGCATGCGGTTTCATGCGTTTGTAACGAACTCATTGGCTCCTTAGAAAGAACTTCAGTTTGTAGGAAGTAACGTGCCAAGCTTACGGATCTCGCTGCCGTTGATTATTCCGACAGCATTTGGACACAGCCAATCCGCGCCTTCCAGACCCTCTGAATGCGCGCACTTCGCGGCACCCTCGCTCCATGCATTGCCGGCCACATGCATTTCCTCAAGCGGCCTTACTTGCCACCGCCGGCCGCAGCTGCTGCTGCACGGGTATCATCACCGGCGGCGCTCGTGGCAGTTGCTGCTGCATCCGCTGGCATACGCGCGCCGTCTGCTACATCTGCCGACGTCGTCGGCTCCAGCTTGATCTTCACAGCAGGTGGCGGCGAGGGCGCCTGCGGCGGCGGCTGTGGCATAGCTGCTGTCGACGGCTGCTGCGGCCGCCGCGGCGAGTTACCGTCACCGACATTACTGGCGCCGCCACCACCTGCTGTTGCGGTCGCCGGCGGCACACCGTCGGTGTCTGCCGCTTCCCCTGCTGCTCCAGACCTGCCGTCCAGACCTGCACCGCGAGCCGCACCTGCTGACTGCTGCTGGTCCATATCCACGCCTTGCTTGGGCGTCCGGCCGCCGCCAGCTGTGCCGCCGGCAGCATCAGGAGGCCTGGCCTCGCCCTCCTGGGCCCTGACCGCCATCGCCAGGTCGAGCAACGAGGCCCGGGCGCCTGACGCAGCGGCGGGCGGCGCCGCGTTCTGCTGGCCTTGGCCCTGACCAGCCGCCTGCTGGCGCTGCTGTTGCTCGCTCTGCTGCCGCTCCTCCGCTTGCATCAAAATGTCACGGATGATCTGCGAACGAATGCCGCTGCCAGCAGCAGCGCTGCCGCCGCCCCGCATCGCGCCAGCCTGCTGCTGCTGCTGCAACTGCTGCGGCGTAAAGCGGTTGTCGCCGTCCTCTGGCGTTCCCTCCATGGCCGCGTCGTCGCCCGACGGACCGCCATTGTCCTCCGCATCGTAGTCGCCGTCTCCGTCGGCGTCGTCCGCCGTGCCGCCGCCGCCGGGCCAGCCATCCGGCCAGCCCGCCACCCCGCCGGTCGGCAGCGTGTGCTGCTGCGCCAGCAGCTGCTGTAGGTCTAGCGGCAGCTGCGCGTGCGGCCCGTCACCGGACGACCCGGCGGGCGGGAGCGACGTAAGGTCGGGGATGTGTAGGCCGCCGGCATCGCCACCTGACAGTGGCGCACCGACGCCAGCAGCCGCCGCAGCTGCGGCCGCGAGCGCCATGTTGCCGGCCGCGACACCCGCCGACAGGTACGGCGGCTGGCGCATCGTCTGGTAGACGGGCCGCTGCTGCGCAAAATAGTAATGTGATGAACATCAGTAAGTAGCGTCAGGCGCAAGTGCACACAAATTCTCTCGTAGTGACAGGTATTTCACTGTGCCCGAGTCCTACGTCGGTCTTTCCTTGCAATGGCTGCTGAGCTATTTACTGATGCAGCATTTGCAGGTGCCACCTACCCGTCGCGGCACATCGTCGCTGTCGCCTGAAGCACATACAGAGAATGGTGCAGAAGCACGCCAGGAAAGGCGACAGACAGCACGTCGTCAGCACCATTCACACGCAAGCAGCAGTTCGGGGTGGCCGGTAAATGATCCATGCAGAAGTAACTGCAGTCTCCATTGTACAGCGTCATGGCCCACGAATTGTATAATACTAACGGCGTGCGCATGTGCCCTTGCATGTTAGTTCAGACGTGGCTGTCGTATATACACACGTACACACGTACACACACACACACACACAGACGCACAGACGCACGCACACACGCACACACGCGCACACACACACACACACACACGCACACGCACGCACACACACGCACCTCGCTGGTCCGGCCGTTTGCGTCGACGGGCATTGTGGCGTTGCAGCCTGCAGCAATAATGACATCAACATGTTTGCTCATCAGCAAAGTTATATATACTACTACATGTCCTTGCACGTGCAGTCTGCTGGCCACATGGCGAGCAGGCACAACTGGTGCAACTATCTAGGCACACGGCCAGCCTTCAAACCGTGCGTGGCAGGGTGTTCTGGGAGCTGTCCTAAGCTTGTACTCGAACGGTGCGTGGATCCACCACACACCCACCTGGCACGGCAGCTGCGTTTGGTGCCATCAAACTCTGATAGCAGGTGGAAGCGGCCGCATTGCTGGCAGAAGCGCTGCGGGATGCCCTCCCGCAAGACCACCTCCGCCTGAACGCATACACGCAGCAGGGACGGAAATGTAGAAGGAATACGGTATCAGCTCTCGGCCGCCGTGCACTCTGCTCGGTAAGCGTACATGTTCAAGCGTACCCACGTTGCAGCTTACCCAATTCAACAGGTCTATGTTCCAATGGCGTGCGACTTGCAAACGGCAAACGATGTACACTTAACTAACATGGACGTGCGTACGGTATGTCAGTAGATATTGGGCTCTATCTACTTCCTGTCGTTGCACTGATGCATTCACAACATGTAGCGCGCGGTAATGTGCGTGACTGTCTGCGCGCACCTTTAAATGGAAGTCGCATATCCTGAAGCGCTGGTGATACTCCTTGAGGCTGCTCAGGTCCACGTTGCAGTCGTCCACGTGGCACAGCAGCGGCCCCTTGCTGCCGTACCCGCCGCCGCCGCGGGCCCGCGCCCCGCCGCCAGGCGTCAAGCCGCCACCACGCCCGCCTCCTGCTCCACCCAGACCCAGCCCGGGCTCCTCGTGGTCTGGGTCCAGGTCCTCCGGGGAAGGCCGTTGCCGCTTGGACATGCCGCCCAGAGGCGCCCGGCTGCCGCCGTTCAGGCCGCCGCCAAGCAGGTCGCCGGGCCCACCGAGCGAGCCGCCAAGCGGCAGCAGTGAGCCGCTTGTGCCGGCAATCGCGCCCGGCACCGACCAGCGGCCTGCAACGCCACCGTCGGCTGTCAAGTGTGGCGCAAGGCCGCCTAGACCCAGCAGGTCAAACCGACCGCTGCGCCCGCCGCTCGCGCCGACTTCTGTGGCCAGGCCTCCAAGCCCCAGGCTCGCGCTACGCGGCGCCATCAGTCGCCCGCCGCCTGTCTGCCCAAGTCGCGGTAGGCCGGGGATGTCCACGAATCCTGCTTCTTCCTCCGCGCTCGCCGCGACCGTGCTCAGCATGTCTAAGGAGGAACGCTGGTGTGGGCCCAAGCCCGCGCCCCCTCGCCCTGATGGCCCGGCCGCATGCGGCGACAACCCCGAGCCCCCGTTCCGGTCCAATGCCCGGTCTGCTGACCCATACGCGCGTGGCTGCTGCTGGTGCTGCTGCGGCGGTAGAAGCCCCGGTGGGAGCGGCGGACTGCCGTCATCCAGGCGGCCTGCTGCAGCCCCGCCCGCGCCGCTGCGGCCGCTGCCACCGCCCGCCTCGTACGGCATGGGGCCGCCGGAGCCGACCTGCTGCAGGTATTTGACCAGGCCCGCCGGCAGCATCGCCATCAGCGGCCCTGACCGGCCCGAGCCCGACACCGACAGCGGCACCTGCTTGGAGCCCAGCGGCCCGCCAGTGGCCGCCAGTGCGCCGCTGGAGGTCAGACGCACGGTGAGACCCAGCTGCTCCAGCACCGGAAGCGGCACCGCCACGAGGTTGTCACGTTCGCCGCCGCCGCCGCCGCCGCTGCCGCCGCCGCCGCCGCCGCCGCCTCGCGTCGTTGCCGCAGCACCAGCGAGCTCGCTGTCCGGCGCGGCACGGTCGCTGCCACCGCCGTACCGCCGTGCGTACGCCTGTCTATCGTCGTCACCGCCACCACCACCGATGCCAGGCCCGCCGGCCAGCAGCTCTGACGGCAGCGACCGGCGCTGAAAGGGCCCGCCGTCTATACCGCCGACTCTTTCCGAGCCGGCCCCTGCTCCTGCCGCATGCTCCACCAGGTGTGATTGGCGCCCAAAAGGCGGCGGCGGCGAGCTGCGGCCGCCTCCCGGTCGGCCAGCGGTCAGGCCGCTGCCCGGCGGTCCTGCTTGACCAGCAAGGCCCCGGCCAGCGCCGCTGCCGCCACCGCTGTACCATCCTGTGCGGTCGTAGCGGTCTCCACGCTCCGCTGTTGTGCCTGCTGCAGCTGCTGGGGGGCGCATGCCGCCGGGGGGGCCTTCCCCGTAATCCGTCGGCCCGCCGCGCTCTGCGGCCCTGCTGCCGCTACCGCCGCTCGCCAGCATGGGCGAGTTGCGGAGCTGCTGCTGCGCAGAATGTCCACCTGCATGCGGCGGCGGCGGCCCTCCTGTGCCTGCTGCCTGCCCCTGCTGCATATGCGCGCCGGCCACGTGTGCCGGGCTTCCACTGGCGCCGCCCAGCCGGCCGTTGCCCATGCCACCACCACCTGCTGCACCCTCGCGGGCGTCTCGGCTGTTCGCATCCGGGGCGTACCCAAAGGTACCGCGGTCGCCCTCTCGCCCGTGCCCTGCACCGATCTGTTGCTGCTGTAGTTGCTGCTGTTGTGGTGCGGCGGAAGGTGCGGCCAGTCCCGCCTGCTGCTGCTGCTGTCGTGGCAACGGCGGGGGCGGCTGGCGGCCAGTTGTACTACCGCCACCACCAGCACCGCCACTGCCGCCACCACCACCGCCTGCTGCTGCCGTGCTGCCTTGACCTGTGCCAGGCTTCTGCTGCCCCTGCAGCGCATGCACGAAGTCCGCGGACTGCAGTAGCTGCAGCAGCGCCGTCGTAGTAACATTCAGCTCCTTGAAGATTGACTCGCACTCCGACAAGTGATCAGGCTTACTGACGGCCCAGCGCGCCAGCGCTCGTGCTAGGCTGATGTCGTTAATGCCGCTGCCACTGTTTCGGGTCGATGTCAGCAGCAGTCGCACAGATTTGGTGCTGAGCCTGAGAAAGGATGGCGCAGCGGCAATCTCCTCAAACCTGCGCAGCATCGATTACACAAATAAAGTAATAGACGGCGATGGGTTTCATGACGAAAGAACAATGCACGCACGCCTACTTGGCGACATGCTGGTAAGCCATGTAAGGCCTAGCTATCTATGCCTCATTCGTGCCGTGCAGCAATAATGTATGTTCATGGCATTAGCCTCATTTGTGCCGCCGTGCAGCAACAATATTCATGGCAGTCAGCCTTTTTCGTGCCACGCAACATTTATGTACACGGCAGTTAACCCTCATTCGTGCCGTGCGTGCAACTTTTATTAACACGGCAGTTAACCCTCATTCGTGCGTGCGTGCAACTTTTATGAACACGGCACTTAGCTTCGTGCCGTACGTGCCCAGCTGCGCACATTTCATTACTTGCATGTACACCCGCGAACGCACACGCACCTGTCCTTGGCGTAGGATAGACACATCTTGACCGTGTGCTCCAGCAGCACCGCCAGCGCCGCCTCCAGGTACATGCAGCAGGTGTCAGGGCCCATGCTGCGCTGCAGGAACTGCTCGCAGGCAGAGGTGAGGCCGGGCACCTGTGCACGCATACGCACATGGCAGAGTACATGGGTTGATTGCTTGGTACATGAACGCATGCGCTGTTTGCGTGTAGTAATGAGCAACAATCAGTTACATACGCCCGCCGCGTCAGGCTATGCAAGTTGACTGGGGCTGCTGCTGGGCAGCTGTGTCTGTCCGTTTATTCTACTTTTAGATGAGCAAAAGAACAGCATGGCTGGTGCTCTTACTTGACACGCACTGCACATACAGATACATAGCACCCAGACAGCGCAGCGAAGAGTAACATGGACGCATACACACCGACACGTGTCTGCTTTCACCCAGCATGCAGTCATGTCTACATACGACGATTATATTTCAGTACCAGTTTGGCCAACTGCGGAGATGTGTGGGTTTCATTCATCCATCGCCCGCCTGCCATAGACGCACGGATTGACCACCAGCAGTGCGCCCTGTCGACCAGCGGCGGGCTTGCACATGCCCAACTGATGCAGTCCAGCTGGTGCTGCTAGATTATATAGTTTGTAATAGCTGGCGCGTGACATTCAGGGTTGCAGAGACATCAGTCATGCCTAGTACTGCTGCTGCTGCTGAATTGCTTGTAAGGATGGAGCATATTAGAGCGAGGCATTATTCAGGGCTACGTGCTGACACAAGTTCGTCCAATCATCAGTGCGTGCATGCTAATAGTGCGCCGCATGTAGGCCGCCTTTACTTCCCTTCGTGCACTGCTTGCCGGTCATGTAGCGGGCGGGTATACGCACGCACGCACCTCCAGCTTCAGGCACACATCATAGATGGGCACCACAGTGGTGGGCGTCAACTTGCATTCGCCTCGGTAAAAGCTGGAAAGCACCAGCTCCAAAGCCTCACTGTCCACTCCCTGGATGGGCAGTTCCTTGCCAGTGGCCTCACCTGCGGGTGCGCGTACAGGCACGCACGGCAGCAGCAGGCTATGAGTATCAACAGCTACCTACGGTCTGGGTAGCTAGCTAGGGTATTGGTTGCTCGGAAATCCTATGCGCTCTACCGGCAGCGTTGATGGTGTCATGTCACTCGCGCGGCCCCAGCAACAGCAGCATTGCCTGACTACCAAAGTAATAAGGGGTCGGACTTTCAAAGGGGTCGCATAGCAACGAGTACGGCCAACGGCGAACGAAGTAGGTAAACGGCGCGTCTTACATTACGGTCAGAAATAGACCCCATGCATGCAACAGCGCGTTCGGACGGATACACCCCTAACTCGCTCGGTGCATACGTATGCCCACATACACTCGCGCGCACGAAGTGCATTCCATCTGATGAGGTCCTGCTGGACTCGAGCCCTTCTGTGTTTCTGTGGGTTTCCCATGCACTATCAAAATACGCGACCTTACATGCATGCTTGTATGGTTGTCAGCAGTTCAGTTTCGTTCTCCGGCTTACCGTGCCCAAAGACGTTTGAGAATTTCCGCGAGCACGCTGCCAGCACCACTTGGTGTGCGTAGACTGCAGGCAGGCAGGGAGCACACGCTGAGACAGAGATGATGGTGAATGATAGCAAGAAACCGTGGCAAGTAGAAAAAAACTACAGCAAAGTCAACGTGAAGCACTACGTGTACGTACGGCTCTATCTAGTCAATACATCTCATCCCGTACGTCACGCCGCCACCGCCGGCAGGCAGTGACTGGACGTACACGCGTGTGGCATGCATACGCTTCGAAAGCCATTCGCATTGCCAGAAATGCATGTCCCGGTTACGCGAGTATGGTTGTAAAGCTAGTTGGGCGGCGGATGCAACTAAACCGCCGGCGGCAAGTAGCTTGATTGCAGCCTGCCCGCGTGAGCCTACGTCCCGCCTGCTGCTGCTGCTGCTGCTGTGCAGGCTGTGGGAAAACCCGTGCAGAAGACGCATGCGGTACATGCTGAACCCATACTGCAGCCCGTGCCTGTGCATTCTGGATCTGTAACTGAGCAGTCAGCTGTCGTGGGTTGTGTCATGCGGGCCCCGCACGCAGTTCTGACTGCTGAGGAACTGCGTGCAGCTGGACCTGAGCAGCAGACTGCGCCTTCCCCCTGTACCCCTGAGTCCTTTCTGGCATGCCAAGCCCATTCCCGGCTTGCCCACACGCCGACGTGCCGCGACTCACTGCTCCTGCCATCAGGTCGCAGGATGACAATATCTGAGAGCCTCCTGTCGTTGAAGTGTGGTGCCAGGCCCGCGTACATGCCGCGTGCGGAAGCGTCGCGGTACACAAATGCCTACAGTGTCAATTAGCGGCAATTAGCACTCTAGGCGTCTGAAACACTGAACATTCAGCGTCCGACACAGCGCTGACCCCAAGGCCGTTGATACATGCAATAATAGCTGCAGCAATCCTCAGATATAGTGGAAATCAACTCCAATGCGGAAGCGAACAATAGGGGCGTGCAAATGCTTCGCGCGGTCGTCTGGACCGATACACGAGGCGTACCTGTGCACCACCTGCCTCTGGATCGGGTGGCAAAGCCATGGTGGCCCTGCGACCACTGCGCTTCAGTGGTCAAGCCTCCCCAGCAGTCCAGGCCGCTGCGAGTGCTTCTGACAGCACATAGCACCCCCGCGGTACATCACGAGGCCTTCAATGCTACAAAAACTGTGTGCTGTCACTATTCTGCTGGCATTCAGCCACAAGCACCAGGATTTATATGGACGGAACGAAGTGAACTGACTCAGGGTTTTGTTTCGGCAGCTGGAGTTTCTAGCCCATCAAAACTGACTGGGATGTCAGCAGCAACGCGTGAACGAGCGTGTTTGGGGAACGATTGCCGCTCGTCAAATTGACGAGCGAGCGCATGGGCGAGCGAGCGCATGGGCGTTCAGGTGGGGAACCCGGCGCCATGTTTTATGTTACAAATACTGTTACAATGTCTATGCGTGTCGATGCAAGTTAACGGACATTTGCTTTCACTGGAAACGGTCCACGCATAATGCGCGCTTTGAGCCTGCGTTGGTGCCTGGTTGACCTGGTGGCTACAAGCCTCTACATGTATGAATAATATGCGAATGGTAAAGCTGACTTGGGAAGTTGAACGGAAATGTCACAGGCTGGGATGCTCAACCAGGACGAGCCCATTCTCATTGCAGCCAGCAAGGTGTGAAGTGGGTGCTGTCAGGAGAGATATTGCACGGGATCGGGTACGCAAGGCAGACATGTACGTGCGCCGAACTTTCATCCATGTCAACGTGCGTGGCATTGCACTTACCGTCACGCTATGGTCCTGTTACTTGGCCGCTCAGTGGCCGCCGCCTGGTATATGGGACAGACTTGAGACAGCTCCGTCATGCAGCGAAGCGGCGGCAGCGGCAGGACCAGCAGCGACGCTGCCACCGCCTGAAGGGCGACAGCCCCACTGTTACGGGTAACATGTGCCACCGCAATTTGCGCTACTGACTCTGACTGGCCTGCTCCCGTGTCGCCTGCAAGCCGACTACGCCTTATGATCTGGTCTGCGTTTGCACTAGTTTCGTACAGCACGCCAGTAACTGTGTCTACATCATCCTTACAGCCGGCCTGATCCCGCGTGCTCTTTCGTGAACGAATGCCTGTATCATTCTGGCAGAACTCTGATGCAGGACACCGTGGATTTTAAGAATTGGTCACCAAACCATGCCATGGGCCTTGCTCATGTGCACGTATGACGGCAGTGTTGCGGACGGACGGGCCTGCAGTGCACGACTGTATCCGCTGTAAAAGGAGTTCATGACTAAGCGGATGCAGGGTACGGGCCAATGGTTTTGAACCAGCCCTGGATGTGCATGAGAGCCCCCAAAGGCCCAAACCCTGTAGCGCAACATGCGAAGGCGTTAAATCAGAGGCTGTGATGACGTGTATGATGTGTATCTATCAAGGTGCTGCACCGCTGTGCAAGGATGCTGCAATGGGTATCTACCAAGCACGCACTGAGACGCTACTATGCAGTACGCGGGATGCAGGGACACGGTGCATCTGCAAGCACACGACCAGCAGGGGCACTGGTCAGGTGCGGTGTATTACGAGTGTCGAAGTGCAGAGAACCACGCACCTTACTTTGGTGCGGCCTCTGTGCATTGTGGAGACGCGGTGGTCTGCGCATGGCCAAAGTTGCAGGCAGCGGATACTGATGTGTATGGCCAAGGGATGTTGGGTGGGCAGCATGTCGGCCGCACGTGTCATGGGGAGCCGGGGGCAATGCGTTAGGGGGAGTGGCGGGCACAGCTGCAGGAGGATTGAATGATGAAAGGCTGCGCACACGGGATGGGCTCTGCGATTTGGGTCTTAAGCGGCCACGATGCTCATACACATACATCTACATAAAAATGGCGCTTCGTGCTGCTGGAGCCCGTTTGGGCGCTCGGCCCCTCGCGAACGGGTGGTCGGGCAGGTGCGCGACTATAATGCTTGCCGACCAAGCTTAATCAGCCAGCCGATCACATTGTCGTTAGAAGTTTTGGATACTGTTAGTTCACGGCGCTATATCCCAGCAGTCCAAGGAGCAACCTGCCATTGAACAAGGATCTTTGCGCTCGGGCCATGCATTTTACTAGACTTTGCTCGCATGGAACAGGCGCGCTCTGGCCGTTCGTGCCCAGGCGGGCGCCAAGTCGGGCGACTACGTGCAGGTCCACTACACGGGTGCGGTGGGATGGGAGCGCAGGTTGGGGCTAGGCCGTGGGGGTCAGTAAGCAGGGCCAGCCACGTTGGGCGCGTAGGCAGGGGGTTTCACCGGCGTGAGTAGAAATATAGCAAGATGCCAAGGTCATCCAGCGGTGGGGACAGGCTTCCCGAGACTTGGGGTCGGGGTGGGGTGGGGGGTGGGGTGGGGGGTGGGGCGCTGTTCCACCATACCCAAACACGGGCGCTTGGACGGAGGCGGCCACGAAGGAACGCTTAGCCATATCTCAGGGCGTGAGGGTGTCAACTTTAGGGAAGGGAAGGCCGATGCCCAGGGAAGGCCGATGCCCAGGGAATCCGACGAACGTGCGGAATTGACCTCCTGTTTCTCTCACTTCACTTGTACCAGGCACGCTCGATGACGGCAGCGTGTTCGACTCCTCCCGCGAGCGCGAGCCGTTGGATTTCATCATCGGCGCGGGCAAGGTAAGCCGGCTGGTCTGGACTTGCGACCCCAGTGGTGGGACCCCAGTGGTGGGACCCGCATCGGCCACTCGGGCGGGTTTTGGATGCTCGAGCCGGCTTGGTCGGTGTCCAAGCGCGGTTGGCGGTATGTCCGTGTCTTGCACACCCGCACTATTCGCTTCTTTTGGCCCCTCAAACGAGTTACCGGTATCGGGATGTCATGAAGATACATGCTTCCACCTCGCATCTCCACAGGTCATCAAGGGCTTCGACACTGCTGTGAGCGGCCTGGTCGAGGGCGGCAAGCGCAAGCAGCGCATTGAGCCGAAGGAGGTGAGAGCGGGCTGCCGGGATGAGATGCGGAATGTATTAACGTGTGCTGCGTTGGCGCGGGACGGGCCGGTCACCGGGGCGCAGCCCCTGGGAAGCTGTGCGAGTGTGTCATGGGATGTACGGTATGGGTTTTGTGGGATGCATGTCACGGATGCATATGTTTCATGGGATGCGTGACTCGCCGCCGTCCCTTATCCTCAACAGCTGACCACCGGGTCCCTTTGGCAAAGCTCGAGACAGCACTCGGCAGTGCTCAACGCGGGCTCGCGTTCTCGCCAGGGACGCTTTAGCGGCGGCCCGCCACTTTTGTTGCACTTCCAGCAGCCACGCAATCGCCACCACCTTTGCACATCCTCACACCACACAGGCGTACGGGGAGAAGGACCCCAACGCCGTCATCTCTGTGCCCATCAGCCAGGCGCCGGCGGGTCTGGAGGCGGGCATGAAGGTGCGCGCGCCTCCCAGCGCGTGTGGGCGTTGTCCCGGCATGTCCCGTCCCGGGGACACATGCCGTCACTTCAACACACATATCATACGGTACACCGCCCATGTGCTTCCCTTGCACTCTCTAACACACACGCACACACACAAACTGTGGTTAAGTATGCTCTCAAGGTAATCCGCGGCCGTACCTCTGCATCGCATACACTGTCCTGCGCGTACTGGTTTCCTTGTGCTCTTGAACACACACGTGCGCGGCCCCCCCTCCGCCCCTGTCCCCGCCGCTACCCGCCGCAGGTCCAGCTGTCCAACGGCATGGTGGCTGCTGTGGCCAAGGTGGACAAGGAGTCCGTGACCCTGGACCTGAACCACGAGCTGGCGGGGCAGGCGCTCACCTTTGACGGTGAGCGAAAGGGCAACGGTGCTGTGGTGGTCGTCTCTCTCTGTGTGTGTGTGTGTGTGTGTGTGTGTGTGTGTGTGTGTGTGTGTGTGTGTGTATGTGTGTGTGTGTAGCAGCGGCCATAATCGTGTTGCTCATGTTGCCATGTCTGGTGACATGCACTAGCGCGCAGGCGTGCCGTGTTGTCTTCCACACATCACAAGTCATTGGCGCTCTGCAATCTCGTCAGGCTCTTTCCAGCGGTAGACACAGCTCCCAGTCAACCTGTCATTTTGCCCCCCCCCCCCTGTGCAGTTGAGCTCATGAAGCTGGTACCCAGCGAGCGCCTGCAGAAGGCCACCTTTGCAGCCGGCTGCTTCTGGTGCGTCAGGGAGTGTGTCGCAAACCAGATTGGGGTATTGGCAGGTGAAAGTGTGGAGCGTTGTGGGACTCTGGTGCCCTGTTGGCCTGGTGCCGGTGGGTGCAGCCCCCATGCCAGATGGCTCTGGGCCTCGCTCACCGGCACACACACATACACACACGCGCATACAAACACACACACACACACACACACACACACACACACACACACACACACACGCTGCTGCAGGGGCCCGGAGCTGGCCTTCCAGCGTGTGCCCGGCGTGCTGTCCACCGAGGTGGGCTACAGCAACGGCGAGGCCAAGGACCCCACCTACGAGGAGGTGAGGGCGAGGGACGGGAGATAAGGGAGGGATGAGGGAGGGAGCGAGGGAAGGAGGTTCACGGAGGGGCGGGAGGGTAGGCGGCCTTGGACGGGGGCCGCTCGCAGCAGTGCGCAAGGGGCTGGGCACTCTGACTGGGCGGGCGGATGCATTTCCAGGGCTGGGCGGCGGCGCGTCATCTGCCGTGTTGTGTGGCTTCACATCTTGTTTGTGTGGCCTGCAGGTGTGCGAGGGCACCACTGGCCACGCGGAGGTCGTGCAGGTGAGGCGTGCTGAGCGGTCGGGTCGACTTGCGTTGTGTGCTTGTGTGCTTGTGTGTATGTGTGATAGGTGCGCCCATATCATATGCTCAAAGACAGTGCTAATGCACGATGCATGCCGCATGCACGGTGCGATGAGGATTGCAGCCAAACATTTCTGACACCTCTTGTGCGAGAGCGCCCCGCAAGGGACCGCCCACTGAACGTACTATGCTGAAACGACTGAGCACCATCGAGCCACGCATGCACCGCGTGACGCATTCGCCGCTACCGCCCATGCCTGCTGCAGCAGCAGCCCACCCCAGCATAACCTCTCCCATCCTCCGTTTCGGTTCCCACACCATCGCATTCACGCTATAAGTCCTTTCCCTTCCCTGCCCTCCCACTCGTGCCTACTACCCATTGCATGTCCCCTCCCCTCCCCACCCGCTCTCTCTCTCTCTCTCACACACACACACACACACACACACACACACACACACAGGTCCTGTACGACCCCGCTGACGTGTCGTACGACCGCCTGCTTGAGGAGTTCTGGGGCCGCCACAACCCCACGCAGCTCAACCGGTGGGGCCGGGGCCCGGGGTTGAGGGCCGGGGGTGGGGGCCGGGGTGGTGGGCCGGGGGCCGGGGTGGTGGGCCGGGGTCGTGGGCCGAGTTGTAGACAGACTGCTTTGGAAGGTGCAGGAGCAGCGGGAGTGAGGGGTGCAGGTGCGACAGTGGGTGTGGGTGCGGTAGGCCCGGGGGTTTAGTTTTGGCACGCATGGGTCCCGGGTTTAGGTCTCTATGCTGGACTGCACTCGAACCCCTCTTACCCCATCGCTCCTCCTCCCTCCTCCTCCCGGCCCGCAGCCAAGGCAACGACGTGGGCACTCAGTACCGTAGCGCCATCTTCACGCACACGCCGGAGCAGCTGGAGGCAGCCAACAAGAGCAAGGCTGCCTTCCAGGCCAAGTTCAAGTGAGTACGAGTAGGATGGATGGAAGCCGCCGTCGGTCCTTGTTGCTCGTGTGCACGAATGAGGGTAGGCCGTTGGTGTGGGTGTTTGAAGCAAGCGCTGCTATCACTGTTAGTCATGCACACGTTAGGACTTGCGGTTGGTTTTGCGCGGTTTTGCGATGGGTCAGACGGGAGGTGCGCACGCTACCAGTGCTCGTACCGGTTTTGGCCCTCCCTCGCCTTGAGGAGGTTCCGTCGTCCTAAGTTCCCAAAGTGCCCTTACTTTACAAAACGCTTTCCAGACCGGCCGTTTGCATGTGATAAATGCCCGCTCCACTTTCCCGCCGTACTCTCCAGGGACCCGATTGTGACGGTGGTTGAGCCCATCAACAACTACCATTCCGCCGAGCCCTACCACCAGCAGTACCTGGCGCGCGGCGGCCGCTTCGGCCGGCCGCAGAGCGCCAACAAGGGGTGAGCAACCATGCCACAAAGGATCAAATGGTGTCGTGGACTGCAGCGTTTGTAGGTTACTCGGAGCGGCGTGGGGGCAGTCAGGGGCACCCGCCACGTTGCTAACTCGTTCCCTGCCTGTTTCCGGCGTGCTACTTGCTCCACAGCTGCGACGACCCCATCCGCTGCTACGGCTAAACGGCCGGCGGTGAGAGCGGCGCCCAGAGATGACCCCAGTTGGCCTCGCGGACGCACGTGCTTGGAGGAGAACGCGCAGGACTGCAAGCAGGGTCATTTGCCGACCCCCAATCACGTAACAACCGAACCCCAATCACGTAACAGAGCCGGCCGCTAACAGATGTGGCTAGAGGAAGAGTTTGTTTGTGCATTAGTACGTGTGCAGGTTTCAGGGGGGTGGGCTGCTTCTAGGTGTTGTTTCCGTGTCACGTTTGGGGCTTAGGTGATGAAGTTATCACGCCGGGCAGTTTGGTATGGGCAGACGGAAAGCAGGACAGCGCAGGAGGTACGGTTCGGACGGTTATCCGGTGTTGCGATGTAGGACACGCAGACGGAAAGCAGGATACAAGTACATCGAATGAACGCATTGCTTACGTTGTGACTGTTGATGTTCCCGGTGAACGGCTACCACGCGACCCTTGCCCCCAGCAGGCCGGCACGCATCCTGCGACCAACCCACCCGTTGCGGTATCGGGGCGGGACCTCCTCTATCTAGCGCTCCCACAGCAGCCGTGGCACAGCAGCCACAGCCCACATCAGGTGCAGGCAATGCAGCTGCCCCCTACCTTGCGTCGAAATTCAAGGGAAATACAGCCGACAATGCACACTCTCCGTCTTCGTCTCGTTAGAAAGCCATTCATTCAGTAGTCAGGCTGCTGCGCCGATGCGCTGATCACGGTGACGCCAGCTCTATTCAGTTTCATGTATGACTGACCCAGGCCAATACCGGCAATAGGCCACGTGTCGCGTGGCGTCACGCCACGAACTCCGCCGATCTACCTAGGCCCTACATCACATCGCCGCCACCAGTCCACCGGCATCAGGCAATGAGGCAAACATCCCCACAAGCCACCAGCCCGGCCCCGTTTCCACCATGCATCTCCAGGTCTACACATCACGAGTTCACGAGTACATCCGAGGGCAACGCCAGTTACGCCTCACGGCATCACCCCGATGTGCCGGTCCCCGCAACTGCTGTCTGCGTCCACGTGAGCTCGTTGGCCGGGTCGTAGGAAGACCGGCACCGCAGGATGCGCAGTTTGGACAGGCCGCGGTACATGGGGTCGTACTGGGACGGCAGCGTCTGTGCACGTACGGGGAATGAAGGACACGGGCGTATGTGGTGCGACCGCACCGGGCCAGCGATTGGAATTAAGGGTTGAAGGCGCGTTGGCGTGCATGAGATACGCTCCGGTGTGTGTGTGTGTGTGTGTGTGTGTGTGTGTGTGTGTGTGTTTCGCGGGTGCAGTGCTGATGAGGGCGTGGCAAGAGATAAGAGACCGAACCCCGGAGTCGCGGGTGCAGCACTACTTACCCCAGAGAAGTTCCACACGCCGCCACCCGGGTGCAGCAGGCTGTAGGGGTTGCGGCAGGAGGCGCCGCTGCAGTGCACCAGCGCCGACAACACCGCGTCCAGCCGGTTCGCAATTCGCAGCGGCGCTGTCGTGATCCTGAGGCAGGCATGGCGACGTCGGGTAGGCAGGTGTGGGCAGGAGCAGGCAGGCGCTGCTCAGAGCCTCCGCGCATTGTCCATACATCGGACCAGCATCAGCTGAGAGGCGTTAGTTTGGGCAGCAGGGTGACGGACGGAGCAGCCAACATGCATGCAAGCTTGTTGCGCCTGCTGCAGGATTAAAATGCCCCCGCACGCACCTCACAGTCAGCCCGTCACGCAACCCGCAGGTCGACAGCCCAGCCGCCCGCGCGCCCCGTCCCGCACAGCAACCATCCATTCCGCCGCCCCAGTGCCGGTACATGCACACTAATGCACACACCTGTTGCTGAGCTCGTAGGGGTCTGCCGCCAGGTCGTACAGCTCCCGGTTGCCCTGGCACCACACCGTGTACTTGTAGCACGTCACGCCGGGGTCCAACACATAGCGCGCCGAGAACAGGTTGGGATCGCCCGCGGCCGTTTGGGCGTCACGAGGTGACGGCTGGAGCAGTTTGGTGTCAGTGCACAGGCGCAGCGCTGCAATGGAGCCGACAGCCAACATGCGGGCACAATAGAAAAGCATTTTAGGACATGTAATTGGCTGGGCTAAAATAGCATGTCGTGTGTTAGGCGGGACAAGGTAAGGCAATGCGGAGGCCCTAGGGCCGCATACGTACCTTTGTAGTGCGCAGAAAGGTTTGCAACGACGTCAACCGTGAAGTTGGTTCGCGCCGCGGCGTCCCCTTCCCAGCCCTCAAGGATTGTCCTGTCATATGGGTGCCATCCGTCACTCGAATCTCAGGAGCGCAATACGACATCGGAATACATGCGCAGGATGGGGTTGTTGAGTGCTTCAATAGATGTTCGCCTGAGCGCACGTGGCATGTCCGAACTCACGTGTCACGCAGCATGGGGCCGCCCCATGCGGCCTTTTCAGAGCCAGCGGCCGCCACGCTGCCGCCTTCAGTCTGGCCGCTAGCTTCTGGCGCCGGTGCCACAGACGCCAGCAGCACTTGGGTGTGTGCCGCCGCCAGCTGGGGGTTCAGTGGCATGGGTAGTCCATCCAGGTGGCCGGGCAGCGCCAGGCCTGCGTGGTGGTGTTTTTTTTGGGGGGGGGGGGGTTCCATTCATGATTATTTAAGGAGTGGAGGCGTCGCCAGGTAGCCCGGCGGCCCAGCCACAAGTTCGTGTGTGGGGGCGTGCAACGGTTAACTGCTGCTGCACTTAGTCAGGGACTGTGGCACAGGGATACCTGTACACTGCAGGAATGAAGCGCACACAACACAAGCGAGCGCCCCAATGGAACGGCGCGCGTGACAGCCCGCACTACCTGCTACCCACACGCACCTGCCAACGCCAGGATCGTGGGTGCCAGGTCTACTAGGTTAGCCTGGTACGGCAGCACCTGCGTGTATGGCATGAATGTACGTGCATGCATGTACAGTCAGCAGTGGCGGTCTGTGGCGCCGACGACGGCAGGCCGGCGTAATCAGGCCATCCCTAGCCCGCTGCCGTCAGCACGCGAGCCACCAGAAATAGCTTCTGTTCCGTTCGCGTCGCTCCCCTTCCCGCCAACATTCCTCCGTCCTGACCATGTCATCACCACCACCAGAAGTGGCAGCCATGCCCCTCTGCAGCGCTTCCATTTTACCTGCCCCGCCGGAATGCCGGGCCCGCGGATGAAGAATGGCACTCGCACGTCTTCCTCGATCGGCAGGTTCTTGCCGTCCAGCAGCGAAAAGGCGCCCATGTGGTAACTGCAAAGTTGGGATGCATGTGTTGATAGGATGTTGCAAGGAGGCTAATGATAGGCACGATAGGATTGCTGGAATACAAACAAGGCTCTTACTTGAGGCTTATTTGGCAAATACACGCAAAGCGCATTATGCTACGCACAGAGCTGTGGAAGGGGTTTTGGGCAGCCGGCGCGGGGTGCCTGTAAGACCGGACAGAGGACGGAGAAGGCTGTTTCTGTTGCTTGCTTGGCGTAAATACGTACGTACCCGTTGTCAGATGTGAAGATGACGTAGGTGTTGTTGAGCACCCCGAGCCGCTGAAGCTTGCCCACTGCAGGTTCAATCGGTGGGACCAACAGCCGTACGGTACGTAAGGAGAGTGCTTTCGCAACCCTCATCAGTCCATGCTGACAAGCAACCCGCCGACAAGGCTTTGCCAGGACGCACGCCCTCCCGAGGCGGCCCCTCCCTCCACGCACCAAAACTCACGCACGCAGCTGCATCAAGCGTGAAAACTACATGCACGCACGTAGCGGCTCGCTCGCTCACCAATGGATCCGATCAGGTCATCCACGGAGCGCAGCGCCCGCAAGCGGTACAGGTACAGGCTGTCCATGAAGGCCTCAAACGTGGCGTCGACGGCAACAGCGCCCCGGCGCGGCAGGTTGCGGTTGCGGAAGTCCCAATTGAGTCCGCGTGGCACCTGATTCTGCGCAGGCATGTGCGGACGGGCGGCATGCATGCACACGTGCGTGCGCTTACCAGGGACCGTCCGCCTTGCAGTGATTGGAAAGGTGCGTGGGACCCGGTGCGCGTACACCGCCCAGCCAGTCACGCACCCGGCTCGACACACCTCGCTCGCTGAGTAGAGGTTTGCATATTGTTTGGCCGGCGTGGGCGGGTACCAGAGGATGCCGTCGGTGCTGGAGCGGTGTGGCGCGGTGGGCGCCACGTAGAGGAGGAACGGCGCGTTGGCGGCTGCATAGGAGCTGCGTGAAAGGGCGGAAATAAACAGCAGCAGGAACATTTCGGCCCTCATGTTTGCTCGCATGCAGGAATGCCCACGTAGGCGCCTTGCACGCATTACGGTACGTAAGCACTGCCCGTAATGAGGTAGGGCGCCAGCACCCAGCAGCAGCAAACATGTTTACATGGCACGCCTACCTACCCAGCAATACCCACGCACCCGATGTAGTCCAGAGCCTTGGTCATGATGAGTTCGGTCTGATACTCCCCGGGGTAGCACGTGCTGGCGGCACCACTGAGTGAGAAACAACTGTTTGTCATGTTGTAGGCCTGTGGACAGGTCGGGCCGCCGGGGGGCGGGGCCAGGATTAACGAACAGCGTGCGTGTGCGTAGTCCGTTTTCGCAGCTGATGCAAGGATGGAGGCGGAACCGCATGCATGACTGCGTGCACGGCGGGCCGGACCTAGCTCGGAACCCCCCGTAACCCAGCGTGCAGCCAGCACCCGTTGAGGACGGACGCGTTCACACGCCCCGCCCCGCCCGCCCGCCCCACAGCTCCCTTCTTGGCTTCGGGCCAAACCAAAACCGGCCCCAGCCATGGGATGAACCGCACGTGCGGCCATGCAGCATGGCACGCCCTGTACGCATGGGTCGCACGCACGTTGACGGTCAGCGCCTCGAAGTGGGTGAAGCCCGCGGGGGCGTAGCCGCTGGGCGCGTACGTCTCCAGGTACTGGTTCAGGAACTTGCCGACAAGGCCAGTGTTGTAGCCCGCGGCGCGGAGCCAGACCGGCAGCCAGCTGTGTGTGTGTGTGTGTGTGTGTGTGTGTGTGTGTGTGTGTGTGTGTGTGTGTGTGTGTGTGTGTGTGTGTGTGTGTGTGTGTGTGTGTGTGTGTGTGTGCAGTGAGCGGTGGGGCGGGGTCAAGAGGAAGAGGCGCCACCGTGTGTCGGGGTCGCACTGAAGGGCCTCAGCATGAGAGGATGATGACTGGTCCGCCTACCCCTCCCCTGGCACTCCCCTGGTCCGCCGCCTCCCCTGTCCCCTGCTGGCGCTCCACGTTTTTTTCCTTTTCGATGTCCCTACATTGAAAAAGGGTTGCCCAGCAGTAGATAGCACTCACTTTCTGTCCAGCTGCTGTTGGTAGAACCGAACGAAGCCGCCAGAAGGGTAATAATTAGTAGTTACTGTAGCATGCATAGGAAAACGTTTGCAGTAGTAGGCTTGAGTGCGCGTCTGCTGTGCGTCTGCGCCGCGCCGTCATGGCAGCGTACTGGCACATCTACCGTACACACTGTACGGCACACACTAGCGCCCTGTCTTTTGGCTTACGTTGCGTGCGCCACGTAGAACTGCTGTAGTGGACCTCCACTTACCATTTGTGCAGTGCGCCAGCTTGCCGGTGAGCAACGAGGTGCGGGCGGGGCAGCACAAACCCGTGGGCACGACGAAATTGGACATGCGCGTGCCGCCGGCTCCCAAGAGCCGGTTGAGCGCTGGCATGTACTTCGGGCCCGTGCTGTTGTACACATCGTCCTGTGAAAGTTCATGCGCAAACATAAATGGATCTTGTGGGGGTGGAATATTGTGTAAAAGCTCCCCGCAGTCCTGCAGCAGTGTGTTTTTTACTACTTTTGCGGTCCATGCCCGACACAGCATCTCACCAGGTCATCTGCTACGATGACAATGAAGTTGGGTTTTGGCCCTTTCAAGGGAGATGGCCTAGGAGGTGGCGGTCCTGTTTGATTAGGGAGGGGAGGGGAGGGGAGGGGGTTTGCAGGTTGGTCGAGGTTGATCTGGAGGCGTGGAGGGCCCCGCAAGCCGCAGGAGTACCCCACCTGGAGGCCTGGGAGGAAAGGAGGAGGACTGGCGAGGCTTTTGACTCCGTCGTTTCGTTCCGACGAATACTGTCCCTGTACCGCTTGCTGTGCGTAACATGCATGGCCGGATAGGCCTAAGACCAAGGCGTAGAGGAGCAAGAAGAGGCCGTGTCGCATGGCCGAGCAATGTGCGAGCCGAGCGGCGAACTTGTCACTTGTGGCAATTGTTGCTCAATTTGCATAAGTGATTGATACTGTCTGCATTGTTACAAGCATGAGCTATTCACGTCCCAATTTGCGAGTGAGTGAGGCGAGTATGACATATGAGGACAACGTTTGGCCAGGGACATCAGAAGTGCATTGAAACATAAGTAGTCAATTGAGATTCTTAGCAACGGAACACTCAAGTGAGTGCCGTCGGCCTCATGCTGGCCTCGATGCCGTGCCTCCTCTGAAGGGCCACGGCGACCACCGTTCCGGCCCAAACCTGGCATCTCACAATCCGTGCTCGGGCATTATGACAATGTCAGCTGTGTCAGAAATGTAAATACATTATGCATCAAGCCTGGCAACGTTTGGGCTCTGGCTTCCCGCCCAGCCAGTGCCTGGACAAGGCGCCAAGGCGTCCAACGCCTCCCCCCCCCCCATATGCACAGATCACATGTGAGTTCTCTGGCGTGATAAGGGCCCCCGGCCCAGGTTTCTGCAGGGACAAGCAAGCGCGTCGTGCGCACCACCTTGTAACCACACACAACAAAGACAACGACAACACTTCTACCTGGCCCGCCTGGGCGGTGATGATACGCTGCCTTGTTTCTCCTTTCTTAACCTGATGCAGGTCATCATGCTTACCAACCAGCTCCCTATACACTGTATACACCTGCACCCGATTGCGCTGGGAATGCACCACAGTGAGCACCCCTGCGTGCCTGCCGCCCTCATAAGTAAAATCGAACTGAACCTCCGCACTACGGTACTCGGGAGTTGGGACCCACACATCCCGCCTCACACTCCTCACACACGCACGGCACCAGCTCCATGCACATTGGAGCCACCGAGTGCAGGACATTATGTATGACAGCCCAATCGTGCTGTCACAGCAGACCACCTGGCGTTGCCATGGCCATGAATTGCGTCGCTCGTTATGCGCCCCAACCCCAACTCCAATCAGGTGCCAGTACACACCGATTGGCTCCAAATCACAGACCTTGCTTCCGCCACCAGCACCGCCACCACCTGCCACCACCTACCACAAATGCCGTACGGCTGCACCTGCCACAAATGCCGTACGGCTGCACCTGCCCGCAGCATCCACACGGTTGCGTGCCTATCTCACCGTGTCTATGTACTGGATCGAATCTCACTGCCGCATCCAGCTGACCGCACACAGCTCCGTGCCTCCACGCGTGTAACCCTACCATACCTGCAATGTCGCATTCGTGCCTTCATCCACGTCCACGTGTGCGCGACCCAACACCCTGCGCGCGAGGCAAAAACATGCATACGGTAGACCATCAAGAACTATCTTGTCGAACATTATCCATGTTATTAGGGTTGGCAACACGTCTCCTCTAGCTGCCATTCTGGGCCCTATCTAGGGCCGTGCTCCCTTGCACATGCGCGCGCACGTCTATCTGCAGGTGTGAGGCGCGTCCAGCAGGTGGTGCGCACCAGCCACCCACCCACCCACCTGCTGAGTCCACGTGACCTCATTATCCGGGATGTAGAACTTGGAGCAGGTCTTGATGCGCAGCTTGGTCAGGCCCGAGTAGAAGGCGTCATACTCGGGTGCCAACAACTGTGTACCGTAGGTGTGGCGTGCCGGCAGGCGCACGGGGCGCAGGGCAATGCAGGCAACAGCTGATGATTGAGGTCCGGAGCCAATGCCGAAGCCGTCATACATACCATACCCCCCCGGTGCGCGCCCCAGCCCCCAGTTTGTGATAGGGAAGAGGCAACCGCCACACCAAGGGACTACCAGGACCCCTAGCGGCCCGACGTGCGTGCCCGCACCATTGAGAATTTGCGCACGCCGCCGCCCGGATGCAGCAGGCTGTAGGGGTTGCGGCAGGCGACGCCGCTGCAGTGCACCAGCGCCGACAACACCGCGTCCAGCCGGTCGACGACACGGGCTGCTGCATCGTTGATCCTGCGGGCCACACACATGCACAAGACATTCATTTACGCGCGTTATGCAAGCACACTTGCAGTGCAGGCCAAGCCTGCAGGTTGTAGGCTGGCGCAGTTTCGAAAACACCACCCTCTCACACCTGTTGATGAGCTCGTAGGGGTCCGCCGCCAGGTCGTACAGCTCCCGGTTGCCCTGGCACCACACCGTGTACTTGTAGCACACCAGCGGCGGCCCGCCAGCCCGCACAGGCACCTGCCGTGCCGCGGCCGGCCCGAAGGCGCTGTCGGACAGGAGCAGCGTGTCCGTACACAGGCGCAGCGCTGCGCGGTCCGGGGTGGGCGTGAAGGGACACTTACAGGTTGGGGCGCGCGTGGTTTGTACGACAAACGTACCCGTGATACGGGTTGGCGCGCATGCGGTCCCGCAAAGAGGAACACCGGTACGTGAAGACGGGGATAGGACACACACACCCGTACACGTCCGGCACGCACGTGCAACCCCATGTTCACGCACATGCCCATGACCATGCAGACTGCTGAATCTGAAGTCCTATGCAGGCCACCATCACAGCAGGTGGCCACGTGCATGCCGCACCCAAAAAGGCCCACTGAAATGAAAATGCCACGCCGCATCCAACCGCACGCCAAGCATGCCACGCACGCACTTTTGAAGTGGGCCGCATACCGGGCGTTCTCGTCCGACCCGTCGCCGTTCCAGCCCTCCATGATGCTTGCCTCGCGCAGCTGCCAGGGCCCGGTGGCCACTGCCGCCACCGTCACAGCAGGCGGCGGCTGCGGCGGCTCCTGCTGCTGCTGCTGCTGCTGCTGCGGCGGCTGTAGCAGTGCTTCGTACACGGGGCGCATGAGGGGCTCTGACAGCGGCAGCGGCAGGCCGTCCATGTCGGGCGGGATGGGCAGGCCTGTGGGCGGCGTCGGGGGGGTGGGATGGGGTGCGGGAGTGGTAGGTGTGCGCATGCAATTTGCACGTGCTTGAGGTTGATTGTGCATGTGGGCTGTGCTGTCAGTACTGTCAAGCCTGCATGCCACAGCGTGTGTTGCCGGGTGACCAAGCAAGCAACTTCCTGTTTGCCTCACCCGCGAGGGCCAGCAGCGTGGGCGCCAGGTCCACGTTGGTGCTCTGGTGGGGCAGCACCTGCGCGTGCGTGTACGGCACGTGTGCAGGGCAGTGCGTGTGGCGCGCAGTAGCACACGTGCGCCCGTGGGCGGCAGTAGCACACGTGTGTCCGTGGGCGGCAGTAGCAGCGGCAAGTAGCTAGCGGCGCCCTGGCTTGCAGCCGGCAGCAGCGTCATTGGCTTGCTCTCCCCAGGTGCACATCACACCACCTGCCGAACGCACCTGCCCCGCCGGAATGCCTGGCCCGCGGATGAAGAACGGCACTCGCACGTCTTCCTCGATCGGCAGGTTCTTGCCGTCCAGCAGCGAGAAGGCGCCCATGTGGTAACTGCGCGGCACACAGCACGCACCAACGTGAGGTGTTCGGTGTCAGCACGTTCGGCGGCTGACCTCAGACTGCTAGAACCCCCCATGTCAGAAAGCAATCAGCCAGCGGCAGCAGATGCTGTACGGCCGCCGGAGATCTCACCCATTGTCGGACATGTAAATGACAATGGTGTTGTCCAGCACTTCCAAGTCTTGCAGGTGCCCAACTGCATGGAGCAGCAAAGGTGGCACATGCGGTAAGTGGGGAAGGTGGCCATGTGCTGCGTACGCTCCCTCCCTCCCTCCCTCCCTCCCTCCCTCCCTCCCTCCCTCCCTCCCTCCCTCCCTCCCTCCCTCCCTCCCTCCCTCCCTCCCTCCCTCCCTCCCTCCCTCCCTCCCTCCCTCCCTCCCGCGCACCCAAGCCTTCGTAAATGCTTGCGTGCCAACCTGCCACACGCACCTTGCCCCCCACACACACACAGACACACACATACGCACCCATACCCCGCACACAAGCGCACACGCACCCAGCGAGTCCACCATCTCGTCCACCGCCCGCAGGCTCCCCAACCGCGCCAGGTGCAGCGCATTTATGTTGGCGAGAAAGGTGGGGCTGTTGTTGGCGTTGCCCTTGCGCGGCAGGTCGGGGTTACGCACATCCCAGTTGGGGCCCAGCGGCAGCGTCACCTGCCCACGCATGCATGTACGCACACAGCCGCAACGGGTGTGCATGTGTGTGTGTCTGTCTGTCAGAGAGCACAAGGAAAGGAAACGGAGTGTGTATGTGTGTGCCGCTCGCCCGATTGGTGTGTGGGACAGGAGGGCAGTGGGTGTGCGCTGGATGGGCAGCAGCTGGGGCGGGGCGTCTAGTTGGCGCTTTATGACGCCGGACACGGCAGGCACTGCGCAGTGCTGTACGCAGCAGGGCGAGCAGCTTGGCAGCAGGCAGAGCTCCACACGGCGGCAGGTTGCGCCCGGGCACGTACGTACGTTCTCATCGGCGTACAGGTCCTTGTGCCGGGATGCGGGGGTGGGCGGGTGCCAAGTCACCAGGTTGGTGCTGGAGCGGTGCGGCGCGGTGGGCGTGACGTAGGCGAAGAAAGGCTTCTTCGCGCGGACCGCAGCGCTGCAGGGACAGCACATTAGCCTGGGGGTTAACTAACGTCAAGTACCAAAACCTTGGATGACACGAAGTTTGCAACCTGGCACCAGTGCTGTGCCCACGTACGCACCTGATGTAGTTTTTGGCCTTGACCCCGATGAGGTCGGTCTGGTAGTCGGACGGGTAGCACGTGGAGCGGCCGCCGTTGCGGGAGAAGCAGCTGTTGGTCATGTTGTAGGCCTGTGGACATCAGGGGCGGGGGGAAGACAGACAGCAGGAGAAGCAGCGGCACATGACACATACGGGTGCGTGGAGAGGGATAAATCGTGGGGGGTGTTCGCTCGTATGCGGCGAGGCTGGGTACTGAGGCGGCATGCAATTCAGCATGCACATGTCATGAGTGCCCCGCAAGCAAGGCAGCTAGCGAGCGCCACGAAGCCAGTTGCACATGTCACGCACGTTGGTCGTGAGCGCGTCAAACACGGTGAAGCCCTTGGGCACGTAGCCGGCCGGCGCCTCACTCGTGTAGTACTGTGGGAGATGCGCGGGGGGGGAGGTAACTCTGAACCAATCCCGTAAGGAAACAGTCGCGCTGCGGGGGTGGGGGCGGGGGGCCAGCAACGGGCTCTTACCATACCCGGAAGGGTCGGTCAGGGAGTCGAAACGGAAGGACGGCGTTCAACTGCTGTTGGCGTCATGTCAATCGCATGCGGCCACATGCACGCGGCACTTGGGAGTCAGCGCCGCGTCCCACACACACACACATGACTCACCCCATTCAGGAACTTGCCGACCAGGATGGTTTGATAGCCGGCCTCCTGGAGCCGCGTGGGTAGCCAGCTGCGTGTGTTGGGGGCGGCAGTGCACACGGCGTGGCAATGGAGGAGTTACGTAGCCGGATGCAGCCGCGTGCGTGGCACTGTTAATTCGTGACACGAGCGCTCCTTGGTGCAAAGAATGGACCTGCCCACAACGCCAACTGGCGCATGCTAGCTTGAGGCTGCCGCATGCCCGGCCCCACACCCCTGCCTACGGGCCACTCACGTTTTCTCCACGTCCAGCTCCAGGAACTTGACAAAGCCGCCCGAGGGGTAGTAGTTGGTGGTCACTGCGCGAAGGGAAGGAGCGAGGTGCGTGAGCAGTACTTGGGGCCGCCTCGATGTAAAGCTGGAACGCCGGACAAGGACCTACCAAGGCTCCCATGTCGCGGGCTCATTGCATCCCCCTGGGCTGGCTGAGTCTTGGTTTAGGGTGGTCTGGAACAAAATGTCCCCTACCTCCCACACCCCAGACACAGCAGTGTCCCGGGCTCCCGGCACCCGCGCAACCTGCCACCAACCTCTCGCCCGCCTCCCATGCACCCTAGCGCCGGCACTGCCCCACGACACGCACGCACCGTTGTGGCAGTGTGCGTGCTTTCCGGTGAGGATGCTGGTGCGCGCGGGGCAGCACACCGCAGTGGTGATCAGGAAGTTCGACAGCTGCGTGCCGCCGCCGCCATCTCCACCGCCCAGCCACTTGTTCACGGCGGGCATGAAGCGCGGCGCGGCGCTGCCGTACATTTGGTCCTGCGCACGTACGGGTTGTTTACGGTACGTCATCGTGTACGGGGGCATTGTGTGCGGCGGCAATTTTGGTGCGGCGGCCAATCCCGACAACGGACGCAGCAGGGTCTCATGTGCAAGGCTTTTCATGAGGGGGTTGCGGCCCGGTCCAGGCCTGGCTCGCCGCGCGCACGGGCGGCGATGCTGCGGCGCCTCCAGTCTGCGATGCGCCCGCCTCTTTTATGCCCGCGCCCCGCCCCCACCTGATCATCTGAGAGGACCAGCAGCACATTGGGCAGGGGCTTGTCGCCAGCCGGCCGCTGCGGTGGCTCAGGGCTGGGGGGCGGCGGACTGGGGGGCCGGCTTGGGGGCCGAGGACTGAGAGGCTGCGGGCTGCGCCGCGGTGATGGAGACGAGCGAAGCCGGGGGGGAGACGGCGGAGGCCGGGGAGGGCGCGGCGGCCGCCGGGGGCGTGGTGGCGAAGGCGGTCGCTTCGGACCCGGAGCTGAGGGCGGCGGTGGCGGTGGCAGCTGCGGCCGAGGCGGTGGTCTGGGCGGGTTTGTGGAAATTGTGACACCCCGTGTGCGTCCCGGCCGGCTTGGAGTTGGCGCCGGGGCAGGCTCAGGTGGCGCTGAAGCGGTGCGTCGCCGCGCCGCGCGAGAGGCCTCGTCTAGGATGGGGAGGCCGACTGCCCCCGCGGCGGATAGGCCTTCCTGTTCCTGGGCGTGGAGTTCAGTTTGAAGTACAAAGCGCTTTGATAACTCGAGGCACACACGGTACGATGATTGGATATCCATGTTTGCACAGAGCAGGCCCTAGGCGTCGCGTGCGAAACAAACTGCCACATTCGCGAGCCACCTGCACAATGTCGCTCTCCTCCGGCAGTCTCCGGCAGAGAGTCGCATTTATGCTACAGGCTAAAGTGATGAACATTACTGCGAGCTCCAGCGAGCGGCAAGCCATCTCGGTACAGACCAGCAGCGCCTCTCTGTCTGTCGCGGCGCCCAAGCTTGTGTCCAACCTTGATTCAGTCTACCTCAAGTCCCACGTTAATATTATAATATTTTATTGACTTTGTGCTGTTAGTGTGTTTATCATAATGGAGCGGGGCAATTCAAACTAAACTTGTACATGGGACGATGTCGTCCGACAGTTATCCGCCGCTGCAAATCTAGCATACGCGAGTCCATGCAGCGCTTTCAACATATCCTTCAAGGCCACTATCACCATTTAAGCGCTGGCCCGCCGGCCTCGGGTTTGTGAACAGCCGGCGGTTGACACGCCGGTGGACAGGGGTTCCACTCTGAGGCTTCAAGTTTTCAACGGATCTAATGAACACCTTCGGTCCCGCATTGGACCGATCGTCAAAATTCATTTGCAATTACACCATTTCGGCCCAAGTGTGGCCGGAAAGACGTCGGGGATTTCCCGTTGGGATGCTTCCACAACACACGCACGTCGATCGTGCTCTTGCCTCCATTACGCATTTCTAGGTCATCTTTGTTAACCCCTTGCCCGCCCCCTACAGTTGTATCTGTAAGTCTACACCTGACATGCACACCGTGCCGTACTTCCAGGCGCTAGCCCCGTTACTGTTGGGCTGAGCCCTCGGCATTGCCTCTACAAGGTCGTGCTACCGTACACCGTATTGCTTGCGTGGGCATGTAGCTGTATATGCCCCGCAAAACGTGCTGCACACACAAGCAAGACAGGACATACGTCGTGGCGTATGCCCTTTGGTCATGGACCTCGCCCCTCCTTACCCCAGCGGGCAAAACCATACATCCTTATCTCCACACCAGGCGTTGCAGGCCAACAACGAAACCGTTTCAAAAGAACGACCCAAAACTGCTACGGCATGTCACATTGCTACATGTCAGTGGCCTCAGGGTTAACCGAGGTCCTCAGCCCCCCACCCCCTCGCCCAAGCGCCGCGCCCCACCCGCACGGAGCGGCCACCAGCCGTTGGTACCGTATCATATAGTTACGCTTGCTACTACATCAGTATACTGCCAATAATTTATTAATATCTGGTGCCCTTGCCCAGCCTGCTGTCCCGCTGCCGTGCGCCCGCCCCCCCGTTTGGGTGCATGCTTCCAGGCCTCCGCCCAGCGCTCATACCATGGACTTGCCGTTCGCGCCCTCCCCGGTGGCCGCCTGCGGCTGCGCAGATACCACCGCCGCTGGCGGCGGCGCATGTGTGCCACGCATGGAGGAGGTGAGCGCGCGTAGGGCTGCGGAGATGCCACGGTGCGAGGGGGTGCCGCCGCCGCCACCCGCCACGCCGCCGTAGTGCACACTGATGTCACCAATGAACTTGCCCGGCAGCGGCTGCAGGCCGCCCTCCGCTGCCACCACATCGCCCGTCTGCAGCCTGCGGGATTGGGAAGAGAAAGTAAGGAATCAGAGGGCGGCGGATGGGGAGGTAGCTAGCTAGGCGTGGCGGATTGTGGGACAAGGACAGCAGGTGAAGGTTGCAGCGCTGCGTCGTGGCATGGTGCTGCAGACGGTGGGGTCACACGGCCACTGATGTCGGGCTGTCGGATGACTCACCAGCCGGCCAGCATGGGTGGCAGGTACCGTGTGACGCCAGAGTTCCAGGAGTTGACCACCCTGTATGTGGGTCACGACCACCACGCGGCCGGCAAAGGCGGCAAGGGCGGGGGCGATCGAGGTAGGGTGCGTGAGGGCGGGCCGGGCGGTTGGGGGCAGCGTGATTTGTGTGCGGCTCGCGACAGTCACCACCACATGCGTACATTACATGATGGAGCTAGGCGGCTCGCTCGCTCGCGGGCTTACATGTCGTGCCCGCTGCCGATGGAGAAGAAGTAGAAGCCCACGATGAAGATCATGGCGGCCACCGAGTTGCCCAGCGTCACGGGGATGTAGTTCTTGACAATGGCCTCGGAGGTGGTCACGTATTGCGCGGTGCCGCCCAGGCGCATGCCCATGGGGATGCCGAACTGCAGGGTGCGACGGGGTAGGACTTGGAGCATGGGAGACGTTGTACGGCATGACACACTGGGCGGGTTGCTTGCAGCAGAGCAATCAAGTACGGTGATACAACGATGATGTTGCGCGGCTATCGTGTGCGTGTGCTGCAGAGGTTTGCGAAAAGCAGGCACTCGGTTTCCGCACCTGGTTAGCGATGCAGTGCTCAAAACCACTTGCAACGAAAATGGTGACGGGGATCAGTACACCCACAAACTTGCCCGTGACGTCCTGAAGGGATTTGGGCAAAGTCGGCAGCAGGCGGGGACGCGGGGTGCATGTCTGAGCACACCCATACAACCCTTCAATCTGTTGACAGATTCGCGAGAAGCGAGAATGTAAATGATCAGTGCCGCCGCCCCTGTGCCGCATGCCACCACCCCGCCATCCAGGGTGCCACCCACGCACGCACCTGCGCCGTCATGGCCTGCCACGTGGCGATGTTGACCAGCCAGTTGCACAGCATGCCCCGCACGAAGTTGACGCCGAAGTCGGGCGAGGTCTTCTTCAAAGCCACGCTCTCCTCAAACGCCTCGCGGCCGCTGAAGACGTCGCCCCAAATGTACATTTGCACCATGAACAGGGAGCCGCACAGGTTACCTACAGGCGGGGGGCGGGCGGGGGGGGGGGCGGGGCTTGAGGGGCGGGGCGCCAGCAGGTGATTGGGTTTGGTGCGCTGCTGCTAGTTCAAGTGGCAATTTAGCCGCAACAACCCGCACGCAAGAGCTGCTGCGGCAACGAGCGAAACACGGACTGCTGGCACGGGGCTGGTGGGCGTGGTGCTGCTGCGCTGGTGCTGGGGCTCCAATCAACCTCTCAGCCACGCATGCGTTCACTGACAAAGCTGGCCAGTCCAAGCTAGCTGCTGCAGAAACCGCGACATAAGGCAACGGTAGTGGCTCACCGCACATGCGCGCCTGCATGTGGCACGCACGCGGCATACATGCAGTACCCGCCCATGTCTTACTCACCGAACCAGCAGTACACCAGGTTCCACACGACAGCTGTCATCTTGGTCTTCCCCTCGCACCACGCAGCTAGCATGAACGTCACGTCGCTGGTGTACAGATCCGAGCCCATCAGGATGATCATTGTCAGGCCGAATGGCAGTCCGAAGAATCCCAGGATGACGTTGTAGAGGCCTGGGTCATCCACCTTGATGTTCTTGAGCTGGCCACCCACCAGGAAAGCAAACGCCATGCCGAATGACAGGTAGGCGCCTGCGTGTGCAGCAGGGGATGCAGCAGGGGGCGGCGGTGAGGCTTCTGAGGTTAGTTCAAGGCGGCTGAGCAATACGAGCTGGAGGGAGGGATTGCTGTCGTGGCAGTGAGCGGCGCACAAGCAGGGGGTAGAAACACTGCAGCAGGTTGGGGGTGGGCTATTAAAAAGGAAACGATGCGCGCCAGGGCAGATCACAGCCACACCCCACTGCACCCAATGCTCGCATTTCATTTGCGGATAAGGGGCATAGACAGCCCACGCACGCACCAGCAAGGAAGGATAGCAGGACCTTCTTCGGCCAAGAGTACTTGGCCTTGGCCACTCCCGTTGCCACCACCTTGTTCCACACCTGCGATCATGTGTGCAGTGGCGGCGGGGACAGGGGCGTGCGTTCGTGTGTATGGGGGGCGGGGGCGGGGGCGTCTCGGAAAATGTCGAACGTCTCGGAGTGCCACGCTCAGCCAGCAGTCGCTCGGCCCCTCCAAACGCCCGTGCAGGGGCACATGAACCCCACCAGGACAACTACCAAACGGCCGACCAGCCGGACTGATCAGACGGTTGCAGATAGAGGACGCCCGCCGCACCTCCAGGGGCGTGATGAACAAACGGAACAGCGCGGCCTGCAAGGAGTCAAGGCAGATGGCTCAGCATGCGCCTTGCCCAGTCAACCTAGCGGGAGCGCGCAACTGGATGTAGTGCTTACATCTCCCTTGGACGCAGTCGCCGCTGTGAGGCCTCCGATCTGTGCGCGCTCCTCGGCGTGGCCGCGCGCCGGGTCCACGACGATGCTTGTGGACATGGCTGGTCCAGTAGTGTTGACAAGTTGACTTCTTTTGATTTTATGACTGCCGACGCGGAACCGGCTATGGGCCTCAAGCGTTTATGGCCCCTAGGGTTTTGGACTCTTCACCACGGGGCGCTGCGCTGAGGATGACACCCACACCAGGGAAGGGCCCTCCACATCGCACGTGGGGAGCCCCCACACACAAACCCAACCATGGGACGTGTCACCAGGTCGGGCCAGCAGTCTATACGCAATGCATTGTGAGAGCGAACCTCTAACGGGGAGTGCTGCTGGGTGAACGGTCGCTGGCGGACTCCTCGCGTACATTTTGACTGTCAAGGCCCCAGCCGCACCTTCTCGCTCTAAAGCCATCAATTTGTACAAGCACAGGTCCTAGAAGAGAAAATACTTGCACAAATGGTTAAAGTAACAATTGGCGACCAATGCTCGCCAGAGCGCACGTGGCGACCAGCGTGGCGACTGCAGGACCAGGACTCCCGCTACTAGCTTGTGATATGTGCCGTAATGATGTAGCTTAGTATAATATAAGGAGATGGTGTCGACGAATGCTTAGCGCGCAGTGGACCTTCGCAAGTTGGATCGGGCTGGAACTAGGTTCCAGAGCGCCCTTTCCGAAGAGCCTCAGGCTCTCAGGCTCTCAAGACTCATTGGGAGTGCACGGAAACGCAAAGACTCATGTAAAGGACATCAATGCCTTCCGCTGGTGCATGGTGCGGTCGCAGATGGGGGGCAGCGCCACCTTCCCTGCACATCTGCAATACAGCAGAGAGCAGGCCTCTCGACATCGTTTGGATTGGATGTCGTCCCACCTTAGCTGCTCAGCGTGAGTAACCCAACACGGAATCATGCTCTCATTCGTGTAACAGATACAGGATTTGTGGCGTCTGGTGGTAATCAGCTCACGTCCTTTCACCAGCAACTGGACTGTGGGGACACCCGAACGCCACTGCTCACGATTAAGTATTACTAACGGAGACCTACTCAACCTCCATGCCCACGCTCCGTACCGTACATCATGGCAGTGCACGACCCGACCGTGAGTAACTGAGTATAGCACGCGAATTCTCCCCGTATCGTCCCCTGCCATCTCTTGCGCAACAATAACTGATACCTTTTGAGCCCTCTGTCACTCGCAGCTGCAACATCAACCCAACACTGCGAGCACGTTTGTGCTGCGCATCACCTGCTCCCCGAACGTTTATGCACACACCACATGCACTCTTGCCACGTTTCAGCAAGTGCGCATTCGTTCCTTCAAGCCTCGTCGATAACGTGCCGGTGCGGCGGCTCAAGCAAACGCTCCGCCCAGCAGGCCGCCACAAGGCAGACGCCCAGACTTGCGTGATACAGCACCCTACGCCGCAGCTGCCGGAGCCCCCAAGCAGGGCTCCCATAGCACACGCACTACCTCCCCCGCTTGGCAGGCGGCGGTTTGCCTGTCCGCAGCGACGACCCTGCCGCCTCTCCAGCGGCCGTGGCCGGCTTGGCAACCGCCGTCGCCCCTCCTGCCGCCCCCGTTGCCGCCGCCACCGCCACCTGCATGGTTTGCTGCGCCGCGGGCTCTGTGTACCTGCATACCACAACCGCAACCGCAGCACATGGCGGGGCAACCGGCTCCAATCAGCAGTGCAGTCCGCACGAGGGGTTGTTCAGAGACGCTCTGCCGCCGGCCGGATCGGCACAGACCTGCAGCGCTGCCACCTTGTAAATCACGCATACACGCATGCACACACACACACACACACACAAACACACAAATACCGTACACACACACACACGCGCGTGTATGGCGGAATTTTGTTCCGTTTGATTCTTTGTTTAACACACACACACACACACACACACACACACACACACACACGCACGCGCGGTGCGCCCATGCACATGCCGTGCCACCCAAGGTCCCAAAGTCCCGCTCACACGCACCAGAAGGGCTTGGCCAGCTCCCACGCCACTCGGCTGGGGTCGCTTGGGAGCACGTGCTCTGCCGGCTCCCAGTGGCCCTTGCCCTCGCCCGCCCACAGCGTCACCACCGAGCCCGGATGGGCAGGGTATCCCCAGCCGAATCCGGGCTGGAGCTCAAAACCCTATACGGCACAAGGTACGGCAGGCGAGCAGCACGGAAACGCCAAGCCGGTTCAAGGCCAAAGCAACGCTTCCGACGTGCCGCAGGCATGTATTGCTGCAGCTGAAAGGATCTCCCAGACTTTCATATGATTCTGTGCCCACCTTCCATTTGATGAGGAAGTAGGTGTGGCCCGCGGCGTCCTCCACCTGGTCCATGATTCGTTCCACGACGCCCTCGGTGTCATCCTCCTCCGGCACGTAGTCCGCCACACGGATGTCGCCGGGCCGGTAGCAGGCGGAGGCGGGGTAGCGGCGACCTGGGGGTTGCAGCGGGTGGGGTTGCAACAGCGCGCTGTCACATGGTGCTGCTTGGCAGCAGTGTGTTGTGGGCTACCGACATGGCTGGAGATGCAACGTTGTGGCAGACGACAAATAGGGCGGAGGCAGAAAGAGCAAGGCACCATGCAGTCAGCGAGTCAAAGCACGTGCTGCCCTTATGTCACCATGCTGGGAATATTTATGTTAAGGTGCAGCCGATGCCAACCTACCTGTAATGGGGCTCTCCACGTAGTCGCCCGCCACCACCTCCTTGCGCCACAGCGCCTCCTGGCTCGGCCGGCCACGCTTCTTCGCTTGCGGCCGCGCGGCGCCCTCCTCGCCCTCACCGACTGCAGGCGCGTGGTCGCCGCATGGCGCCGCGCCCGCGCCCTGCAAAGCGCGCGTGCCATAGCCGCCGCCGCCGCCGCGTGCAGCGTTGCGCGGCTTTCGCGTTTTGCCCTGACCGCCACCGTCATGACCGCCACCAGCACCATTGCCGCTGGCATGCAAGCCATCGACGCGCCGGCGGGACCCACGCCGGCAGCGCGACACGCGCCGCGCAGCCGCCGCCGCTCCAGACCCAGCGCCGCTCATGCACTCACCATCAGCCTCAGCCTCCGAGCCCGCCTCTAAGTCCGCCTCTGATTCCTTGCGTGGCTCCTCTGCTGACTCCTCCTCCGCTGACTCCTCCTCCGCTGACGCCTCCTCTGACGCCTCCTCCGTCTCCGCCTCTGCATCTGCTGCACACCGTTTGGCGGTCCGCCTGCGGCGGACCGGCCCAGCCGAGGCCCGCTTGGCAGCTGCAGCAGGCTGCACACACGCGGAGACCGAGCCTCGCCTGGCGGCCCGAGCAGGAGCTGCAGCGACTGCCTCGCCGCCATCGTTCCCTTCAGCCTGCTCCTGGGCCTCCGCCTTCGACTCCGCCTCGTCTTCCACCTCCGTCTCCTCCGCAGCCGCATCGTCCTCGGCGCCCCGCCTTCCAGCTATGCGGGTGCACGGCTGCGGCACACGCCGCTGCCGCACCTGCCGCTGCTGCACTCGCCGCACCGGCGGTGCCGCTGCTGCGGCGGCCTCGCCGCCACGCCGGCGCTCCTGCTGCCGCCGGAGGGACTGGGCAAACTGGCCGCACGCCAGCTTCCGCGTTTCGCTGTCCGTCTCGCGACCGCTGCCCTCAGCCCAGTCCTTCGCAATGCGACGGGCAACAGCCCGGGTCCTGCTGCTGCGACGCCTGCCCCTGCCGCGGCTCCAGCCGCGGCCCCGCATCCCGCCCCCGCCCCGGCCACGGCCTCGCCGCGCGCGGAGGGCACTGTCGTCCTCTGCCGTGTTCAAGCTCGCTTCACCATCATCGTCCCCGTCGCCGTCACTGCTGCTGGTGTTGCCGCTGATAATGGCGCTGACGGTGACAAAATCCTCGTCGCGCCGGGGCCGCTTTGCTCGGCGCTTGCTGCGGCCACCGTCGGCACCGGGCTGCTGGTACAGCGGGGATTCAAGCTGAGCCACCCGCGTGGGGCGCGGCAGGTGTGCCGCAGCTGTGCGGTCACCACCCGCAGCACCTGCGTCGGCATGATCGCTGTCAGCTGCCTCTGGGCCGACCTGCCCCTCGCCTGGCTCCTCGCCACGGCGGCCGCCGCGCCGTCGCTGCCCTGCCATAGGCTGCTGCTGCTGCTGCTGCTGCTGCTGCTGCTGCTGCTGCTGCTGCTGCTGCTGCTGCTGCTGCTGCTGCTGCGGTGGGTGCCGCGGTGGGTGCCGCGGCTGCGCTACTGCTGCAGGTGCCGCTACTGCTGCCGGTGCCGCCTGTTGCAGCGGTGCGGCTTCCAGATGAGTCCGCCATGCGCTGGGCCCGTGGCCGGTGGCGCGAGAGCGGACAGCGGACGCAGCACGTCCAGCAGCAGCCGTAGCTGCAGCGGCCGCGGCGGTGACTGTAGCGGCACGAGGTGCCTTCGTCTGTGTCCCGTTCTGCTTACGCCCCCGGACCGCCGGCTGCGTTGCTGCGTCCGCCTGCTCCGGCTCCTCGTCCGTCTCAGCCTCCCGCTCCAACACCGCATCTTTGCTCTCCACTCCCTTGCCGTGCGCCTCTGCTTCCTCACCGGCGTCCACGCTGTCAACCACAATGACCTCCGATGCCTCCTCATCGGCACTGGTGTCAGCCTGTGCGCGACGCCCGACACGTGCTCGAGCAGCCCTTGCGCCACCGCGCCTGTTTGCCGGCGGCCCAGCTGCAGGTGAGCCAAGTGCAGCCGCACTGCCTACTTGCTGCCCAGCAGTCTGCCGGCGCCGTGCAGTCGCCCGAAGCCGCGGCCCAGATACCAGATGGAGAGAGGCACCCGCGGCAGCCACAAGCGCCTCGCGCTCCCTCTGACCGCGCCTCAGTTCGCGCTTGCGCTTGAGCGCGCCTTCTGCGCCCGTCGGATTGCTTCCTGTGACCCCGATCGCAAGGGCACCTGAGCCCAGAGGTACGCCCACCGCGGCGGCGGCGTCACCGCCGACACTGGCGACGCGCGGCTGCAGCGCACCGCCATCGTCAGGGTGGGGTGTTACCGAAGCCGCACGCTGGTTGGGATGGACCGGAGCAAGATGCCGGCGGCGGAGGGAGGTCGGCAGCGGTGGCGGCTGCGGGGCTGCGGACGGCGGGGCTGCACGCGATGATGGCGACGGGAAGGGCAGCATGCCGTCCAGCTGCTGCTGCGGCTGCTGTGGCTGCTGCGGCTGCTGCGGCTGTTGATGCGACACCTGCTCCGGTACAGGCGTTTGGGACCCTTGTCGCTGCGCGGTCATCTGCGCAACCGCAATGCCGGCACCTCCACCAACTGCCGCCTCGGCCTCCGCAGCAGCACCCATCAGGATGGCGGCGTCCGGCTCTATCGCTCCCGGGGCCGTCGGGACCTGCTGCGACGGGTATTTCCCCACTCGCAGCGGCTGCGTCCGCGCCTGCGGGTGTGGCTGCGGCAGCGGCAGCGGCAGCGGCTGCGGCTGCGGCTGCGGCTGCGGCAGCGGGTGTGGCTGCTCCTGCTCCTGCGGCCGCACCCGCCCTTGCAGCTGCTGAGCAGCGGACCCAAACCGCGACTGGTCGAGTAGGACCTGTACCGGCGGCGGCGACGCGAGCGCCGACGCTGCGGGCGGCGGCGGAGACTCTCCCACGTGCTGGCGCTCCAGCTGGGAGGCGGCCGGGCTGCTAGCGGCGGTCGCTGGGCAGGACGCAGTAGGCCCCAGGTCGCACGGCGAGGCGGCGCGTGACGCCAGGCGCACAGAGCGGCGGCTGGCAGGCTGCCGCACTGGCTGTGTCCTGAGGCCCTGCGGCGGCGGCGGCGGCAGCGGCAGTGCCGGCTTCTGGGGTGCGCGGCCGCGCTTCCGGCACGGCTCTGCCGCCTCCAAAGCCTCTGGGCCACCCGCGCCCTCGCTCCCTCCCTCGAGCTGCGCCACTGCTGGCCCTGGCTCGGACTCCAAGTCGTGCCGTGGCCGCTTGCGAGCGCCCGTGCTGCGCGCAGCAGGTGCCTGCGTGCCAACGGCTTGCGCCGCCGCCGCGGACTGCTGTTGCTGCTGCTGCTCCTGATCCTGCTGCTGCGGCTCCCAACCCCCTGCTTCCTGGTCTTGCGCCGCCGGCAATGGCGCCGCCGGCTGCAGTCTTTGCCGTGCATCCTGCTGCATCAAACCCTGCTGCTGCGCCTCGTTCGGCGCCTCCTGCTGCAATGCTTCCGGCGCCTCCTGCAGCAATGCTTCCGGCGCCTCCTGCTGCAATGCTTCCGGCGCCTCCTGCTCAGTGCGCACCTGCGTGATGCGCTGCTGCTGACCATCCGCCTGCTCTGCCAGTGTCGTGCGAGTCTGGTCCTGCATATGCTGTGCCTGTGCCTGATTTTGACCTAATTGCTCGCGCACAGCCTGCTCTGGCTCGGCCTGCAGTGCTATGGGCGCGGGCACGGGCACCAGCACCTCTGGTGCGGCGGCGGCTTGCGCCCCCAGGGCTGACTCCTGCGCTTCCAGTGCCAGCCGCTGCTGGCCTTGCGGCGACATTTCCAGCTCCCCTGCTGGTACCGCCGCCGGCGCCAACATCGGAACGGCTGGCAGCAGCTGCAGCAGCTGTGGGTGCGCCAGCTGCCGGTGCGGTTGCCCTGGCACCAGCGCTGTCGCTGCCGGCACAACTGTTGATGGTTGTGGCGGGGAAAGTTGCAGCTGGTTTGGCAGCTGGATCTGGAGTTGCAGTTGGAGCTGGTCGTTCGGCTGGCGCTGTGGCATCGGCGGAGGCTGCGCTGCCAGCACCAGAGCCCACTGCTCTGACTCGGCATTGACCGGACCTGCCATCCCCGCCGCCCCCGTCTCCGGCGCCGGCACAGGCTGTGCCTGGTTCGGCTGTGCCGCTGCCGCATCCGCACCCACAACCAGCTGCGCCAACACATCTGGCGCCAACCGCTGCGGCAGGCCCGCCAGCAGTAGCCAGTCCGGCTGCGGCTGGTGCAGGTGCTGATGAGGCGCCTGCGCCTGGTGCGGTGCTGCCTGCGGCAGCTCCAACGGCCCCTGCGCCGCCTGCGCTGTCACCCCCGATGTTGGCTCCGCTAGTGCTCGTGGCTGTCGCTCCGCCAAATCCTCCTGCACAGATGCCCGCTTGGGACACGGCTGCAGCTGCCCCTGCTGCTGCTGTGTCTGCTCCGGCGGCGCCTGCGGCCCCTGCTGCTGCTGCAGTGTCTGCTCCGGCGGCGCCTGCGGCCCCTGCGGTTGCGGCTGTGCTGTGGCCTGGACCCCTCCGGATTCTGAGCTCGCAGCAGCGGCGTTGCCTCCCGTGTCCGCAACGCAGTGGGCCTCACGCGGCTGCGGGTCGTGGGCAGCGGCTGCCCGCGACTTGCTGGCCCGATTGCCTCGACCCCGCTTGGCTACAGTGGTGGCGGCCGCCTGCGTGGCCCTGTCGAGCTGCGCTGTAGCGGGCTCGCCAAGCGGCCGCTCCTGCGCAGGCCCCTGCTCTACGAGAAGCAGCGGCAGGGGCTGCGGCAGGTTGCCCGCCCTGACCCGGCCCGCCGTGGATTCGCGCAGCTGTCGTGCTGACCTGGGTGCCGCCGCACCCGCTGACGGTGCGCCTCCCGCCGCCGCAGCTGCAGACGCCCGCGCCGCCGCGCGGCTTCTGCGCCCGCCACCCACGACCTCGCCACTGTCGTTCCCGGTGCGGAACATTGTGCTCTCGAACAGGCGGGCAAGCTCCCGCCCACCGGGCGTTTTGGCTGGCTTGACCGCGCCTGCTTCGCCCTGGGCCGAACGGCCCCGACGCCGCGGCTGCAGCTGCGGCGGTGCTGCCGGTGCTGCCTCTCGCGTCCCTTCACCCTCATGCTCCTGCGCTGGCCGTGGTGCTTGCTGCGGCTCGTGTGTGTCTGTGCCGACCCCGGGGCCCCCTGGGCGGGGCGCGGGCGTCACTGGGGGCAGCTCCGGCAGCTGTGCAGGCGCGGCAGCGGCCTTCACCGTTGCCGCTTCCACCCCACCGGAAGCACCGGCAGGCACTGCTTCCGCCGGCGCCGCCACCGCGGCCACCACCACAGCGGCCGCAGCCGCAGCTGCAGCCTCAGGCGTGTCCGAGGCTGCGCCGGGCAGATCCACCGGGGGGTGCACCGGCACCTCGCCGGCTGACGTGAGCCGCGGCCTCGCGCCCGCTTCCCACGCTGCCATCGCTGCCGTCGCCGCCGGCTGCACCGCCGCCCAGGACCGCAGCACAGACTCCCGCATCCAGTGCCCGCCGCGACCCCTGGCGGTGCAGGTCCCAGCTCCGCTACCACTGGCGCTGCAGGCACCAGCGCCGCTACCACCTTGCCGCTCCGCCCGGGCTTCCCCACCGGTACTTTCAGTCCCAACCACGCCGCCGCCTTCTGCTCTTGCCCCGGCGACGAACGCCGTTTCAGCCCCACCAGGGTGTCCGGGGTCGAGCTCGTAGCCGCGCCACTTGACCAGGTAGGTGGTGCAGCCGGCTGCGGCGCTGTGCATCTCGTCCACGATGGCCTGCACGGCGCGGTGGGGGTCGGACACCAGCAGTCCCGGCACCTCCAGCTGGCGGCGCAGTGGCACGTCGCCGGGGCAGCGCACGAGGTGGGCGGGGTAGGCGCGGCCTGGGCGGGGTGAGGGAGGGGCGCGGCAAGGAGGAAGTCAGGAGCCAGGCGTTCCTTTGATAAGCACAATGCAAGAGGGTGCACACGGTGCCTGCGTGTTTGATTGCACGGTACAGGTTGTGTGAGCGTCAGGTATCATAACGCCGAGGGCATACACCTTTGCGAACTGCCGCTGCCAACACACCTGTGAACGGGCTGACCATGCCCACAGCGTCACTGGCCATCCCATCGTCTGCAGGCTGCTCCAACACCCGCGGCGATACCTGGCTGCTCCCCGCCCCCGCTGACGCTGCTGCTGGTGGCGCCGCTCCTGCGTAAACCCTGCCGGTCAACCCTGGCAGCACCGCAGCAGCAGCTGTCGGGGCGGACACGGCGTCCACAGCCGCAGTCGCCGCAGCCGTAGCCGCAGCCGCAGCTGTTGTCGCCCGCAAGTCCGCCATGAGGTTTTCAATTAGTGTCAGCACACCCTGAGCGCGCTGGGCCAAGTCCGCAGGTGCACACACGCAGCCGCCGCCGGTGACAGCTAGCCGCGGCGGCTGCGGCTGCGCCAGTGGCACCGCCGCCGCCTCCGCTTGCGCCACCTCCGCCTCCGCCACCGCTCCTACCGCCGCCTTCACCTGCGCCTTGCTGCACCGCGCCAGCTGCCGTAGTGCCTCTGCCTCTGAAACCGTGGCTGTAGCAACGCCGGCGCAACCTGCAGCACAGGCGCCGGGCGCGCGCGCCGGTGCCTCTCGACCGCTCGCCTGCGCGCCGCCCGCCGCTTCGGCCGTCTGCACTGCCGTGGGCAATGCCACCGGATCGGCACCGGCAGCCGCACCTGCAGCCGGTGGCTCCAGGGTTGCGGCCACGGCCTGTGCTGCCGCGGCCGCAGTCGCCGCCGCTAGCAGTGCGTGCTCCAGGGTCCGCAGGTCCAGGCCCGCAGCCGGGGCCTCCACGGCGAGCGGGGGCTGCGGGCGGGCTGCTGCAACCGCTGCCGCGGTGGCGGCGCCAGCAGCAGACGGGCTTGAGGCGTCCATGCCGTCGGGCACAGCTGAATGCGATGACGGGTCGGCTGAAGCGTCGTCAGCAGCTGCGCCGAGCTGCTGCGAGTGCAGCTGTGGCGATAGGCCTCGCCCTTGCGACCGTTGCCCATCCTCGCCCTCAGCCTCACTCCCCTCCTCCGCTTGCTGCTGCCCTTGCTGCTGTGCCTGCTGCTGTGCCTGCTGCTGTGCCTGCTGCTCAGCCGCCGCCTGCTCACCTTCAGCCTGCTCCTCCTGCTGGTCCTCCTCCCCGTCCTCCATGTCCATGACCAGGTCCACTGCCTCATCCTGATACTGCACCTCGTCCACCTGCTCCTGCTTGATCCGCACTTGCGGTGGCAGTAGCTGCTGCAGGTCCATGCTGCCACCGCCCGCCAGCGCCTGTAGTGCGGGCGCCTGAGGCTGTAGCAGCTGCTCGGACCCTGCTGGATCCCATTGGCCGTGGCCATCAAGAGCCCCTGCAGCGGCGGCGGCCGTGCCAACCTCGCCATCCGCCCCAGCCTCGGCGGCAGCAGTCCGCGTCTGCGTCGCGGCACCGCCCGGCGGAATCACGGCTGCAGCGGTGAGGCTGGTTGCCGGCACGGCCCCTTCGCTGTCGACGTCCTTCCCACCCACCCCTACTGCCCCCGACTCTGCCGCCCCCGGCCCAGCATCTTCAGCCCCATCGCCTCCACCTGTGGCGGGATGTGCATCTTTGATGGCAGCTGCGAAGCTCGCCCGATCCTTAAAGCCTGGCAGCTCGGTACTGCCGCCGGGCGCAGTTGCTGCCGCGAGCGGCGCAACCAGCACAGCCATCGCTGGGCCCAGACCTGGCCCCTGGCCTGCTGCCACCGGTCCTGCCTGCATGGCTACAGCCGCACCCCGCGCCACATCCCCAGCTGTCGGCAGCAGCTCCGCGGCCGGGGCTGGGTCTGCAGCATCTACGCTGGGCGTCGCGTCCTTGTGCGCTTGTCCTGTCGCTGCTCCCGTTGGTGACGCCCCCGCCGCCTGCGTAGCCGGCTGCACGGCTTCCTCCGCCGCTGGCTCCGCCGCCGCCTCATGCGCTTCCGCGCCTGCAACTACGCCAGATTCCGCCTCGACTCCCGCTGCTGCCGCTCCAGGTGTTTCCGCCGCCGCTACTTCCACCCCAACAGCTTCCGCACCCGCTGCTGCGCCGGCCGGCAGCTGCGGGGCGCAATGCAGCGGCTCCGGCTGTGCCGCCGCTGCTGCCGCGTTGCCCGGCACCACCACCTCCCGCACCACCGGGCTCGAGTTCACCTCCTGGTCGTCCCCGTCGTCCAGCCCTGAGCCCACACTGTCGGCGTCATCGCCGGGGCACCCCTGGGGCATGCATGCGCCGACAGTCAGCCCAGGCTCAGCCGCGGCCTCGGCCTCAACGGCCGCTGCCTCTGCTCCAGCCCCGGTCGCAGCCCTGGTCGCAGCCTTGGGCTCCGGCTCCGGCTCCGGCTCCGGCTGTGGCTCCGGCTCCGGCTGCGGTTGCGGCTGCAGCTGCGGCTGCGGCTCCGGCTCGAGCTCCGGCTGCGGCTCCGGCTGCGGCTCCGGCTGCGGCTGCGGTTGCGGTTGCGGTTGCGGTTGCGGTTGCGGTTGCGGTTGCGGTTGCGGCTGCGGCTGCGGCTCCGCCGCAACCTCAGCAACTGCGGCTGTCCCGCCTACTGCTTCGGTCCCAGGTATGGTTTCGGCCTCGGCCTCGGCTTCAGCTGCTGCAGACCCTGTGGCTGCCGCACCTGCCCCGCCTGCCTCGCCAACCGGGTCCGTCGGAAAGGCGGGCTCTGCAAACAGACCGTCCACGAACGAGTCCAGCTCCTCGCCACCTTGAGCCACCGCCGCTGTGTCCTCCTGCCCGCTACCGCCCGCCGCAACCCCTGCGCCTACATCCACACCTAGCAAGGAATGCAGCGGCTGCAGCGGCTGCTGGTGGTAGTACATTGAGTAGGGCTGGTGCTGATACTTGTACAGGGGCTGGTGCTGCGTGTGACCGCCGTGCGCCACACCAGCTGCAGCCCACGCGTGCAGGTGCCCGCCAGCCCCGTCGCTCGGCGCGGCCCCGCTCGCCACGCCCGCCACAGCCGCAGCCCCGCCATCCAGTCGCTGCTGCACGTCCTGCAGGTTGTCCAAGCTCCCTCGGTAGGGGGCGGACGTGGGTTGCAGGGCCGGAGGCGCGTGTGCCAGCGTGTGCCCCGCCGTGGAAACCAGGTTGACTGCGGTGGCCGCAGCCCCGCCCCCAGGGTGTGGCTGCAGATTCAGCTTGTCCTTCACCTCGCTCAGGATGTCGATGCACTCGGCGAGCTGGAACAGGTGTATCGGGTTGGCGCCGGTGCTCACTACGGCCAGGTTGCGGGCCTCGGCGGCAGCGCACGCCATGCCCATGTCGCGAGCGTGGGCTGCACCGGCAGCCGCGTCGGAGGCGGTGGCCGCCACCACCGATGGCTGTGGGTTAGGGGCCAGAAGGCCCATGGTGTGGTACTGGTGGCCCAACTGCCCGTACGGAGTCGTCGCCAGCGTTGGCGCCTGACCCACTGCGACCTGCACTCGGGCCGCCGCTGCCCTGACGCGACGCCCGCCGGCGGCGTGCGCCGCTGGCATGACGGCCGTGCCACCTGGGCCCAGCCGAAGTAGCGACGAGGACGCCACACGGCTGGGGCCGAGGCTGGGCGATATGGCCTCGACAAGTTCGCTCCTTGAGAACACGCCAGCGACCGATCTCCCTGCTGCTGCAAATGCTGCATTGTGGGCCTCATCAGCTGCTGTATCGTTCATGCTTGCCAGCAGCTTGCCGATACGCATGCAAACCAGGGGCCAGCCCAACGCGCTGACGCAACCTGGGCCCTCAGCTTGGCCGTTGATACTTCCCAGCAGTATCTGCTAAGAAGACATGATTGTATGTGCCCATGACGCTTGTGGGTTGGCGAACTGTCGAGCGTCGCGACAACGCGCTCGTTGGGGGCCTATGCGTATCCTAGGCAGTGTCGTGTACACATGTATATGGCGCCATGTGCTTCCAGGGGCCCACGAGTCTACTAATATGTGTCTCCCGCCAACCGAAGCCCGCATGGGCCCAAAAAATCGCCCCGCCAACCCCGCAACATACCAAGTTAGCGAGAGGCGGTCGCAGCAATAATACTTGAGCCTTAGCTTGGCGTCGTTCTCGCAGCCGGGCACGCGCAGCACGCCCGGTTCGTCGCGGGTATTTCTTTCCGTGCCACAGCAATCGAGTCGCTGCATGCATTTATAGTCTTAGAAACATGTGAACAATTCACTGCGCACAGAATGGCAAAGGAGACAGCCAAGGCCCGGCCCGGGCCTGCCAAAGGGCAAGCGACAAAGAGAACTGCTGCCGCCAAGGCTGCCGCAGCCAATGATGACCCCTTAAAGTTATACTATCGCGTCTGCGGAAGGAGAGTCAGGAAGATATTGGGTGGCAAGCTTGGCGAAACTGAAAACGGCTACCCTGTCTGCTCCAGGCTGTCACAAGCCACCGGGAAATTCGAGCCTGTCGTCCAGGTGCGTTTCAGATCATACCGGGCTGCTGGCGGGCCCTTCCCCAACTCGGGCAACCCCGGTGGTCCTGTGCGGCCCGCGACCCCTCGCCCGAATCGTCCGACCCCGCCCGGTTGCCGTGCTGTGGCACAGGTGAAGTTCGGTCCGGGAGAAGCAAAGCACTCGCTGCCTCTCAGCGATCTGCTTGAACAATATGAATTCGTTGACGACAACGCCGGCAGCGGCGCCGGGACCGCAACGGCGGCGGTAGCCGCAGGCGGCGGCGTGCGAACCGCTGGCGGTGCCTCCGCGCGCGCCCCTCGCCCCACCTTGGCACCGGGTGGCAACGCCGGTGGCTCTGGCGCTGGCGCTAGTGCTGGCGCCAAAGCTGGCACTGGTGCTGGTGCTGGTGTCAAAACCAAAGCGGTTGCGGGTGGCAGCAGAGCCGGCAAGGCGGCGCGGCCTGGGCCCCATCCGACAAAGGCCGCTGGCAACAGCTCGGCCGGCGGCGGCAGGTCAGCACCGGGCGGCAGCGGCGGAACGGACGCCAGCGGCGGGCAGGGCACCCGGGCGGGTGCTGGGTCGGGGGCGGCTGCGGGTACAGGTGCGGGTACAGGTGCGGGGGCGAGTGCAGCTGCCGAGCAGCCGGCTGTGCGTCGCAAGTCCACGCCTGCCGCTGCCAAGGGCGCAGCGGCGTCAGCCGGCCCGCCCAGTACCGGCGCCAACGGAAAGGGCAGCGGGGCAAAGGCGGGCGGCGCCGTCCCGGCAGGCGGTGACAGGGGGAAGTCGCCGGTTGGCAGCTGCGGTGGTACAGGAGGTGGGCTGCAGCAAGATGAGGGGGCCGAACAGCAGCCGCCGCGGCAGCCACAGCAGCAGCCGCAACCGCAGCAGCAACATGTGCAGCCGAAGCAGAAGGCAAAGCAGCCACAACAGCAAGCAAAGCGGCAGGCTGGCAAGCAGCGCCCGCAGCAGCGGGATGACCAAGAGGCGCAGGAGCAGGAGCAAACACAGTCGGAGCAGGCAGGGGCGGAAGCCGGCGGCAGGGACAGCAGGGACGACGACAGCGATGTGGTGCTGGTGGGTGAGAAGCCGGCGCCAAAGCCCCAGCCCCGAAGGCGGAGCAAGCTTTTGCGCAAGCGCACAGCAGGCGCCGCTGGCTCCCCCGCTGCAGCGGCTGCGGCGGCAGATGGAGCAGTGGCGGCGGCGGGCGCTGACGGGAAGCTGGCGGACAGCGAGCAGCGGCAGCCAAGCGAGGGACGTGGCAAGCAGCGGCGGTCTGGGGCCGCGGCGGCGGCGCATGACAGGGATGCAGAGGCGCAGGCGGGCCAGCCGGGGGCGCAGGTGGCCCCGTCGCAGCGGCAAAAGCAGCCGCATAAGCGGAAGCGGTCGCAGCCACGGCAGGCGCCGGCAGGTGAGGTCTCAGGCGGCGGCGACGGCGGTTCAGACAGCGAGGCGGGCCGGTCGCCGCAGCGCCCCCGCCGTACTGCCGCGGCGGATGATGAGCCCGCGGCGCGGCGGCAAAAGGACGGCGGGCGGCTGCGGGCACCTGCGCAGCAGGCAGCTGCGGTGGGGCGGCGCGCAGCGAGCGAGCGCGAGCAGGCGCAGGCGCAGGCGCAGGCGCGGGGTCAGGAGAACGAGGACATGCCAGCGGACCTGGAAGATGACTGGACGCAGGCCACGGACCTCGAGGCCGGATGGTTTGTGCAGGATACCGGGGACGACAACTTGGGTGGCGGCGGCGACACCTTTCCTGCTTTCGGCGCCGAGTTGGGTGGCGCAGACGACTTCTTGGGCGGCAACGGCGGCGGCAGCGGTGCACAGGGTGGCGTGGACGCTGGGGCAGACGGCCAGGCCTGGACCCAGGAGAGCGTGGATGTCGTGAATGTGGGGGCAGTAGCAGCTGCGGCAGTAGCAGCCACGGCAGTAGCAGCAGCTGTTGCTGCAACAGCAACAGCGGCTGCAGCAGAAGCAGAAGCAGGGGGAGCTGCACCGCGACGTGGAGACGACGCGGGCATCGGGACTGGGGCAGCGCTGCCACAGGATCCAAACACGCAGGATCCGAACACGCAGCGTGCAGCGTGCAGCGGCGGCATTGGCGGCGGCGCCTCCGGACCGGGCAGCCGCCAGGGCGCCGGTAACACCGCTGCAGCCGCGACCGTGTCAGGAAAGGCTGCACCAGCAGCTGAGGGAGAGGCGGAAGGGTCCGTGGGCTCGGATGCGCCCGCTTCAGGTTGGGGGGCGCCCGCAGGGGCGGACGCGCAGGCTCGCTGCCACGCGCACGCCAAAGCAAAGTCAGCAGCGGATTGCGCCGCAAACAGGCCAGCGGACGCCGAGGTCCGAGCAGGCGACGCCGGGGAAGGCGGTGATGTGGCGGCGGCTCCGGTCCAACGCTTGGGTGCAGGACTGGCGCCAACAGAGAAGGCGGTGGCGAGTGCCACTGACACAGCGGCCGCACACCCGCCTTGCATACAGCAGCCAAAGCGGGGGCAGGTGCGGCAGCCGCTGGAGGAGTCGCGGTCGCGGTTGCAGGACGGCAAGGGCGAGGGCGAGGAGGACGCCGGACCGGGCGAAGAGGACGCGAGCAACAGCAGCGACAACAGCAGTGACGAATCGGAGGAGGGCGAGGACCGCGATGGGGGGGACGAGGAGGCGCACGAAGACGACAGCGGCGACGCGACCTCTTCCGACTTGGTCGGTTCCCACGGGCCCTGGCAGGACGACGAGCTCCGGCTGGACCTGTTGACAGCGGAGGAACGGCGGGCGCAGGAGGAGCAGGAGGAGCGGGAGCGGCGGCAGCAGCGGGACAGGGCTGCGGCGGCGGTGGGCAAGGCGGACCAGGCAGTCGAAGAGTCGAGGCAGCCAGCGGCAGAGGGCGCTGGAGCCACAGCCGCTGGTGCTGCCGCTTGTTCCGCGGCAGGTGCTGGCGAGGTGGAAGAGCGGGTTGTTGCCGCTGCGCCAGTCGCCCACGGAACTGGTGACGCATCGCGCAAGGCTGCAGCGCGGGAGCTGGGAACGAGCAACGGTGCCGCGGCTGCCCCTGTTGGTGCATCGCGGGTGGCGGCAGCTGTGGCAGAACGGCCTGTGGCGGATACCGGTGCTCCAACGGACGCAGCTGCAGACACCGGGGATGCGGAGGAGGAGGTGACTGTCGGAGAGGCCGTTCGGGAGGCCGTGGGGGAGGCGGGAACGCAGGGCAGCCATGATGAGGCGGCAGCTCCGGTGGCAGCAGCAACGATAACAACAGCAACAGCAGGCGACGGCGCGGCGGGCGCAACCGAGCTGCAAGTTGGCGCTGCCCCAGATCGCTTGCCAGCGGACCCGCAGGCGGGCATGCGGCCTGATGGGGGGCCTGCGGCGGCGGCCGCAGCATCGGCGCCAGGCGAAGACCGGGTTGCAGAGGGCGTGGTTGTGGGACCGTTCACAGGTGTGTTCAGAGGCTTGGCGTGTATGCGTCCGAAGTGCCTTTGCATCGGTCACTGTCAATAACATAAGACGCCTGTCGTTGTAGCCATTAGCCATGCGTATGTGAAATGCGTCAGCACTCACCGCCGCATGCAACAGCACCCAACGGTGGCAGCCCCAACCCCCACCCATCCCGCCCAGGCCGCGCCTACCCCGCCCACCTGGTGCGCTGCCCCGGCGACGTGTCACTGCGCCGCCAGCTGGAGGTGCCGGGACTGCTGGTGTCCGACCCCCACCGCGCCGTGCAGGCCGTCGTGGACGAGCGCTATTGGTACGTTCGTGCATGCGTGTGTAAGCTAGCTGGCGCTGCCTTGGCGGTGGTCCTTGTTTTGGGCGTTTGTGCTTGCTTTGATAGCCGTACGTTGTTAGCGTTACTGCAACAATCACTGCGCTACTGGTTGGTGCTACGGCCTGCCGCCTGGCTCTGGCTCTGCTCCTCAACACCAACTTGGCATCGCATCTCATGCCCCTGTGCAGCCCGGTGGCCGGCTGCAAGCTCCTGCTGGTCAAGTGGCGCGGCTACGAGCTCGATCCGGGGCAGCCGCCACAACAGGCGCAGGCACAGCAAACCCCGTCGTCACAAGCTGGCGGAGGCGGAGGCGGCGGAGGCGGAGGCGGAGGCGGCGGAGGCGGAGGCGGAGGCAGCAGTGCGGGCGCTGGTGGTGCCAGCGGTATTGCCGATGGGCTGCAGGACCGCTGCGGCGCTGATGGCGCCGGCGGCGGTGGTGGCGGCGGTGGCGGCGGGCGGCATGGGCACTGGGTGTACGAGTACGGCGTGGAGAGGTGGGCGGCCGTGCAGCCCGAGGTGGCGGACATGTTGGCAGCGTGGCGGGCGGCTGCCGGCAGCGGGGCGGGCCGCCGGGACCCCTGCGACGACAATGACGGCGACCTCGACAGCGGCGACGATGGTGGGGGAGGCAGTGGTGGAAGCGGCAGTGGTGGTGGCGGTGGCGGAGGAGGTGGTGGCGGCGGTGGAAGCGGCAGTGGTGGCGGCGATGGCAGTGGGGGCGACGGTCACGGCCGCGGCCATGGGCGCAGCGGCGATGGGAATGCACCGCCCAACCCGCCGGCGCACCACAACCACCAACAGCATCATCAGGCCCAGCATCCCCGGCCCTCTGCGGCAGCCGCTGCACTTCACGGTGGCGGCGGCGGCGAGGGTGCCGACGTACCTGGCACCCCCCGCGCCGCTATCGGCATGACCGAGCAGGTGGCCAAGCTCCTGCAATGCTGGCGGTCACGCAGCCCGCAGTGGCGGCAGATGGGCGGGAGATCTAGCGGCGGCGGTGCCGGCGACAGCAGCCCTACCGGCGTGCGTGCCGGAAGCACCGCGCAAGCCGTCGGCAGCAACATCGCGTGGGCGCCCTTGTCCTCTCGTGGCGCCGTTCCTGTCCAAGCGATGGCAACGGCAGCAGCAGCGGCTCATGCAGCGCACCCTGCTGCCGCCTGTCACCACGGCCACCCGGAGCCACACGTGCAGCCGCGCCCGCAGCCGCCCCAGTCACCCCACAACCACCTCACAGGGTTACCCTCCGTGAACGTCATGGCGGCGGCGAACACCGCAGCGCTGGCGGCGGCCGTGGCGGCGCTCGGGCTGGACGCCGCCGCTGCCAGCGCTGCCGTCGCGTCGGCCCACGCCGCGGCTGCGGCGACCGCCGCCGGTACCGCCGTGGCTGCTGTGACGTGGCCGGCTGGCGCCGCCGCGGCTAGCGCCGGCCTGGAGGGCGCGGCTCCGAACGGTCGCCTCGACGGCGACAATGATGACGGCGACAGCGATGACTTTGGCCTCGAGGACCTGCTGGCGGATGACTTCCTGAGAGGCATGGGCGAGGAGCTGAAGATGGAGGAGTTGGCGCCGGCACAGGAGCAGGAGCAGTACGGTGCCGCTGCCGAGGCAGGGAGCCATGCGCGGCATCACGGCGGTGCTGGTGCTAGCGGCGGCGGCGGCGGTAGCGGCGGCAGCGGCGGCAGCGGCGGCTGGGGGCCCACCATCTCAGCTGCAGCTGCCACAGCGGGCGGCGACTTCTTCCAGTTGAACCCGGCGCAGGCTCACCAACACCAGCAGTCGCAGCCGCAGCCACGTCAGCACCCGCACCAGCACCAGCACCAGGCAACCTCGCACCTGCGCCAGAGTGGCCGCGCACGGCGCCCCTCCAAGCGCCATGACGCCTCCGAATACCAGCTCGACAGCTCATTGAAGAGCCTACAGCCCACAGGACCCGCCGTTGCCCCCAGTTCCCTTGGCGGCGCCGGCGCTAGCGGCAGCCGGAAACGCAGCGCTAGCGGCTTAGGAGCCAAGGGCGCAAAGCGGCAACGCGCGGGCAGCTCTCCATCAGGTTCCAGTCAGCGCCGCGGCGGCGGCAGCAGTGGTGGCGACGTCGCGGGTGGCTGGAATGGCGGCTCTGGTGGGGACTGGAGCGGTGGTACCGGTAACGGCAGCGGCAGCGGGTATGACGGCGGCGGCGCCGCCGCCGCCGCCGGCGGCAATGGCAAGATGGCGCTGCTGCACGGCGGCCAGGTGACCGTCATCCGAGCGGCGGCGGCGCGCGATCCGGGCAGCTGTGACGGCGACGTGCACGTAGCGGCGCGGGAGCAGGAGGCGGCTGACATGGTGGCTGCGGACGCCGAGGCCGAGGCTGGCTGGCGGGACGAGCTGGACGCAGGCCGCTTCGTGTTTTGCCTGGTCACTGGTGAGTGCGGTGGCGGTGGGGGGAACGGCGAGTTGGCTGCGGCTGGGAACCTGCCGCGTCCACACGTTGGCGGGAGAGCCCGTGTTCGTCATGCCCTAAAGCATGCCGTATGCCCTTGGCGTGTTACTGATGTAACCTGGCGCCCGCTTTGCGGTGCTGCCGCTCCCAACATGGCGTGTCAGCCCAGCGCCCAACCGGGTTCACTGCCACGTGCCCCTCCACACGCCTTACGCCCCTTATGCTGCGCTTCAACCCCCAGGCCGTCGCTACCCCGCCTCCGCCTGCTACCGGCATGGCGACATCCGTCTGGTGGACTACGTGCCGGAGGAGGATGGCACCGTGGGCGAAGTGGAACGAATCATGGACGAGGTGGAGGACGAAGAGGTGGTGGAGGAGCCGGACGGCAGCAGGCGGCTGGTGCGGTGCCGCAAGTACCTGGTCAAGTGGCAGGTGGGCCGCGGCAAAGGCGGGTGTGAAGGACGGCGGGCGAGCGCTGGGCTCACTGGTTTAGTGTAGGTGGATGTTGGGTCTCGCGCACTGGGACCAGGTTGCCGAGGCAGCTGCCGTGCAGCGTGCAGCGTATGTGTGCTGGCCCGGGGTCGGCAGGCAAACGCTTGTGCCAACGACAAAGCCTGGCCGCTGTCCGTTCCGCGTACTGCCCCAACACAGCAGAAAGCCCCTCAATATAGATGCCCTCGCCGTGCGCCCACATTGAGTCTTGTTTGCCACGTTGCCCAAATGCGACGTGATGGCTCGTGACAGGGCTATGAGTTGGATCCCGGGGAGCCGGGCAAGAGCGGCCGCCAGGGGCACTGGGAGCCCAAGGAGAACGTGGTAGCAGATGGAGTACCGGCGGCGCTGCACGCGTGGAAGAGGCGGCGGCCACTGTGGTGGTGAGTAAATCGTTACGCCTTCAGGCCCGAAATGTTGTGATGCGCAGGGGTGCGATTGTCCTCTGCTGGGTGCGCTGGGGAGGCCGGTTGCGGAGGGGCTCGGTCGTTCACAGACGGTGCGTTCGCTACTGCTTGCAGGCACTCCGTGTTTCCACTGCCGGTTGAGGAGCCCTTGGTCTCAGACAGCCGTAAAGCTGCCAACAAAAAGGCTGGCGCCGCAAAGCGTGGCGGGAACAGCCGCAGCACGAGCGTGGCCTGGGCGAGTTAACCCGACCGGTGCCACGTGCCGGGTCTTGCCAACGGTCAGGGCCGGGTTTGAAGTCCTCCTGAAAAGCAGTGCAGACGACGTTGGTCATACTTGGATAGGTGGCACTAGGCCGAAGTGGATGGGTGATGGCCGAGACCGGGAAAGCTTTAAGCAATCGTAGTGCAGGTAAGCAATCCGAGTTTTTAGAGTGTGAAATGCTCAATATTGCAATGATTACATGTGTCCCAATTGGCCCGCTGGACGATGCGGGCCAGAGGCGGGCGCAAGGTTTGCTCACAGACATATGTACTTGGATTTCTATCGCAAGAACAAAATAACTCATTCTACATGTACACGCATCGCTCGGCTGAAGAGAAGCCTCCTGTAGTAATACGTTGCAACATTTTGGACTCCTCACACTTGCCGAGGATGTTGATTAACATGCTATCACGGTTACTTATGGATGAGACTGCAGTGTAGAAGTAGCTGGCCGGGGGTGGAGTTAGGGTCGGCCGAATGGCCATGGCTTCTCGGCAACGCCTCCTGTCTATGCGCAGCCTTCCGAGCAGTCGCAAGGGATGGCAAACTCTGTTTTTGTTTCTGGCGCTGCAGCTCGCCGCTGTGCTCAGTGGCCCGTTGAATGGGTCCAGCGCGCACTGGGGTCCAGCCGCGCAGGCCACGAGCACGAACGTTTCAACGTTCGTAGCAGCTGCGCCACGCAGCCCTCCCCCGCTGGAGCCATACCCGGCCCCAAACCCGGCCCCGGCCCCATCACCAGCCCTAGCTCCAGCCTCATCGGCGGGTCCGCCCCCAACGCCTGGCATGAGTGCCACGCCCCCTAAGGCCATACCCGGGCTCTCGCCATCGCCGTGGCCGCAGTCGCCAGCTCCGCCGCCGCACCCGTCGCCGGCAGCGCAGCCACCCGCCGCAGCGAGCACTCCACCCGTGCCACTGCTACAGCCGCAGCCGCCACCCGTATCCGGGTCCATGCCGCCCACGGCCGCAGGCTCATCGCCACCGCCTGTCGGGCTCCCAAAGCCGCCGCCGCAGCCGGCTGCAGTGCCAGGCGACGTAGGCGCGGTCCCAACGCCGCTGCTGCTGCTGCTGCCACCGTCGCGTCCTGCGCCAACCCCGAGTTTGGTGGCCGGCACCAGCAGCAACGGCACGACGGCACCTGCGGCAACAAACAGCAGCAGCCCAGCCGGACTGGCGCCGGGGAGCAGCAGTAGCAATACCAGTGGCAGTACCACAAGCAGTGTCATCCCGCCAGTGGCACGCGCGCCGCCGCCATTACCCCTCCTCAGGCCCCCGCCACCAGTGGCTTCCCCGCCTGACACGGAGTCTGAGCCAGAGCCGCCGCCGCCGCCGCCACGGCACCATCGGGGGAAGGCGCGGCAGCGGCGGAAACGCCCGCCACCCCGGCCGCCCAAGCCGCCCAAGCCGGCGCCGGGCCAGCTATCCAGGCCCTCAACGGAGCAGTCGCAGGATGTTGAGCTGCCGCTAGCAACCATTGAGGCGCGGCCACCGCGGCCGTCGCCGCCGCCGTTTCGTGCGCCGCGGGCGCCGCCGTTCCCGCCGTCACCGAAGCCGCCGCGGCCGCCGCCACGCCCCCCGGCTCCCCCGCGCACGGACGGGCGGCCAAACTTCGTCTTCATACTTACGGATGACTTGGTGGGTCCAGGGATCTCCTGCCGGGCTGTATCCAGGGCGGGTCGCTGTGTCCAGGACTCCGATGTTGTAATGCTTCAGATGCAGCACTCTTGACTCCTGATCCAGCGCACTTATGCTACACGCTCCCGCCCTGCCGATGCACTTACGGGCCATACTCACAACGCGACCGTACAACCACTGCAGGATGACGTGTACAATAGCTCGTCGGCTCGCTTCATGCCCGTGCTTAACCGGCTGATTGGGGATGTGGGCACGCGCTTGTCCAACTTCATTGTGTCCACGGGTGTGTGCTGCCCGTCGCGGACATCCATTCTTACCGGCAAGCTGGCGCACTGCCACAACGGTGCGTGAAGGGGCTGGCGTGTTTTTGGGGGTGCCGGATAGGCAAAGGTGGCCTGGGCCGCGGGAGGTCGTGGCAAGTGGCTCCGTGCTTGCGCCGCGCGGCGCACATTGCGGATGGAGTCATGCGCCTGCTGGATGACTCGTCGAGACTGCTACCACACGAGTTACCGACTTGCATCCTATTTATCTTTGCCCGCAGTGACGAGCAACTACTTTCCTGAGGGCAGCTTCACAAAGTTTTACGACGAAAACCTGGAAGACAAGTACGTGGGCGCGGCGGGATGCAATTGCTGGCGAAAGCTTGCCATACTTGTGTAAAGCCTTCCGGGCGGTGATGCTGGCACTAGGGACACGGACCGCTGAGCCACTCCCACGCTTTGTAGGCGTGCCCATGCTGACCGGCGTGACGCTCGTCGCTGGGCCCTGGAACTCACCTTTATCCGCTCAACAACCACAACCACAACCCACTTACCCCAACTGCCGCGCAGCTGGCTGCCGGGCTGGCTCCAGTCGGCCGGCTACTTCACGGGCCTGTCGGGAAAGTTCCTGAACCAGGTGGGAGCCACGGGGCCGCACGCCTGGGTGGGATCGCAACACAGTTGCATCCGGTCCCTGGACGCCGTGTGCTGGAGCTGACGTGCCCCTTTGCACACGTACGCCTCTGCATGGACGCAGTACTTCGAGACGTCGGCCAGGAAAGGTTACGTGCCCAAGGGCTGGGACGCATTCGATGCGCTGACAATAAATGTAAGCGGCGCAGGGAGCAGTATAATGTACTTGGTTCATGTACCACCTGGTACCAGAGGCAGCCAAACAATGCCTTGGCACAAGCTTTCTTGGGTACCACTCTACCACTGTACGGTATACCGCCGTGACTGCAATTCCAAATGCTTCAACGCCTGCTGCCGCCGTGTGCTGCCGCCCGCTCTCTCACCAGGCCTACAACCTGACCAACAGCTGTTTCTCACTCAACGGCGCCGCCAGCACTTGCTTCCCCGGAGAGTACCAAACCGACCTCATCGCGACCAAGGCCCGCGGCCAGATAGAGTGAGTGGTCGCAAGTTGCGGGGCTGTGCGTACCCGCCTGCTTGGCATGCCTGCCTGATTCGTTGATTACATCCCGCGTATACCAACCCAAGCTCCCAAACTCCCAAGCCCCCAAGCTCCCAAGCTCCCAATTACCCAATTACCCTGCCTAGAGCGCAAACACGCGCACGAGGACACGCGCACGCCTCGTGCGCGTCACCCACCCGCCCACCCGCCCGCCCGCCCCATCTATACATTTCCGCACAGCATGGCGCTAGCCAGCGGCAAGCCCTTCATGTTGTACGTGGCGCCTACCGCGCCGCACCGCTCCAGCACCGACGGCGCCACCTGGTATCCGCCCACGCCGCCCAAGCGATACGCCAACCTGTACCAAGGCGAAAACGTAAGCACGACAGCGTACGTAGTAGCTGCTGGGATGCGCTCTGTACGGTGCATGCGTAGCAAATGCAGACGGCGCCACGCGATCAACTGCCTAGATGCACATGTACGAATGCGCTGCCTGCCTCACCTCCTCGGTCGGGCGGTGGCAGACCCGCACAGCCACGCACTCGAGCTCGAGCTCCATCCTTTCTCGTGGGCCCGTGACTCCATCGCTCCAAATCCATTCACGCGCCCTGTTCCCAACACATACGCCACATACACACCCTCCACCACCATTGCCATGCCCATGCGCCTCCCGCCCACCGCCCCGCCGGCCCACAGCTCCAGGCCCCGCGCACGCCAAACTTCGGCGTGCGCAACCCGACCCTGCCTCGCAAGGGCACCCCGCGCGTGGACGCGGCGTTTGGAGCCTACATGGATGAACTGTTCGTGGCGCGGCTGCGGGCGCTGCGGGCCGTGGACGACCTGGTCGGCAACCTGGGTGAGCTAGCGCTGTCGAGAACGGGGAAAAGGGCATGTGGTTGGGTCTGGGTGTGCATTGGAGGGTAGGCGAATGTGTTGTTTATGTGTGTGTGTGTGACTGTGTGTGTGTGTGTGTGTGTGTGTGTGACTGTGTGTATTGTGCGGTACCTGGAAGGCCTGGGTGCCCCGCCGCCCGCCTGATGCCGTGATGGCCTTGCGACGCCTGCTCGCTCATCCGTCCGTGTGTGTCTTCTGTCTGCTGCTGTCTGCCGCCGTCCGTGCAGTGGCTCGGCTGAACGAGTCCGGCGTGCTCAACAACACCTACGTCATCTTCACGTCCGACAACGGGTACGTGTCCGCCGACTTCCGTGATGATGAGGAATGAGGCGGGACGCAGTGGAACTGCAGACACATCTTGTTGGGGTTGCACCGCGCACAGCGAAACAGCGCGTGTGGGCGCCGTACGGGCTCCTGGTCTGCCCGCAGGACCCCCAGCCCGTACCTCCAAGCACTCGCACACCCCCGGACGCCCCCGGGCACGTGCTTCACATGCGTGGTGTTGAACCTCTCTCCTCGGGCTTTCCTGCTCCCGACACTGTCACACGCGCAGATACCACCTGGGCGCGTTTGCGCTGATGGACGGAAAGAACCTGCCCATCGAAGAAGACATCCGCCTGCCGCTGTTCATACGGGGCCCAGGCATACCCGCCGGCAAGGTGGGAGCGCGCGCATGCCGGCCTTCATGCGGCTAGTGCGCTACTACGCCCTTTGGCGCCCGCAGGCACAGCCGAGTCGGTGGACTCAGGTTCAGCTACCGATTCTCACATGGGTTCCTGCGCTGTGCTTACTGTACCGCCGATCTATCACTGCAGGTCGTGCCGTACCAGATGAACATGGTGGATGTGGCGCCCACACTGCTGGCCCTGGCGGGTGCGTGCCGCGTGCGTGCGCGTGTGTGTGTCTGGGGTTGGCTTTGCAAACAGCCCCACAAAGCTTCCTGCCTCTGCTATTTCACCCCGGCCACAACACCCATCCGACCACCACCCCGCACCACCATCTCCCCCCCCCCCACCACCACCACCAACTCCACACACGCAGGCCTGGCGCTGCCTGGCCACCTGGATGGACTGCCCATGCCGCTCAACCCCCAGCTAGCGGCGGCACACACGCAAGTGCTGCTGGCATCCAATGGCTTGACAGACGCCCCATCCCGGCCCCCAACTCCACCGGTCCCCGCGCCCGCACCTGCACCGTCCCCAGCCGCCACCACTCCCCTACCCCCGCCCCACACCGGCAGTGCAACCCACCTGCCGCCTCCACCTGCGCCTACCCCTGGTGCCGCACCACCACGCCCGGGCCCCGGCCCCAGCCCCAGCCCAATGCCCACGCCTCCTCATGCGCCTGCCAGCGGCGGCAGCAGCCCCGCACAGTCCGCTAACGCCACAAGCAACCACATCACCACCCCTGCCCAGCCGCCGCCGTCGCCGCCGCAGCCAACCCCGTCGCCGGCAGCCCTCACGCCGCCCCCCATGCCCGTGCAGCAGTCCCCTGCTGCCGTCCCCACTCGGCCCGCCACCTCTCCCTCACCTCCCCAGCCGGCAGTGGCACAGCCACCTCTGCCACTGGCGTCCTTGTCCCCGCCCCTGGCGCAGCTGCCACCGACATCGGCGCTGCCGCCAGTGCCACGGCCGCCGTCGCCGCAGCCGCAGCCCACGCCAGCGCCGCCGCAGCCAACCGTGACTGCGCCCCGGCCGCCGCAGCCGCCGCCGCTCGCCCCGATCAACGGCACCGGTATCGGGGGTGGAGGCGGTGACGGTGACGGTGGTGGCCCCGTGATGTCGCCGCCATCGGCCGGGCCTGCCGTCCCCGCGCCTCGGTCTGCCGCTCCGCCTCCACTTCCACAGACCTCCACTATGCCTCCGGTGCAGCAGCCATCACCGCCGCCGCTACTAACCCCAGCGCCGGGCCCTGATGGCAACACCAGCAGCACAGACAGCAGGGCTCCATCGCCGCCTGTGCCCCGGCCCGCGTCTCCTCCGCCGCTGCCACCACTGCCGCTTCCTTCTGGCACTGTAAGTTCCCCTTCCCCCGTTCTTCAGCAGCGTCCGCCGCTGCCACCCCCGCTCAGCACCACCTTGCCACCATCGCCCCGGCCGCCACCATCGTTCCCCTCGCCGACGCTGCCCTCGACAGTCGCAACGCCAGCCAGCACACCAGTTCCACCTTCACCAGCTGCAGCACCAGCACCAGCACCCGCACCAGCACCCGCACCAGCACCCGCACCAGCACCCGCACCAGCACCCGCACCAGCAGGTGCCAGCCCACGCCCGCCGCCGGCACCCACGCCCACGGCCACACCGCCTCCCACACCCGCCCCGCCTGTCCGTGACGCACCGGCCGCACCGCGCACCCAGTGGACGCAGCCCCCGGCTCTGCTAGCCCCTTCGCCGGCGGCGATGCCCTCCAGCCCAACCCCGGTGCCGGTCTGGCCAGCACCAGTAGCAGCCCCGCCGCTGCCGCCGCCTTCCAACCAGCAGCCGCCGCAGCAAGCCCCGCCCTCTCCTCCATCGCCACCGCGGCCGCCTCGGCCTCCGCCCCCGCCCCCGATGCCGCAATCCTCTCCGCCCCTTGCACAACCACCATCTCCAACACGGCCGGTCCTTCCCAGCCCTGCAGTCGGCACAGCGCCACCGCCGCCGTCGCCAGCAGTCTCCACATCGACCCCTTCCAGCAGCGCTGCCGGCCCCTCTGCTGCTGTTGGCAACGGCGCCGCCAGCCCTCCCAGTAGTCCGGGCCCCCTCAACATCAGCACCAGCAGTAACGGCGGCGGAGACATGGACAGCGGCCGGCAGCCCTCACAGCCAGGCGATGGGTACATTCCTGTCGTGTCATCAGCAAACGGCGTGTACGGCATGTACGGTGCAGTGTACGGTGGAGGTTACGGTGGGTACGGCGGATACGCACCCACTGCTGTGTACGGCGGGTACGGCGCAACGGCAGCTAACGAATCGTACACTGGCCAGCAGCAAACCGGAGTGGCACGTGCACCCGGTGCAGCGGCTGACGGCAGCAGCCGTCCGCCGCCAGCAGCACCCGCACCTGCCGTAGCACCTGACGTAGCTGCTGCTGCTGGCAATAATATGACTTACGGGAATGCCAGCAGCGGTGGCGGCAATGGTACCCTGGCCGCGGCAAGCAGCAACAGCACGTCAGCCGCGGCGGTCAATGCCACCAGTAGCAGCACAAATAGCACAAGCGCTGCAGGCGGCAGCGGCGGCGGAGGCGGAGGCGGCAACAGTGGCGGCAGCCCGCCGCCGGCACCGCCGGCTGCTGTGGGGCTGCTGCGGCGTGACGCCATGATCCTTGAGGGTTGGAATGGAGATGGCACGGAAAAGACGTTCACCCTCGCAGCACACTACAAATGTAAGTAGGGCGGGCGGGGGAGGCATTAGAGGCATCCGGGGGCGCCTTGTGGGCGAGCAGCGATGAAGGCCCTGCTGATGGTATGTGTGGATCTGCGCGGGCGCGTGGTTTTGAGCATTTCCTCGCTCGCGTATCATGCATGTCCACCCTGTACGTGTGCTGACCCATTCCTTCGCTGCTGATACTGCATAATCCCGCAGCGCTGCGCGTGTGCACTGCGGCCCGGCTGCTGCCACTGCCGCCCACCAACGCCCCTCGCGCTATCAACTCTACAAACGCGACGAGCTCCAGCACCAGCACCAGCACCAGCACCGGCACCGCCAACCTGTTCTCGGCGCGCTATGTGTTGGATCCCGGCGTGACGTGCTACAAGTACACGGTGTGGTGCCAGGGCAACCGGGAGCTGTACGACCTGGCGGCAGACCCCTACGAGCTCAGCAACAGGTGTGTGTGTGTGTGTGTGTGTGTGTGTGTGTGTGTGTGTGTGTGTGTGTGTGTGCATTAGTGTGTGTGCATTAGTGTGTGTGTATGTGTGTGCATTAGTGTGCATGTACCGGCACTGGGGCGGCGGACGGAATGGATGGTTGCTGCGTGGGACCGGGCTGAGCTGGTGAGGTTAGGTGTCATCTGTGCTTTTGGGGGAAGTGGTGGTGCTCACCGCTTTCTTTTGGTCGATGCAATGTGCCGAGCCAGTGGAACCCTACCTGTTCCAGTCACCGGACTTTTATGGCCGTAGCCATACCGCACGTTCCTTTTGCTCCTGTTGCTCCTGTTGATGTTGATGTTGATGCCACATCTGACATCCTGCTCCCGACCTTCATTGCCTTACCCGCTGCCGCCGCCCAGGATCCAATCGGCCCCGGTCCGAGCTGTGAACCGGCTGGACGCGGTGTTGTCGGCGCTGGTGCACTGCAGCGGCGCCTCCTGCCGCAACCCCTACAGCCTACTGCACCCGGGCGGCGGCGTGTGGGACTTTGCCGGGGTGAGCAAATGGCTTCGTGCGGCTGGCTGGGTCAAGCACTAGGCAAAATGGCCGCCACTCACATAACCTGTGCCGCCCCTGCTCCCCCCTGGCCGCGTGCCTGGCAGCAGCGCGCCCTGTCTTTCTTGCATGTTGCGCCGCGAAGATGTGCATGCAAACAAGGGCATTCGATCGTGGGACCGGCAACCCCCGCACGCCTACCTACTCGCGGCACCGAGCTTGCACCCACAGCGTCACTCTAGAAGCACCCAGGAAGCGACGCGGCCACAGTAATCAACCTCTTCTTGCTGACGCTGCTGTTCACTACAGGCGATGGACGCTGCGTACGACCGAATGTATGACCGCCTCGCGAAGCTATCCATCAAGAAATGTGTGAATGCGTACCTACCCACAAACGAGGTCACCTGGACGCAAGGTGTGGGACCGCAGCCCTTCCAGTTTGCCGCTGGTCCATGATCGCAGCCGGACGGTATCGCGGTAGGCCAATCGACGTGATGATCGCAAAGCAGCAACCGATGGCAATCACGCAACCTGTGGGCTACAAATAAACACATGTTCTGCAGGGTTTATGGAGGGATGGATTGCGCCGTGTGAAGCTGTTCAGCTACGCCCGCTGTGTAGTATGGTGTCGCCGGACCCGGGTAAACGGTGGGAGCAGGGGAGGCAAGAGGGGAGGGTGGTATGCACCCCCCGCCCCGAGCCTCGGATCCAGCCTGGATCCGGGCAAAAGGGGGGTTCGGACCCCCCCCCACTTCCCAGGCTCGGTTTGGACCTCCCATGCCGCCCCATGCAGCCCGTGCCGGCCGAGTTGCATACCCCTCTCCCCTGTGTGCCATCGATGTCACGTTGGCATTGCGGTAGAGCCATGGATGGCCTGTGGCCGACAATCGGGAACGCCTTTCACGCGCCCGTGCACACCTCATTGGTTATTCACGGTGTACTTTCTATGGAAAACTTCATGAAGTGCTTTATAATGCAAGTGTTAACATCCGTGACGTAACCGTTTTGGGCTGAGTCCCTGGCGCTCGGCGCAGTCGTCGGGCAAGAAGCAGCCGGGTTACGTACCGTTGTTTGTGTGTGCATGCGTGAGCGAGTGTGCGTGCGTGCGCTGGGCCTGTAGGGGGCATGCATTTGCAGAGTGGAGGCGGGCAGGGCCACATCGAGGAGCAATGCGCGGCGCCATTCAATCCAGGCATACATGGAGGCAGCGCGGCGGCGCGCAGGCTGAGGCCGGCCGCCGTGGTTGCGTGGGGCGGTAGGGGTCAACGAGGGAGCAACGCACGCACGTGGCCGCCGGTGACAGCAAAGGAGCGGGACATGACCACGGCGGACGGCGGGTCTGCGGCCTTCGACGTTCCTGCTGTCGGTGTGGCTAGAAGCAAGATTAGACACCGGAGGACGAAGGTGACAAGGATTAGTGAACGGCCCCGGCGAGGGCAAGGCTACTGGGCAGCAAGCGGGTCCCACTCGCGCACGGCCCTGCGGGCCGGTCGTGTCCCCAGCCCAAAACCTTTCCTATAGCATCTAATACCACATATTAGGTCATTAGAGTAACCCGGGGGCATTGAATCGAGCCGGGGCCGACCTCGAGCATCTAAATGTCGCGTTCGCCAGGACACGCCATACCAGGCCAGACAGTAGCCTAACTACACCTATGCATACATTTGTGTTGACGGCAATCGGTAAAGCCCGAAAACAACGCCTATGTAGGATGTTGGCTTCGGTCAATTTCGCGACTTGAGCCTCGACGAGCACGTTTTAGCCTGCTGTCAAGCGCTATTGCTCCAACAGATTGCATGTAACATATACATTAAGTGGCGGAGTCTGTATCCCGCTCTGCATTTTTCTCGGGGCGACATCTCCTGGCCTCCTCGGCGTGCGGGTTTGGCTGGGGAAACGCACCCCCCGGACGGCACGCGGTGAAAACCCCCTGGCAGATTGTCCTTCAAGCATCAGTAGGCGACCAGTAGACGTGGCGGCTTCCATGAAGGACAATCTGCCAAGGGGTTTTGGTGCCGTCGCGTGGGCGCCTCCCTGGGGACACGCTTTTTCCTGGAGTGGGACCCTGGGCAGCCCTCTGCGGCTCTGGCCTTAACTGGCCTCAAGCCCTCAACCGGGGATTTTTGAGGGGTAGGTTGCCACAACTGCGCAGCCTGTTTCGCCTACTGTTTTGCCATCAAGTTTATCCATCCAGAGCTCCATTGCGCGTATCCAACAGGGCAGGCTCGGTTCGCACATCGCATCGGCCATCGTGTCACTGATATCAGGCTTTTGGTTGTGAGCAACTACACACCCCTGACACACACAGAATCATATGCTTAAGACGTTGCCTATGTTGCGTCTATGTTGCCTCTCGCCACTGCACTGTGCCACCGACGCATTGACACGGCCGGCCACCGGCACCCGCCGGCGACCCCCACACCCCCGCCCCCTGCCCCCCTGGTGTATTTTGTGGCGTACTGAGACCCAGGAGAGGCGTACTAGTACTCAGTACGTACTAGTACGTACTAATACGTACTGAGTACTGTGCAACCCTGTTGCCAGCTCGATACGATTGATTGTAGTAGGTGCAAGCGATGCAGGGTTATTTCTTAAGTTACAGGGTTGTGAGTGCAATCAGCAGCGCAGCACTGAGCGCCGACGACCGTGTGGCGCCGTCAGGACCGCAGATAAATAGGGTACTGTCAGGTTTCACATCACCAAACAAATGCAAGCAGGATTAATGACGCCGGGATGGCGTCATCCACTGATTATGCCTCTGCCAGCACAAGCTGTCAAGCCCGTTGACCTGCCCCATCATAGCACATTAGTGCATCCATGGCAGCAAGCTAGCCCACCAAGCAAGCCACGCCGCGGGATACAAATGTCTGTTAATTTTAAGTATTTCGACAACAACTACACTCGACGTCCTTGCCGCTGAGCTTGTCGCACCAAGCAAACATAAAATGGCACGCTCCCTTCGAACTAAGCTACCGAAATGCTTGTTATCGGAGGGCGCCGCAGACAACGCGCATGGCCTGCCTTGTACCCGTCGCGCCCTCACGCACCTGCAATTGGCAAGACCATACCCAGGGGTGACCCCTGGCCATACCAGTTGGTGAGCCTCTTGCACACACAAAAACACACACACACACATGGCGTAGAAGCAACCAACTGTCAAGCACCCACATCATGGTGGTTTACTCAATGGGCAACTTTGGAATGGGCTGCAAAATCACATAGCACACGGCATCGTGCCATACATACGGTCAGCTTTCAGGATTCCCGTGCAGTCAGCAGGCAAGCAACGCACAATGGCACGCCTTGTGGTGACGGGTGTGGCAAGCATTTGGTAATCGCCGTATTCTCAGTAGCGTGTTGACAAGATTTTACGAGGACCCATGCCGGTAATGCATCACGACGAACGAGTCGGACAAAGTGCGTGCCAAGCTCACCCTGTGCACTACTGACAGCATTGCCTGTGCCCAACGCAGCACTGCACACCCAATAGCACCCTGTCGCCCCCCCCCACACAGCGTGCTTTTCACAGTTCCTCGGCAGCAACCCTGCACAAAATTATGTAGTGTTGATACGTCAACCAATACCAGGACAGCAAGAAAGCATGCCCCCATCTCCACAGCGATGCATTATCCTATGACATGCCCCTACACAGGAGAGGCCCGGCGCATGTCATCATACATTATAAGCGCCCATACATAGCATGAATAGACCTGCAGTCTCGGCTTCATCAGTTCTCGCCGATAACGCAAGTGAGCAGTACGGGAACTGCGATGCAGCACAGCCATAAGACAGGCAGCTTACATGCATGGAGAACAGATTGAGCTGCTTACGACGCACCGCAAGCGCCACGCACCGCAATCCGGATTCATACGCAACCCGACCTGCTCTTGAAGAAACCTTGGATCCACAAGTGCCGTTGCTGCTGTTACGGCTTTGCGGGCCCAAAATATACATCTACAGCTGCTGCATCATGATCGCCAGCTGCTTGGCCACCTCCGCCGCACTGGGCCGCCGCTCCGGCACCGGGTCCCAGCACTGCGCCACCAGGGCCCGCAGCGCCGGCGGACAGCGCGCCTGGCCCAGGTCCTCCACACGCGGCCGCTGCTGCTTATCACACACAGCCACCGCGATCTGCACGCGGGCGGACCCGAGTCAGTTAAGAGGCGGCGAGAGCGAGTACCCCAAACGCAGTCCCGAATGCCAAAGCAAGCCCACGCACCTGCAGCATGTTCATGCCCCTCCACGGCCTCGCGCCCGCCAGCATCTCATACAGCATGATGCCGTACGAGTACATGTCGGAGTGGTGCGTGATGACGCAGTTGCGCGCGTCAAGAGCTTCCGGCGCCATGTAGGGCGCTGTGCCCACGTCCACGTGCGCGGTGATGAGCACCGTATCCTGAAGCCGCGACAGGCCGAAGTCCTGTGCACGGAATGAAAGCACACACGTGGTCGGAAACGCTCAGTCCGTACGTGTTTGCAGCACGCGACAAAGGCACGTGCATGTATGGACAAAAGCCAAGCTCTCAAGAATGCAATGAGCCGCCCAAGGCCCCTCGATCGCACCGCTATCTTGACGACGGGCGAGGCGCTGTCGGGGTCTGAGACCAGCACGTTGGCGGGCTGCGACGAACGCGAGTGGGTGGAGCATGCAAGAAGTGTCAGGAATAATGGAGGCGTAATGAAGGCCCGTCACTCAGGCGGCAGCGCGCATGGCCCCACATGTCCTGTACACGATTCTGGCCCAGTCAAGCAAGCCGGAGTTGCACGCACGAAGCAGCCACGCACCTTCAGGTCCCTGTGGATGATGGTGGGGTGCAGGTACGCAAGTGCGCGCGCCACCTGCAGCGCGATGTGAAGCACCTGCGCGACAGCCAGGAATGAGGGGCGGAGAGCCGGAGAGGTGTGCACATCAGCGCGGCATATGCAGTGTTCCACCACCGATGCCCATCTGCATACAGCCAAGCCTAGTGGTGCTGCAGATGCAGCTTGCCTACCTTTGGCAGGGGCAGCAGCGGCGCCTGGCTGCGGGGCGATAGGCAGCCGCCGCCAGCACCAGCGCCGCCGGCCGGCGCCGCTGGGCCAGCCGCATTCACGCCGCCGTACAGGACCTTGTCGAGGGAGGTGTCCATCAGCTCCACCACCAGGCAGGGGCAGGCGGGGCTGCGGGGAGGGCAAGCATGGAGAAGGAGCGCACAGGAAGGATGGGTGAGGCAAGGCACACATCCATGCAGTGCGATGCTAAGCCCTGACACGCGCACGGTGAGCATGCGTTGACGGCTCTACACCCACTTGAGGTTCGCGGCCAGCAGCTGGACGATGTTGGCGTGCTGCAGCCGGGCCAACACCTCCACCTCCTGAGCCATGGTGCGCCGGACCGCGCCGCCGTGCGTGAGCGGCTGCCTGCGTCGAACCGCCGACTGGAGCCGCCCAGCAGCCGCCGCTGCCGTCTCGCCTGCTGCGTCGTCGAGGGTGGACACGTCAGGAAAAATGGAAGCCGCCACATTCGCGGACGCTGCGGTCGTGGCCGCAACCGGTGCGGCGCTTGGGCCCCCATCGCTGATGGTGCTGACGGAGGCAGTGGCAGCGGTGGCCCCATCATCGGCCACGGGTGGAAGGGACTGTTTGTGCCGCGTGCCCCACCCCGACAGACATCCAGCCATCGCGCTGCTCTCGCCGTCCGCTAGGATGCTGATGCTCATGAGCGAGTCTGGCGACATTTTGGATAGCAGCGAGCGATCTAGGCGCGGCTGTGGCGCCAGCAGCTGCTGCGGCGCCCCGCGTGCGCCGAGGGCGTCGCTGCCGGCTTTGAGTGGATCCAGAACGGACGAGCCACCCATGCGCACGCTCGCGAGCCCAAGTGGCCGGGCGGCGGCTTGCGGCAACATCGCTGCAATTGGCGCCTGACCAGCACCAGCCACCCTCAGAGGCAGCTGCTCCTCCAAGTCCCCTTGCCCCGGTGGCGCTGCTGCTGCTGCTGCTGCTCCTGCAGCGTCGAGGGCTGCAGCATGCGCAGGTGTTGCCGCAGCGTGAGCCTCGGGCGGGCTGCTGGCGACACCCGAGGGGCTGTTGCCGCGCCCCTTGCTGCCCTCATCAACGCCCCCCATCTGATGAGCAGCCTGCGCGACAGGCACCGCGCCGGTCTCCTTTGTGCCACCGAACGAGCCAGTGCCCAGCCACCACGGCCCCATGGCCAGGGCTGCCGGGGTAGCGGCCGCAGCAAGCGCAAGCAGCGCTGCCTCCGCAGGCCCCGGCTGCGCCATTGTTGCCTCGGGCACGGAGGCATCCACAGGTGGTGTTGCTGGTGCCTGCACCGGCTGCGGTCCACTGCTGCTGTCAGGAACAGCAAGTGACGCCCGCATGCAGCTGTCGACGAGCGTCAAGCCCGTGCTTGCACCCGTCGGCGGCGCCAGGCCTGTGCGCTGGTCGCCATCCGCCACATGGCTGAGCATGCCGACCGAGAGCAGCGGGCCGCCATTGGCCCCTGCAGATGCCACCTGCTGCTGCTCCTTGCCATCAAGCAGCCAACCGCGGGGCGTGGGAGTGACGAGCTCCCGCGGGCGCACAGGTGTACCCGCTACCTCTGCCGCCGCTAGTGGCGGCGCGCCGTGGAACACCTCGCCGATGCCCAGCCCGCCAACGTGCGCGGCCGCCGCTGCGTTGAAGCGGCCCCGGTGCAGCAGCTTCACCGCCACCCGCCGGCCGCACCACACGCCCTGCACCACACGCCCGCAGGCGCCTGCGTGCATAGCAACACACACGGACCGTGGTAAGGCGGCATCCAGGTGCACATGCAGTGATGCAGGGCACCGTGGCAGCCGCGGGCTACCTGACCGCGTCAGGCTCTGCTGCTTGCCTCAGTGCCGCACTCAGCAGCCGCCCACCTTTCCCCAGCGTGACGGGCAGCAGCTGCACCTCGCCACCGCCGCAGCCCAGCTTGACGTCGAGCGGGATGTGGGACTGGAAAGGCGTCAGGGGCGTCACAGGAACCAGCGCTATCTCGTCCTGGGGTTGGGCACAAGGACATGAGTGTGAACGTCAGGGCAACATATGCTGACCCCACCCGGGAGGCAAGGTGACGGGCGCCCCATGGAATGCACTTAAACAAAACGGTACCGGGCAGGTCCACAAGCCATTCGCAGAATGGCAGAAGCGCACGAAGAAAGCTACAGCGATACTCGCGGTCTCCTTCATTCTTACCTCCTCGATGGGCTCGATGGCGAGTGCAGTCTGTATTGCCATGTTGTCTGCAGCGGGGAACAGGGAGAAGGCCAATCGCCAGATTCGTCAAAGGAGACCACCAGGGCACTTCAACCGAGCAATCCTAGCCACAGTCAGGCCTCTGTTACAGGGCTATGCTCTGTTCCGCCCTGCCAGATCTTACAAGTGGGCGAGGTCGTGCTCGTGGGCTCATTGCTGGGCGTGTCGGCTGAGGGGGCGCCGCTGGGACGTGTACACGGCGACGCGCCGCCAGCCCTGTCGCTGGCGTCAAGGCAATGAGAGCCGTAGGCGCCCGACACCAGCATCGACATTGTGTCGCTGTCGGTTGCGCACCGGAAGGCTAATAACTTTCCCGAGGCGCCGGCATTACTGCATCTGTTTTTGTGAGCCAGCGAAGACACCGGGAGTGCGTGACTGCTGCTGTCGTTATAGCGACCAGCACCGGGCCCGGCGGCAGCCGGAGCAGGCACAGCAGGCGGGTTGGAAGCGGCGACGCCCTGCCCTGCCTTTGTCAACAGAAGCTGCCTGACGTGTGGGGTTGAGGCCGCCGACTCGCTGCTGCAATCCTTCTCGCGCTGTTGCTGTTTATGTTGCTGTGTGCGCCGCCGCCGGTAGATGATCACAGCCACTAACAGGCCAGCGCCCAGAGCCAGCGCTACCAGGCCTGTTCGTGTGTGTTCGTGTGTGTGTGGCGGGGGGGGGGATAGCCGTTCATTAAGAGTGCTTGAATCACAAGTTTGAAGTGCCGAGGGGGGGGCGGGCGGGGTGTGCTCGGTCAAGGGTCAGATAGGCACGCACACGTTGCCTGCAAAGCATGATGCTCTGTGCAAGCATACATGCCGGCACCGCATCAGCACACGACAGATAGCTGCTGGCCTGGATCACCTGAGACAGCGAACAGCTAGTGCCCATCCCACGCATGCACGCATTCGGTACAGCGCCTTTCTTTGTAACCGCGCTCGGTTACGCAGCTAAATCCCAACCTCCCCTGATCCGCACCTGCCAGGACGCCGCACAGCACCGGCGCCAGGACGGATGGCGAGCCCGTGCTGTCACTGCCGCCTTTACCCGCCTCCGCCTCCGCTGTGGCTGTTGCTGCTGACTGGGCACCCATCACCTGCGCGGCGGTGGAGACGCTGCCGCCCCCACCGCTTGTTGTGTTCGGGGCTGCTGAAGGCGGTGGTGACGTCAGGCTGACTTTCCGGCTGTAGGGGTACAGGCTGTAGTAGCAGGCCAGGTATCCTCCGTGCGCGGTGACGCATTCGTCGGTCATCAGGATATCACACTACGAGGCGAAAAAAGGGTGGCCGACAGCATATGGTTTAGGCACTAGGCGCGAAGTTCACTCGCACGGCATCGAGACTCGTCGGCAGAGCGCGAGCGAGCCGGCAGGGTGTGTGGGGAACACTAGGCCACCTTCGTGTATTTGACACAGGCCATCATAAGTATACAGCCAGAGCAACATGCGCCGCACACAACAGCAGGGTTGTCGGTGCCTAACCGTACAGAAGGTGGTCAACTTTGCTGTCCCCCTGCCGCCCAAGCACACGACCACATGGATGTCACATGCACGGCGACCCGGGTAGGTTCATTTCGGGCAGGCCAGCCACCGTCCAAACATTGGCCATCCTTGACCATTGAAATCGACACTTGTGCACAAAGCTCGCCCTGAAACCTTTTTACATACCCCCCACAATATGTCTTCGCCTGTCGTGTCAGATTAAGCGCCGTACGGCCCTTCCCGTGCGGGGCATGTTGGAGGTGGGTATGCGTGTTATGTGCTCGGTTGATGAAGTGCCCGTGTCATATGTAGGTTGGATTAATACAATGAAGAGCAAGTCCTGCGCTCGGTATGAGAACTTGGTACGGAACTCGGGGGGTTGGATGGATGGAGCGGCGCGGACCCGGCCACGAACCCACCCACCCGCGCGCGAGCTCACCCGCCCTCTTATCATAAGCTGCTAACAAGTGCGCTGTATCAAACAACAGCCGCACTTTGCTACCTACCCAGAATGTGGCGTTGAGAAGGTGCATGGCATAGCCTGCGAGCGTCTGGCGGTCGTAGGCATCCGCGTCGTAGGCATACATGGCCTGCGCGAGAGCGAAAGAAGGACACGAAGTGCGACCGGATTCGGTGGCGCCGTTGGCCAGGCGTGTGTCACAGCGCGAGTCTGACTGGCTCGTGCGAGAACTGATGAACTGCTGAGGAGGATATGTTGCTAGGGGTGGGGAGTCACCCGCGGCTTGCATAGTTCCGTGGTGAACTGCGACTGGCACATAACAGTGCCGGAGTGCGCCTCGCAGCCGCGCTGCTGGCTGGTCTCCCCGCCCTGACCCGCCCTGGCCCGACCCGCCGAGTGCATGCCCTGACCCGTCCACGGCAGCACTGCACGGCCACTGATACCAGCGATAGTGATTGTGATGATGATGCAACGACCCCGCCCCGCGTACCATGTCGTGGTGGAGGCCCCGTGCCGGCCAGCAGCGAGTCATGGGCGGCGCGCTGGCGTCATCGGTGCAGTTCGGCGGCCGCAGCAAGTACGTGCCCGTGCTGTTCTGCACGCCCGGCAGGAACGCCGGCCGCGGCAGGTTGCGGCTCGGCAAGCCCTTGATCGACAGCGGCAGGCAACTCCCTGGCACGTCAAGAAAAGCGGGGACGGGCATCATAGCTAGTGGATGGCATAATATCATAGTGGATGCCAGCGACATGAGGTGAATGTTGACCAAGCGCGGCGGTTACGACCCACGCAGGGAGTCCGAGCGCCCTGCTGGTACACCGCCGCTGAGTCCAGCAAGCAGTGCGTTACCGCTTGCAGCCCTGGCTGGCCACGGCCCACAGACGTCATCGCTACTATACTCACGCTGCCACAGCGCTGCCTCATGCACCACCACCAGCGGCCAGGCGGCGGCGAGTGTGCTGTTGGGTACCGGTGACTGGGCAAAAATGTCCAGGCCTACGAACTGTACAATGCGACAGAGAGAGTTGCGCAATGTCAGCACGGTGTAATCACGTGCCAAGCCTTTGTGAAACGTGGGCGAGGCCCCTCGGTACGTCCCGAACGTCCATTCAGAATCCCACGACGATCCTCAGCATAAGCCACTCCAAGCAGGCCACCCCCACTGCCTGCGTGCTACCCCGCTCCCGCCCGCCCCCATCACCCACCAGGAACTGTGGCAGCTCGCGCCCGTCCGTAAGTACAAGGTGCTGGAAGGTGATGATACAGCCAGGCCCCATCCGCACCTGCATCATTTACCGACACAGAACAGGCAGACAGTTATGGTAACACACGCAGCAGCAGGGGCGGCGTGCACTTGCACCGGTAATCCCGCAACTGCTCAGTTCGTTGCTGGTAGCTGCGGCGTTCCTACACACCGCCCTCCCTCAGCAGTGGATTCCCAGCTCCCCCAGCCTGCTCACACCTTGGCATCCCGCACGCTCCCAACGCTGTCCACATGGGCGGTGTATCCGAGGTTGAGGGTGGGCCAGGCGGCGGGGTCCGTGTGGGCACCCAGGAGCGTGAGGTTGCGCCGCACCTCCACCACCGGCTGGGCCACAGGCGCCCAGTCCGCCTCCGTCAGTGACACACTACTCGCCAATACCGCAACCTGACAGCATAAACGAGGGCATGAAAGGATATTTCGGCATTAGTCCATGTGTGCGGCCGCGGTTTGGGTTTGTGGCATGCAGCCAAAACGCCCCACAGCCGCCCAGCCAGTCGCGCAGCCGCCATCACTCGCCCTCACCCCATCTATCTCACCCCGCACCTACCTGCACGCCCGGGTCCGCAATCGCCGCCACCAGTTGTGCCGCTGTGCTCACGAGCACTGCCCCTGCACTTGGGTATCCTGCCGCTGCCGCGACCTCAGCGGCATCCACGCCCGCGGCCCGGTCTGATGCTTGCAACAGCCCGCGCTGCTGAGTGCTGCTGGTGCCGTCATAACCACCCAGTGGCAGCGGCAGCGGCAGCATCCCCTGGTGCCGTGCGACGGCTCCACTGAGACTCTGCGGCTCCAGCACTAGCCCAAGCAGCAGCAATACCGCCATTGCCACTGTGCGACGATATGCATCTACATGACGCCGTGACGACCACCGCTGGACAGGCGCAGCTGGCTGTTGCCGTCTGAGCCACGCCATACTGAGGCGGACTCACACAGCAGCCAGCCGCGCCGCACCCGCCTAACAGCTGCAAACTATGAGCTCAGGTTTGGATTGACTGCCTGTCATCAGAGCCAGGGAATAGCACACACGTGCGGACCGGGTTAAAGGGCAGGATTGGCGCACGGGGAGGCTGGTCCCCTGACGTGTCGCGGCCTGCCATCTTTCTCCCGGCATCCGTATATGCAGCACTCTCTAAATGAGTTCCTGCTCATAGCTCGGAGTAAACGCCAGGCTAAGGCCGGCCGATGGCTCCCAGACAGCAGTGGGAGTCCACGCAAAACAACAGCAAAGTTGCTACCAGTCATGTTGACACAAAGACATGCGGCCGACTTTGTGCTCTATTGGATTGTAGAGAACCGCTTGAGCATGACTTACGTAGAAGTTCTGAGGCACTGAGAGGTTCCCGCTCCGTGTGCGCTGTCAGAGGAGGAACTTGGGAAAAGCCATCACGTTTGGACCCCAGGCCACCAAATTGACTGCTATTCGCGCGCTGTCGTCTGTCGACAATTGCGAGTGTCGCGCTATCGCGGCGACAGAACTAGCAGAAAACTACTGCTTTACGGTATCGGTTTGTTCACTTGCTGGCATTTTGGGTCTCACTCGTAAACAGACATTTCACATGGGGCAGCATGGGGCGGCACGCCCGCCTCCCGACGACCCGACCTCCGATACCTGGCCCCTCTGGCCCCCTGCTCGGCGCGCCCGCCCCCTCCCACTCCCCATCTCTCCACCTGAAAGCAATCAGCGCCTCTCGACATCACACGGCGTGATGGGAGACAGCCTTGGCAACTGCTCCTCAAGTAGTCAGGGAACCCCTGCAAGTAGTCGACAAGAAACACTGACTGAGGTGGCGGGGGCCTGCGGAGGCGCCCGTGGGGGGCGCCCCTGGTTTCGAGCTATCTACAGTTTCAAGTCGCTGAATGAAAGTTCACGACCGTGCGCACTGTAGCCAACTTCACTACTCAAGCACTCCGGATGTGCGCCTGAGGAGCTCGAGGGCCACCAAGGCCTACCAAGGTGTCTACGACAAAGCCAGCGGTACAGCGTCATGACACGGGCCAGCGAGCTGGAGCCTCATATACAATCAGGTGGAACAGAGTCACGAGCAGAGCGCACACATATCATAAATTGTTTCTTGCCACTGTACTTCGTATGACAAAACCAAGAGGAGACCCATTTTTCGACTACTGTCCCTCGTCATTCATGAACCTGCCTCTGTAACAGTACAAACGCATTGTCATGTGACTGTAGTCCCGGTTATCACTGTATATGCGGAATTCTGGCAAGACCGGTCAACGGAGACGCAGGCTGCTGCCACGCTCAAGCGCCGACCGTTTGACAGAGATTAAGCTTTTAGGTGCCATTTTCAGGACAAGCGCTCCGTAATGCGTGTCCATGGTGAGGAATGCAACAAATGCAATTATGGAAACTTTTGTTTCCATTTGTCCACGCTGTTGTCCTGATTGGGATGCCCTTGATGATGCTTGCTTGTCGCTGTACTTTTGGCGTGAGCGGGTGTTGGCGCTGCGTCCGCATGGCTGCATCGTTGGCGATGCGCGTTGAGTCAGAGACATACCCCTCCAACACGATTTGCTCTTTCGTACACAACCAATGGTCGGGATGCCGGATGCGGCTAGCCAATTGTTCGAGGTCCATGTGGGGGGCAAGTGTGACGAACACACGTGCCGGTTTCCGTCGTGTATAAGCGCTTTTTTTGTACGCTTTGGGCGTTGTGCTGTTCCAACCGGCTGCAGGTGTACCTTTCCAACCTGCTGCAATGAGGTTCAATGGCATGGCGGGCGGCGAGAGGTCCTGGTTGCCGCAGGAGCCCAGGCAGGGACGACGGTGCAGGTGGGCCCCAGCAGCAGCACCTCACACACGCACGCCGACACGTCGAACACCGTCGCTCGCGGTGGTTTTGGGGCTGCTACTGGCTCTGGTGCCGGTTTGTTGCGGTAGATTTGTCGCAAGGCACCAGGGGATGCTGCCTCTGCCGCTGCCACTGGGTGCTTATGATGGCACCAGCAGCACTCAGCAGCGCGGGCTGTTGCAAGCATCAGACCGGGCCGCGGGCGTGGATGCCGCTGAGGTCGCGGCAGCGGCAGGATACCCAAGTGCAGGGGCAGTGCTCGTGAGCACAGCGGCACAACTGGTGGCGGCGATTGCGGACCCGGGCGTGCAGGTAGGTGCGGGGTGAGATAGATGGGGTGAGGGCGAGTGATGGCGGCTGCGCGGCTGGGCGGCTGTGGGGCGTTCTGGCTGCCACAAAACCAAACAACAGCCACACACATGGACTTATGCCGAAGTATCCTTTCGTGCCCTCGGGGCTGCTGACAGGTTGCGGTGTTGACGAGCAGTGTGTCACTGACGGAGGCGGACTGGGCGCCTGTGGCCCAGCCGGTGGTGGAGGTGCGGCGCAACCTCACGCTCCTGGGTGCCCACACGGACCCCGCCGCCTGGCCCATCACCGACTTTGGATACACCGCCCATGTGGACGGAGTGGGCATAGTACGGGATGCCAAGGTGTGGTTCAGGAGGCTTGCTGGTGGTTGCGGAGAATGGGATACTTGTTGGCACACGATGTCTCGGGTAGTATTAATGTTGTTAGTCATGGGCAAGGCTAGCAAGTTAGCCTCGCGTGTATGCCTGGAGTTTACACGAGCTTTAGGCTGTTGGCATCTTGTGTATGGTACCTACCAGCTTCACTCAGGCAGTAGTTACGGCACCAACCCATTCAACCACTCGCGTCAACCACACGTCCGCAGGTGCGCCTTGCGCCGGGCTACACCCTCACGCTCCGACGCCTCGTGCTTCACGAGGCGCGTGATCAGCCGCAATTTCTGGTAGGTGCACAGGCGGGGGACAACTTACTTGCCCCAGGTGTGGTCGTGTAGTAGTTGTAGTGGGAGCTGGAGCGGGCGCGGGAGCGGGGTGCAAACGACAGGTTCACTTGCTGGGCAGAAAAGCAAGCTTTGCCGTACTCACGACGCACACGGTGCACGTATGTTCCTGCTGGCAAGCCCGCCCTATCTACGCATACGACATGCATGCGAGCATTGCTTGTGCGACACAACTGCAGTTCATGGGCCTGGACTTGCTCGCTGTCGAGTTGCCGCTGCCCAACAGCACTCTTGCATCAGCCTGGCCGATAGTGGTTCTGCGTGAGACGGCGCTGTGGCAGCGTGAGTTGCGCATGACCGGTATGCATGCCTGGACGCGGCGCCTGCTGCCAGTTTACCTGTTTGCCTGTGGTGACCTGCTGACTCGAACACGGATTTCATCTAACGTCATGGCCATCTTTCTACTGTGGGTGCTATCTAGCCGCCGGCATGCGTTTACCCGCCAGCCCGCTCAGTAGCGCAGCGGCGCAACATCAATTGCGTGGTGGCATTCTCAGTTATTACGACATGTTGATCTTGCCAACCCGCACTCCACCTCCCATTCCGCTTTCATCTAAGCTGCCAACCAGTCGACCTGCTGTGCCCACTCGTCCACAGGTAGCTGTCTACCGGTGTCCCAAATGGGCCTCTCTGGCCGCACCATCCCTCGCCCCTCCTTCGTGCCTGGTACGCAGAACAGCACCGGGACCTCGGTGCCACGACCGCCGGACTGCGTCAACAGCAGCACAGCCGCGCCCATGGCGAGGTGTTGGCCGGCGCGCGGCATCTACAATGACATGGTGAGCCGAGTGCGCTAGCAGCATGACAACATGCATGGGGCCGCGTTGATTGCGCGGCGTGAAGCAGTGTGAGCGAGCGAGCAGTCCTCAAAGCGTTGCAGAAGACAGCAGGACGTCTGGCCGCGACGGCCATGCATGCGGATTTCGGAATGAACTGCTGTGTCCATGCGGATCAGTTCAGCAATCGCCTTATACCAGCCATCAGGACGGAAGCCTCTGCCTCACCTGTACATGCGGTAACGCGGCTGTGGCATTGGCATCCTTGCATGCTCGCCAACATACAGGCCATGTACGCCTATGATCCGGACCCCTTCAACCGCCAGACGCCCGCGGGATACGTCATGCAGCTGGTCAACGCGCCGTACTGGGTGCGTGTGTGCGTGCCTGCGTGTGCATGTACGGGCGGCAGATGCGGCACGGTTTCCCACCTCCTGCACGGTTAAACACCGACACCCCCAACTGCGCGCGCTGCACGTGCTTATGCCGTACATGCGTGCGTGCAGCTATAGCCATCCAGACGGGCCGCCGCCCAGCCACACGTGTCTCGAGTTTGCGCACGGGCTGCCACACAGCCATACATAATTTACCCTACTCGTGCCGTGGGACCAAGCAGAAACAGTGTATTCAGTGTCAAATAAACGAGCGAGGGGTGGTTAGTGCCACACGTACCCTGCCGGCTCGCCCGTGCCGCGCTTCGCCTGCCGAGTCTCGATGCCGAGCGAACAGAGTTTAAGAAGTGCCCCTGCCCCTTACGTACCCGCAGTGTGACCAGTTGATGACGGACGAATGCGTCAAAACGAATGGGGGCTACGTGGGCTGCTACTACAGCTTGTACCCGTACAGGCGCAGGAGTACCAACACCACCACAACTGGAAACTCCACAGCCGCCACCACCACAACCAGCGGCAACACAACTGACAACAGTACGCACGCCGCTTGGGCGCAGTCTGCAGCAAATGGCAACGGCAGCTCGGGCGCCTCGGGCATCCCGCTGGCACCGGTTCTAGGTGGCATCTTGGGAGGTGAGCGCGTACAAATGTTGTGCGATCCTGTATGCGCACTGCTGCTGTATACCTATCAGCTAACGCTGCTATCACAATACCGGTATGCGCCTGCACCTACTGCTTCTTACTCTCGTCAGTATTTGCAACCTCTTCGACCTGCCGCAGGCCTCGCTGGCCTCGCCTTGATTGTTGCTGGGCTGTTCGTGGCTCGCGTTCACCGCCAGCGGCAGGCTCAGGGGCGAGGGGATCCAAAAAGTAGCAGCCAGGATCCGAGTGGCTCTACGTCTGCTGTGTCAGCCGCGCACGAGCAGATTCTCCTGACGAAGGAGGGGCACTTCCAGGCCAACGGATCCGCTTCTGCTGTCAGCAGGGCAGGACCCGTTGTAGTCAGCATGGGCAGCGTGCAGAGCAGCGTCATCAGTTCAGCGGCCGCACAGTTACTAATAACAGCAGCGGGGAATGACCCCAACGCGTACACGTCAGTGGGCAGTAATGCCGCACGGGAAGCGGCTGCGTGCGATATGCCTCTGACCGGCAGGGCGCGGCTGGCATCAAGCGGCGTCAGCGGCGGGGGATATATAAAAGTGCTTGGAAGCGGTTGTGACGGCATGTCAGGTCCACGATCAGGGAGCGCCCCAGAGATGACCTCCGGAACCACACGTACGTGAGCGAGGCAGTTGCTGGGAAACACGTCTCTCACTGCATTACGAAAGTCTTGTCCTAAATCGATGCTGCCCTTCCCTTGCTTCTACTGCGCAGAAATTGTTCATGTCCTTGGCGCAGACCCCGTGGAGCCCAGTAATGAGGTGCGGGCTGAGAAGACGCGCGCACACACACACACAAACACACACGCACGCACACACACACACACACACACACGCACGCACGCACACAGTGTCTTTCCGCTTTGTTTTCCTTGTGCTCTGTAACACACATACACACACATGTCGCCGGACCTTGACCAGCCTTGCTGTCGGTGTGCAGCACTGTACACCTGATGGACACTGCCTAGGCATCTACGGATAGCACTGACCTCGACGCTTCATCCTACCTGTCTAACTCTCTACCATACCTGCCCACCTGCCTTTGCGCCCAACCCCAGGACGAGCTAGCGCTGGTTCCTGTGACGCCCCTGACGCCTTTCCAGTCTCACATCCCGCTCGACGTTAAGCTGGGCTACGGCGGCGGCGAGGTGCGGCTGCTGCCCGTCACGCTGGGGAAAGGTGAGCGGCTGCTGAGTGCGGCACTGAGGCAAGCAGCAGAGCCTGACGCGGTCAGGTAGCCCGCGGCTGCCACGGTGCCCTGCATCACTGCATGTACACCTGGATGCCGCCTTACTACGGTCCGTGTGTGTTGCTATGCACGCAGGCGCGTGCGGGCGTGTGGTGCAGGGCGTGTGGTGCGGCCGGCGGGTGGCGGTGAAGCTGCTGCACCGGGGCCTCTTCAACGCAGCGGCGGCCGCGCACGGTGGCAGCGATGCCGCTGCATTGGGACCGGGGTCTCCATCTCCAGCAGTAGCAGGCGCAGTGACAGTCAACAGCCGTGGCCTACTGGTGTCCCTAACGCAGCATGGGCCAGGCGGAGGAGTGCCAGCAGCCGCCGCTGCCTTGCCCGCTGATGGCGGCAGCGGCTGGCCTACCACAGCTGCCTTTAGCTTGAACGCAGCAGCCGCAGTCCGAGGCAGCAGCCCGTCGGAAAGGGAGGTCCCAGCGGCCGCGCCCTCGGCAGCGCAGCAAGACAGTAGCAGCCGGCACACGCAGTGTGGGCATGAAGCCAGCAGTAATCCGACGGCTGAGAACGGAGTGCTGGTGGCGGCGGCCGCGCGGCCAGGGGCTGCCGCCGCGGCGCTGACGGCGCTTGCAGCCACTCAGGCGCCCGCTGCGCTTTCCTCCGCGGCGTGGTGGGACGGGACGGACTTCGGACCCAGCGGTGTCACGACGCTGACGCCAATGCAGCCAGCAGCAGGCGGCACGGCAACCGGTGGCTCTGCCTCTTGCAATTCAACAACATTGGGCTTTGCGCAATCCTCGGAGCGGCAGGGCGTGCTGTCGCTGCTTCAGACAGCAACGCCAGGCGTGGCGGCGCAGTGCCTGCTGCTGCAGGACCGTGGACAAGGCGGTGATGCAGCGCTGCTGGGGCAAGGGGCTGCAGCAGGATGCACAGAAGCAGGATTGAAACGCAACGACGGCGCCGTGCAGCTCAGCCCTGTGGATGTGGGGCAAGGTACGCTACTGACACAGGAATCCGAAGGGCTAAAGCCGCCGTCGCCATTGGGTGGACAGGTAGCTGGCGCGAGAGAGGCAGAGCAGCAGGTGCCCAAGCACGCGAATGCGGGTGACGCCATGGCTTCAGCAGCGGCCTCGCCTGGAGCCTTCCGGCCGCTCAAGCTCGCACACATTCGCATGGGCGGCTCCTCAGTCCTCAACCCGCTCAGCAGCAATGTGGCGGGGCGCAATCATCAAGGGCTGCACCTGCAGCAGCCACGCCTAGAACGCCAGCTGCTGTCTGACGCTCCTTCAATGCCGCACGTCAGCAGCTTGGCAGGCGGCGCGGGAGAAGTAGCAGACACCGTGCGTGGCGGTGCGGTAGCTCATGTCGGCTCTGGCGGGGACAGAACGCCACGGCAATCGCCACAGCCGCTGCTGGAGCCACCGGCGGGGGAGAAGTGGTCCCCAGACGACACAGACGCCGGGGGGGAGGGCGTGGGCAAGACAGCGAACAGTGACGCCTCGGACACGTACGTAGAGCCAGAGGTGTCGACCCTGGACGCAGCAGGTGCTGTGCCGGTGGACCGGCTGCAAGCCAAGCCGTGGATTCCCCTAACACACGGCGGCGCGATCCGGCGCACCATGGCTCAGGAGGTGGAGGTGTTGGCCCGGCTGCAGCACGCCAACATCGTCCAGCTGCTGGCCGCGAACCTCAAGTGGGTGTAGAGCCGTCAATGCTCACCGTGCGCGTGTTAGCGCTGAGCATCGCAGTGCGTGGATGTGTGCCTTGCCTCACCCATCCTTCCTGTGCGCTCCTTCTCCATGTTTGCCCTCCCCGCAGCCCCGCCTGCCCCTGCCTGGTGGTGGAGCTGATGGACACTTCCCTCGACAAGGTCCTGTACGGCGGTGTGAGTGCGGCTGGCCCAGCGGCGCAGGCCGGCAGCGCTGGTGCAGGCGGCGGCTGCCTATCGCCCCGCAGCCAGGCGCCGCTGCTGCCCCTGCCAAAGGTAGGCAAGCTGCATCTGCAGCACCACTAGGCTTGGCTGATTGCAGATGGATGGGCATCGGTAGTCGACCACTGCACATCCAGCGCTGATGTGCACAACCCTCCGCCCCTCTCTCCTGGCTGTCTCGCAGGTGCTTCACATCGCGCTGCAGGTTGCGCGCGCACTGGCATACCTGCACCCCACCATCATCCACAGGGACCTGAAGGTGCGTGGCTGCTTCGTGCGTGCAACTCCGGCTTGCTTGACTGGGCCAGAATCGTGTACAGGACATGTGGGGCCATGCGCGCTGCCGCCTGAGGGACGGGCCTTCATTACGCCTCCATTGTTCCTGAAACTTCTTTCATGCTCCACCCACTCGCGCTCGCCGCAGCCCGCCAACGTGCTGGTCTCAGACCCCGACAGCGCCTCTCCCGTCGTCAAGATAGCGGTGCGGCGGGCCTTGGGCTGCTCATGGCATTCCTGAGAGCTTGGCTCCTGTCCATACATGCACGTGCGTTTGTCCCGTGCTGTCAGCACGTACGGACTGAGCGTTTCCGGCCACGTGTGTGCTTTCATTCCTTGCACAGGACTTTGGCCTGTCGCGGCTTCAAGATACGGTGCTCATCACCGCTCACGTGGACGTGGGCACAGCGCCCTACATGGCGCCGGAAGCACTTGACGCGCGCAACTGCGTCATCACGCACCACTCCGACATGTACTCGTACGGCATCATGCTGTACGAGATGCTGGCGGGCGCGAGGCCGTGGAGGGGCATGAACATGCTGCAGGTGCGTGGGCTTTGGCATTCGGGACTGCGTTTGGGGCATTCATTCGCTCACGCCGGACCGAACTGATTTGGGCCCGCATGCGTGCAGATTGCGGTGGCTGTGTGTGACAACAAGCAGCGGCCGCGTGTGGAGGACCTGGGCCAGGCGCGCTGCCCGCCGGGGCTTCGGGCCCTGGTGGCGCAGTGCTGGGACCCTGTGCCGGAGCGGCGGCCCAGTGCGGCGGAGGTGGCCAAGCAGCTGGCGATTATGATGCAGCAGCTAAAGATGTAGACTTTGGGTCCACAAAGCCGTAACAGCAGCAACGGCACTTGTGGATCCAAGGTTTCCTTCAAGAGCAGGTCGGGTTGCGTATGAATCCGGATAGCGGTGCGTGGCGCTTGCAGTGCAAAAACCATACTCTAGTGGATGGTAGGCCTCACTACTGACGTGTCGCGATAATGCCGACACAGCGGTGCTAACCCAGTCACGACTCACGAGGTGTGAATGACGGCAGCTCCGTGTACGCGGTGACCCCAAAGCTGTGGCGCAGTACACGTACGTGCATGGCATTCACTGCACATCCTGAAAGATGGAGCCGTTTGACGTGTGTTCTTGGCACAGGGATGCTCATGTCAAGGTAGACTCAGTACGCACCATTTATCGACGATGCTTCAAGGAAACGAATGTGCAGGATGCCAGAATTGGTTGTCGGACACACACCACTCAACAAAATGTTTGCACGCAATGTAGTGTGTGTTTCTTTGATGGCGCGATGCAGAAGTGCCGCCCTTGCGGCGCAGCAATATCCATATCCATGTATGCTATGCAACTCAAAGTGTCAGGATGGTTTAGGTTGTGGGTCATCGGTTGACGCCTTGTCGGAAGGCGGTCTGGAGTGAACATGGACAGGAGGCGTGCCGTGTGTGCATGGGCGCGCCAGGCGGGCGGGCCAGCCTCAGAAGCTGTGGACGCGGCCTCATTACTGGCAAGTGGTTCTATTCATATGTATAACAATATGCCGAGATATATCAATTAGAACGATACACATGGACCTAGAAGGCCGGGCCCAGGACTTGCTCTCGCGCGTGGAGCTCGTCGGGTGGGTGAGCTATCAATGGTTAGCTATCATGTTTCAATACGAGCACGCTGCATGCACAACCTCCTTTCTCTTTCCGAGGCCCGCGAGTGCAAGGGTCCCCGGCGTAAGGCGGGAGGGACATCAAACCACATACTTGCAGTATAAAAACAATAGGTGCACCAGCGGAGCCGTTGCTGGTGTCACAAAGGCCTGCATAACAATATGCATCGATCCCGCTGACTCGGACGTCAGACTTGCCCCACAAGCCCCTGAGCCAAGCTGACTGTATTGGCAAACAATCTGCAGACTACAAACGGGCGTCAACGCGTTCGACTTGTACAGCAAAGACGTGCGCGAGGTGTTCAGGGCGTTCAGCGCTGGGCTAGCGAACGCGCTCCTGGCCACGCTCGGACCCCATGAGCTATGTAAGCGCGCCTTAGCGCTACTTTTGCGGTTGCGTGTGCTCATGGCCGCGTGGCAGGGCGAAGGGTGCTGGAGCTCCGCCGCGGGAGTAGGGCCTCTGGGGCAAGCGGGGGACGTGTGTCCGGGCAATACAAGGCCTGCGCTTCCCCCAAAACTCTTTTTCATGACACGCTCTGTCACCTGCACACGCCACGACGCCGCACACGCCACGACCCACAAGCCATGCGCGCCGCACGCAACACCCTCTCCCGGCTCGTGCACAGGCGACGCGGCGCAACTGTCTGTGGCCGTGCAGGCGGTGCGTGCGGCCACGGCCTCGCAGCGTGATGCCCAGATGAACAAACTGGACGCCGCGCTGGCGGGGCTACTGCGGGTCGTGAACGGTGAGACGGGGCGTGGTGGAGGAGGAGGAGGAGGAGGAGGAGGGGGAGGAGGAGGAGGAGGAGGAGGAGGAGGAGGAGGAGGAGGAGGTAGTCCAGGACGACAAGGAGAAGGAGGAGGAGGAGCAGCAGGGCGGGAGGGGGGCTTCATTTGGTTGACTCGTGGCAGCGGCGGGCCCTGGTCAAGGACTGTGCATGGGCGCACAGTGCTCCTACGCGGCAGCCACCCGGCGCCTGACGCACGTGGCCCGCCGCCGCTGCCACCTGGTGCCGACCCGTCCGTATTCGGGCGGTGGTGCCGCTGCCGCCATGGAGCGCGACACGCCCACGCTGCCACTAAGCCGCGCTGCTGCATGCGGCCTCCGCCATGACTGCAGGCAGCGCCGGCCAGCCCCAGGCCCAGGGCCAGTTGGCGGCACCCGGCAAGGAGCGTGTGGAGGTGCTGGAGCAGCTGGTGAGCGCACTCCAAGCGGCACGCCTGTTGGCGCTCTCGAAGGCTGAGGCGCCAAAGGCAGAGCCTGCAGGGGCGGCGGCGGCGGCGGCTGGGGAGGCGGCGGCGGCGGCTGCTAAACCCGATCCGCAGGAGCCGCACAAGCCGCAACCTAGCGCGGCACCGGCGCCGGCACAACCAGCGGCGGCAGGGCCGGAGGCAGTGGCGGCAGGCAAGCATCTGAAGGCGCATGCGGCGGAGGTGTCGCGGGCGCTGCGGCTGGCTGCTGAGGCGCTGAAGGTGAGGGCGCAGGAGCGGGTTGCTGGGGCGGAGGGCTGGCGCGTGCAGGCGCGTGCAGGACTTGAAGCGAGCGAGCTGTTGCCTCCTCATGTCTGCTAGGTGCTGTGATGAATATCAGGGCGCGGGGTGGTTATTGTTGTGACAGAAGAACACGCTCGCGCGCCGCAGGTATCGCGACCGACGGGCCAGGATCAGGGCGGGACCGGTGCTGCAGCCGTCGCCTCCACGTCCGGACGGCCCGGGGGCGGCGGCGCTTCCGCGCTGTTGCTGCTACAGCAGCTGGTCCCGCGGGCGGAGGCGGCGGTGGCGTCTGTGGGACCCGCCTTCCTGCAGCCCATCTGTCGGCGGGAGGACTACACGCCGCAGCAGGTGAGGGCTGCTGGAGCTGGTTGGGACGGTGGCAAGGTGTGCCCGTAGGGTGCTGGCAGGGTGCCTGTGTCGGGGTCGAGGTGCGTGTGACGGGCGGAGTGGGAAGGCGTGGTGCGGCTGAGCGCGGCGATTCGGCGCCGAGGGGTTGGCCCCCGGGTGCGTAACCTTCATTGCAGCGAGGGCTACATGGCATGCGTGGCTGCACGGCTTGTTGGGACTGGCTCAATGCTGTACAGCAGGCCTTGACTGCAAGCCTGTTTCATAGCTCGCTGCGCCCCCGCTCCCCACGCCCGCTCCCCCTGTGAACATTTAGGGTTTGGCATCGACTTCCCCTTGCCCTCTTCCCTCCCATCCTTTACGTTCACCAACCTAGTACGGGACGCCAACCCGACTTTGCAGAATGACACCCTTCCTTTTCCTTCCCTGCCCTGTGTGTGTGCGCCTCTGTGGCTGAAGCTGGCGGTTCTGGGCGAGATGCAGGCGGCTCTGGCGCAGGAGTACGCGCTGCGGCGGTCGGTGCTCATTGAGCGAGCCAAGGTCACGTTGCAGGTGGGGTTTCCACATCAGTTTGAAGGGCTCGGAGGTTAGCGCGGGTGCGGGTGTTTGCGTGGGGGTGCAGCTGGCGCGGGCGGGATCCAGTGCAGGCGAGGGTGCTGAGGCGAGTGGGGAGTCTGGGTGCGCTGAGCTCGTGCGCCCGGGCGTGAACCTTACGTGCCCCTTCTTCGCCCCTTGTGTGCCCCACGTGCCGTGCGGTGCCGTAGTCGTTCGAGTGGTCTCCGCGCCTGGAAGAGAAGGGCACGGCGCAAGAGGCCGCTGGTGTGGCGGCGGCGGCGCGGCGAGCCATGGCCACCCAACCTCAGGTGGGGGCTGCGGCACGGCACGGGTGCTGGGGTGTGAGCAGCGGAGGCCTCCGGGGGGGCCAGGCTGCGCGCTGGGCGTCGCGGCCAGCGGGGCTGCGGCTGTGCCGCAGTCCTTGGGGCCTGAAGCAGTGCCGAAGCAACTGGGTGCCCTGCCATGCGGGTGAGCTGCCTCACGGCGGCCGTGGCGTGTGGCCTCCTGCGAAGCAGCGGCCGCGTGATGCCTTCGCGGTGCCCCGCTTGTGTACGGCTTGCAGGTGGCGCTGGAGGAGGTGTGGTGCCTGCGGCCAGCCGACGTGGTGGCGCTCACGGCTGTGCCCACCTCCACCGCGGTGGCGGCGCTGGACGGACCCGCAGCCGCAGCAGCAGCAGCTGCAGCAGGCGCCGGGGCAGGTGCGGGCGCGGGCCGCAAGCGCTCGTCGCCCATTGGCGCGGGCATCAAGGGCATCATCATCGGCAAGGTGCCGGACCGCGGCGGCAGGCCCGAAGGCAGGGCGCGTGAGGTGGGTGCAGGCAAGGAGTTGGCGGCGTGAGGTGGAGGGTTGCCAGTCCTTCCGTCTGCATCTTGCTGAATTCCTGGCGTGAGCTGTGAAAACGATGGCTCAATTGCGCCTTCATGTGTTGCCGCTGCTGTTGCCGCAGGCCTACATGCCCGAGTTCCGGCCACGGTCAGCTGCGGCGGGCGGCGGCGGAGGTGGTGGTGGTGGAGGTGGAGGTGGAGGTGGGGGCGGCCGTGGTGGTGGCGGGCACAGGGGTGGAGGAGGTGGCGGTGGTGGTGGTAATGGTGGGGGATGCGATCGGGGAGGGCGGCCGCAGAGCGCACGAGATGGCGGTGGTGGTGGAGGTGGAGGAGGGGGCGGAGCTGTGGAGCACGTGCCGCCGGGTGGGGTGGAGCGAGTGCAGGGCGGCTGGCAGGGCCCCGGAGGTGGGGGGCGAGGCAAGGGAGGTGGAGCGGGTGGTGGTGGAGGGGGAGGGGGAGGGGGAGGTGGGCGTGGAGGAGGGGGCGGGGGGCGCGGCGGAGGCTGGGGCCGGGGGCGTGGTGGGCGAGGAGGATAAGCGACTTGAATGCCAAACGTGCGCACGCGGGGTGGGAGCTCCCGTTATCTCTTGCACCCGACAGGGGATCGGGGGGACGAGCCTTCATTGGGCGCCGTCTTTCCTCACCTGTGTAATACCAGCGCTGCTTCCACCGATCTTATCCTCCACCATCTACCCACCTGCAGCAAGTGAACATAGTCCTAGCCAACATGCAGCCACCTCGCAGTTCGCGACACGCGGCGCTCGCTCTGGGTCTGGCGCTGCTGCTGGCGCTTGCGGGCGCCGCGGCCAGCAGCAAACACGCCGAGCCGCAGGTGCGATCTGTCGCAGCCGCAAGGTTTCGACGCATTGGGGCGAGAGGGGCGCCTGCTAGTGTTGTCGCCTTGCCGTGACGCGGAGAGCAGCGGGCCTCTTCCTGCCAGGACCCGCGGGTCAGGGGCTGCTGCTTTCGGCCTTTCCTGCCCCACCTTGAGTCCTCATGCCCCCGCCCAGCGCTTGCGAGCCCCAGCAGCCTACGGAGCTGCTCGCCGCCTCAAATACCACCCTCGATAAGCCTTGGCCCCTGCAACCTTGGCCCCCCGTCCTGTGGCCGTTGCCCCCCGCCCTGCGCGCGACTGCGGCAGTCGGTGAATCCGGAGCACCCGCAGGAGGTGACGCTCAAGACGCCGGCGGTGGAGGTGGGCGAGGAGCAGCTGGCGGGGCCGGAGGGCGCCGCGCACCCGGGCGGCTGGGGGCTGGGCCAGCGGATCAAGGAGGCGGTGGGCTCGGTGCTGGGCGGGGGCCACCAGGTGCGCGCGGGTCTGCATGGACGGTCCTGTCTCCTTGCTGCTTTCCTTGCTCACACGCCCACGTGCTCCTCTCAGCCGCCCTCCGCCCTACCCGCCCACCGCGCCTCCCACCGCCACCGCCACTCCCACCCGCAGGCCGCTGACCACCTGACCGCCTCCGCCACCGAGGCCGCGCCCACCAGCCATGACGCCCAGACCGCAAAGAACGCAGCAATGGAGGCCGCCGAGCGCACCCGCGCCGCCGCCGGCGCCGCCGCCGCCGCCACCAGCGACGCCGCCACCCGGGCCGCCGACGCGGCGGGCGCCGCAGGCGACCAGGCGCGGCAGCGCGCCGGCGGCGCCGCAGGCGCCGTCAAGGATGCCGTCACGGGCGCCGCCGCCAGTGTTGCAGACAGCGTCAAGGGCGCCGCCAGCGCGGCGGCGGCGAAGGTGGCGGGCGCGGCGACGGCGGCCAAGGACGCGGTGGCAGGTGCCGCCGGCCGCACCCAGGAGGCCGCGGCGGGGGCGGCGCACAAGGCGGGTGAGGGCGTGAAGGGCGCCGGCGGCGCGGCGGCGGAGAAGGCAGCGGGCGCGGCGACGGCGGTCAAGGACGCGGTGGCAGGTGCCGCCGGCCGCACCCAGGAGGCCGCGGCGGGGGCGGCGCACAAGGCGGGTGAGGGCGTGAAAGGCGCGGCCAGCGCGGTCCGGGACAGCGCGGGCGATGCGGCGCGCTCGGCACAGGCGACGGCGCAGGGTTCCGCGGAGACGGTGGCAGACACCGCGACGGGCGTGGCTGACAAGGTAGGGAGACGCACGTAGACACAGGACTAGTTTTTTATTTGTGACCGTGTGAAAGGCGCGCGTGGCGTACATGTGGACGCGTGTGCGTGTGCGTGTTAGTGCCCTGCGGATAACGGTGGCTGCGCTTGATGCACGCATGGAAGCAGCTTTCGTCGTGCGTCGTTACGGCAGCAGCCCACCCCCGCTATCTACGATGCCCACAGGGCACACCGGCCCGCATTGAACACCCGCCTGACGGCCCTCCTTATTGGTTACTTGGTCCTTGTCACAACCCGTTGGCCCGCTCCCTCACTGCTGCAGGTGGCTTCGGGCATCAAGTCCGCGGCCGAATCTGCGTACAACGCCGCGCGAAGCGTCGTGACCGGCACACGGGTGCGCTAGGGTGCGGGGCAGGGTTGCGGGTCCGGGGTCCACAACACCCTTCACAGGCTATAGAGCAGCTCAAGGTCTCGCGCACGCCACATGCGCACATGCGCGCATATGCCGCCACGCATCACAGCAGCAACATCCATCCACCTACGCTGCATCCGTCTGCGTCCGCCCACAGAGCGCTGTCGACACTGCCCGCGTGGAGGCGGCCGCCCACGCCGAGCAGGCGGAGCAGCAGGCGCGCCACGCCGCCCACACTGCCGGCGAGAAGGCGACCATAACTCTGCAAGGTGCGTGTTCGCATGCGCGCGCGTGCCTCTCCAGCCTGCCCATATGCGCCCCGCTCGTACATCATGGTAACGGTACTAATTGGGACAGTCCCCATTGCAGGGGCCCTAGCCTGAGCCTTTTCGCCGACATGAACTATAGTACTACCTACCTTAGTCATCATGGCCTATCACATCGATCCTGCATACCCAGCCGCCCAACCACCTGCACCAGTGCTCCTAGACACACACGCATTCAGGCGTGTCCTTCCCGTGTGCTCTCTAACAAACACACACGCGCATACGCACGTACACACACGCACGCCCCGTGCAGATGTCCGCCAGGCCACTCAGGACGCGTACGCCCAGGCCACAGAGGCCATGAAGGCGGCGAAGGACAAGGTGGTCCCCAGTGGCGACACCGGCAGCCACACCGGCACGACGCATGCGCCGCGGGCCGGCGAGCCTCAGGGCAACATCGAGCTGTGAGCGGTGCTGCCGGGTGGTGGGAGGTTAGGCTCACATGACCATGGGACTCTTATAGATGGATGAGGAGGTGTAGGACGAAGGCAGGGCAGATGCGATGCATTTGGTGCGGGGAACCGGCGTGCAGGCTCTCTGGAGCGGCTTACAATGTTGGAATGATGTTGATGGAAGCTATCAGCGGTCAAGTGTGGACTGGACGCTGATGACGGCAGTAGTAGGCAGTTGCCGTTGAGAGCCTCAAAGTTTGCGGTTTAGCGGAGGGCCCTGGCGGCTACACCTATCGGAAGTATTGATGGTGCCGGAATGCAAGCTCTGCCCCTCATGCAAGGCCCACGATTGCCTACCACTCGTCCATGGTTGTTCCAACTCGTGAAAACCAGGGCTGGCTGGGGATGTGGGTGTACCATACAAACGGACGTTCCGAGTTCGAAAGCGTGTAAAGGTTGTTCATACCAGAGGAGTCTGGCAGCTGTGTGCACGATATGTCATATCGAAGTGCGCAAATCGGAGCTGACAGTCATAACTCGTCATAACGTAGCTACACATACCCGCGACGCCTCGTCCACGCCTGGGGTGCAGCCGCATCACGCGTGATGGGTGAAGGGTCTCATTCACTCGGCCCTTGCATGCGTGCACCATCGTACGTGCGACGCGAAATAATATAACTGTAGCCGGCGGGACCATAGGTCCCGCAGCTGACACGACCACACATCCACACCTGCTGCTGCCCTGCGCAACAGTGCCAGTGTTCTCACACAGCCTGCCACACTCAAATGTAAGTTTCCGGGTGCCACGAAATATCCCGAGCCGTTGCCCAGCCCCCATGCGATCAGATGCGACCACACGCGTGCCGGCGGTTGGGCGTGTGCACCCGTATGTGTTCTGGCCACGCGCAGCAAAACCCACAAGCATCCTGCCTCAAACATTTACTCAGCCAAGTCTAATTGTCAACACGCCGCTGCCTCATAAGTAATGGCTGCTGAGCTGGTTGGCTGCCCCATGGAACGACATGGACCGGCTGCTGACCTGCAGCCTGGCACTTACGCCGACCCCCTCACTGCCACCACTGGTCACCTGCTGCCACGCACCACAGCCGGGCACTGTCACCGGCATACTAATGGGGACAGTCCCGGGACACTCCCTGACACCTGCCTCACTATCAGCCATTTCTTCATCCGACAACTGGCAGTACTCGGAGAAAGAATCAACAAGAGAAGGAGCGCACTCTTGAACGGACAGCAACAAAGGCATCAAAGAAGTTCCCCGGGAAAGCCCGAGGTCCTGAAGATGCTGTACGTTTCCAGTAAGATGCACATCTACAGCACTCAAGCAGTTCATCTCGCTACCGCACACGTGGGTAGCTCTAACACTCTTAAGGCTGGGCCTGGTTGAAAAGCTTAATTGGCTTCACCAGTGCCACGCAGTGCGCCACGCAGCCATGCCTCCCAAGCGCAGGCTGGCCTGCCATTTGCACAAGTGGTGCACGGCAATGAATACTCACGATCTCCCGCAGTCACGTCTTAAGCCCGCTAATGCTGTGGCGTTGATCACACCCATGAATATGCATAGTACGCGCATTCTTGCTGCAGTCACACAGTGCGCCCGTTGGGGCAATGTTGCAAAACTCCTCAGGAACGCCCGCAGGCGGTGCTGCTGTGCGGACGAAGGCACCGCCTGATAAGCCAACCAGAGCTAGACGCGTGGCAGGACTGCGTGCAGTTCAAGCAAGGGAAGGAAGGAACCACCTCAGCCATGCATGCAACGCCGATGGATTTCAGGTAGTGTGGGTGACTCCGAGGCATTACAGCGGGCATGGTGCTGGTCCGTGGCGTTGTTTCAGCAGAAGCAAGCACAACCTGCAACTCACCGTTTGTTAGCCAGAGGGTGTCACTGGCCAGCGCACCCGATGAGTAGCGACACACCACAATCTGCGTCGCACAGTGGCGAGGGCGACAAGTGAGGTCCGTGCAGCCTAACCAGCAGACGTCCGAGGTGAGGGCAGTGCGCTGTGCATCTGTAGCTGCATACGCTAGCCAACCGAGTGCCCCTCTGCCTCCCCTACAGCCTTAAGCCCTGACCCCCATCGAGCACAGCCCCTTGGGCCACTATGGGGCCACAGCTCAACCGGCACGACATCAACAGCAGGGGTAGAGTTGCGTTCACCATTCCCCTTGAAGAACGGCATATGAGCGAGGATGGGATGGGGTGGGGTGGCTGTGCAGTGTGCACGCACCCCCACAGAACGGTAAACCCCCGAGCCGCACGCACCTTGCAGCCCACCACGCCACCTGGCATGCTCGGCCACGGCACCTCTCCCAGCCCCACTCCACAGCCGAGGGTCTTGGAGGCTCGCCACACCATCTGGGCAGCGGGGCAAAGGAGGCGGGGTTGGGCGGACCGCCCGCCACTCCTATGTATCGCACCCCCGCGACTCCGATGTATCGCACCGCCCGTGCACTTGCGGTGGCGGTGCCCACGTGCTGCCCGGCGGGAATGTATCCAAACCAACTGTGAATCCACACGACACGCCCAGCCAATCCATCTGGTGCCCACCTGCGCGAAATGGCCGATGCCGTTGTCCTTGTTGCTGCTGAAGGGCGTGGATGTCCAGACGTATCGGGATACCTCGGTGTAGAACATGTCAATGGCACGGCGGCAGCTGCCGTCCGGCTTGGGGTAGCTGCGTTGGCGGGCATGCAGCGTGCGGCACGTGGGACTTAAAGAGGTAGGTGAACACGCGGCCCAGCTACGGTACGGTATGTGACGCGGGGGCTCAGGGCAGAGGCGGGTTTGCGGTTGTTGGTTGTTGGTTGTTGGCGGGGATTCTAGGGAGGCACCCCCCTCACCTTGTCATGCGGTACAGGTTCTCGCCTGCGACTCCCCCATGCACTAGAGCGCACTGCTGCGGCGCCAACACGTCGGCGTAGGCCTGTGCCGAGGCCGCGAGCGTCGCATCCCACGTCAGGGCGGCTGCCTGCACGGTGCGATGTATGAGTATTGTTGGTCGCGACAGTTGCGATTAGTGAGACAAGTAAGGCAAGCGCCCGGTGGGTGAGGCCGTGAGGCGGCTGCGTGGATGCATTCCCAGAGCCCGTCGGCGCATGTATGCCTGTCGGGCCGTCACACAGCAAGGTGCTGAAGTGCACACCGGCGAAAGCCCCAATGTACACACGCACGAACGCACACACACATGCATACACACACCTGGTGCCAGGCTCGGTATGTGTTGCTGGCTTCCACCACCCCCACGGCATCAGGGCAGTTGCTGCCTGTTAGTTGCAGGGCGAGCCAGAAGCTCGTGGGATCCACAAGTCCTACATGCACAGCGTTTCCGAGCGGCATTCGGGTGCCCTGCCTGCAAAGTGCTAGAAGCAAACCGACGGCATGGACGTACCTGGGAGCATCGTGCCGGTGACGGTAGGAAGAGTCACTTCGTCCGGTGGTGGCGGTGATGGTGGCGGTGGTGGCCGTGGCGGCAGCGCTCTGGTGCCCAACAGGACAGGCATCCCGAGCGTGACAAGACGAGGCGGGGGGCGCGGAGGGGGGAGCGGCGGCGGGCGCGGTGGGGGCGGAGGCGAGCATGGAGGCGGTGGGCGCGGCGGTGTTGGTGGCCTGTATTGCAAGGAGCACGGGGCGTGAGGCGGTAGACTGTTGACGTGGTAGTGTTGGATGTGATGCATGGCGCGGCATGATGACGCACGCAGCCACGGTGCGAGCGGTAGCATTGCTCGCATGTACCGTGCTTGATGATAGCCGCAGCCATACATGGCAGGTACCACAGCATCATCAGGCTTCGCCCGTTGCGTGATGGGCAAGCCATGTACAGCAGTCGCCTCCCATCCATTTGGTGCTGCCGGGCACGTGTGTACGGCACTGGTGTATCATGCGCGCACATGCCGTACATACACAACTGCATACACACCTCGGCAGTGCTGGTGGCCGCGGCGGCCGTGGCGGGCGCGGTGGCCGCGGTGGCGGGCGCGGCCGCGGGGGCCGAGGAGGAGGCCTGGGGCGCACGAGTATGTGAGGGTTTTACACGGGCATGTGAGGGTTTTACAGAGGACGAATCGCGGAGCAACACAGAGGCCCGCCGTTCGCAGGTATCCAGCAGCACGTAAGGTCTTGCGTAACCTTGGGCGCAAATGAAATTCACATGCACCAGGCGCGTGACACGGAAGCTACGGTGGTGGCCGTGGACAGCCCAATGCCCTCACCGTGGCGGCCTGGGGGGTCGCGGTGGTCGCCTCGGGGGCTTAGGAGATGGAGGGGCAGCAGCCGCCAGCATGTGCCGTCCTGAAGAGGTGGATAACGATCTCCAGCCTTCATTGTTTGACGTGGATTTGACAACTGGGCTGTCCTCGCTAAGGCCCGCTCCGCCAAGAAGCTCCGCTAATGGATCTCCTGCTTGGCCCGACACATGGACGCTCCTGAAGCCTGTCAATGTTATCAGTGTCGAGACATGAAATTATTTATGCGAGAAAGGACATAAATTTGGGCCCACCCCGGAAATCGCGTGCAGAGCCCTTGCACTACCCGACGCACCTGCACCGATCGATGGTGCAAAATCCACAAAGATGAGCGCCAGCACCAACGCAGCCGCCCAGGTACCCATGGCGCCAAAATCCCCCAGTACATACTCCAACTAGAAGCCGCCGAACGCGTACTAAGGGCGCGCACGCCCGGCGCGCACAGACTGGAAGATCTGCAATGCGGACAAACTCAGAGTGGAACTGATGCTGCATCAGGCTTCAGAAAAATAACTTTCCACCATCGCGTCGTCGCGCGCTTTTGGTGGGCTCTTATGCTATCCAGTGCTATCAACTCGCCACGCAGGTTTCGGTCGCCAATCAACCCCAGCTTCGACGTGAAGGCCCTGTACTATTATAAAGCAGCTGCTGCAGGAAATTTCCATCATTTTATCAGCAAGAGGGCCTCTCCCTGGCGAAGTTTTGAGGACTCACTCGCGCCCGCCTCTTTGGTTTTCCGCCTTTTCCGTTGCTTCGCATCGCTTGCGAACAATGTATTGAAAATTCATCTCGTCCTGACCTTGAATTTTTACTTCAGCAACGCCCTGCAAGGTCGGTGACAGCAGTCGCAAGCGGTCTCGCAGACAGTTAAGGCAGTGCTTTGGGATCGGCGGGCCTGCGCTTACGAGTCCTTGCGAGCAGCCCCGCTCGTAACTATGCCTCCAGACCATACGTAGTCTGAGGGCGCTTGCCTTTCCAGTCACTGACTTGTGCTTACACATCCTGAGGCTAGCCTGCGCGGCCGCGGGGTTTTGCCAGGCAAGGCACGCGTTCCAACGAACTCCAGTGCCTACGCAACCCCTTTGCCTATCAAGCTGTATACACTTTCACAGTCATCTCTTCGTGCACAGTAAATTGCATGCGTGTTATGCATCCGTTCGCATCAAGGGGTGCATCGGGTCCGCAGCGCATACGGTACGTACCGTACACGGTATGCTGACGCGTTACGCCGACCGCCTCTTCCACCCGTTGCCACCACGCCCACAAAACCACCACGGTATGGCCATGTATTATCGGCACATTGATCCTGGTCTTTGATCTATGCCCCTCTGTTAGTAAGCTAGACTGCCAGACTTCACAAAAGCACACCGGCATTATGACTGAGTAAGACACAAGGTATTGGCAGACCTGTGCAGCTAATGAGAATACCCAAACCGCAACTGTATCTCTTCATGCGTTAACAGCGGTTCATCACCTCCACGCGTAAATAAGTTATAAGATATATGCTTGATAAGACAAAGATAAAGGTAGGTAGGGGTCAACCGCCAGCAGGTTCAACGGCGCACAGCTGGCAGCCCCCACTCCCCACGAGTGGCGTGGAGCTACCTGGTACATCCAGGAGGGGGTGGACCCCCACATCATGGGTGCCCCTGTCTCACACGGCTCAACAAGGCGCACTCGTAACACCTAGCCTTACGGCGGGCAAACAATGCACTCTGCACATGTGTTCGTATAGCATATGTGTCACACATGAGGGTTTGAGTGAAACCGCCTGGACCATTCGTGCACACCATCGACGCAACCGGCCCTGCGCGCGCTGACGCACGCCTTTTACACAAACCACCTGCACCAACAACTGCTGCTGCGTAATATCCACAACCAGCCATCTTAAGTAAGGGCAAAATGCACAAGGAAAGAAACCACAATCCGGCATCACCGCAGTCAACTCTTTGGGTGTGTCATGCGTGCTACCGTAGTGCACACGGCCACAGAAGCTGTCCGCATGACTCCCATCTCGCCACACTTCAAGACGTGTCTGCATGCCACGTCCGCATCCCACGTCTGTATCCGACGTCTGCATCCTGCAGGCCAGGACAGCGCTACGCTCACGTCTTCCGGCAGTGTCCAGCCACATTTGAAAAGTGCCGCAGCGGATGGCCAGGTGCCGAGCCCCCATGCATCCCCTGATGATACCCGTGGAAACGCAACCTGCACCCACAGGCACCTACAGCTCCTGCGTGCTGAACGTACAGACAAACACATCTGGTCATCTGCCCACGCATGCCTGCCTATGTGTAGTGGTTGCCTTCTCCCGGGTGATATCTTCCGGATCCGAAGTGAATACACTTTGAAACGTTGTTATATGAATAAACAGTCCCAGTACAAGACACCAAAACGTTGGTTTCCCCAAGGATCTCGTGTTTCCGAGCCTGTGACTTGCGTCATCCCAGGCACATTCCATGCTCAGTCCATTCCCACATCACAAATGAATGTGTGCGACACGGCGCGCCCTTGGAGCGCCTTGGTCCGATCCCGTGGTGATCCGAGTCCCTCAAAGAATCCAAAACAAACGCAGTTCACCCCGAACAGAAAGAGGCGCTCGCCCAACACCACCAGTGCTGCGACGATGGTCGCAAGTCGTACCACTCAGACGCGAGGCTTCACTGCGGGTTGACACAGTAGGGGGGAGAAACAACAGAACACAGGGCATGTAAGAAGACTGGACATGGCGTGCTAACCAAAAGGCAGGCCACATACGCTGCCTGCCTGCCCCTGCCCCTGCAGCACCACAACCCTTACTTACACCTGTGGGTCTACCCCACCCCTGACCCGGGCCCGACACGCGGCCACGGCCTACCCCGTCTGTGAAATAGAAGGACTGGCGAGAACACTCTGCCTCACCATTTTTCAAAAACTCCATGTTGGACGCCACGTTCGCCACATCTCCGTACCTGCACACCACGACCTGCGCAGGACGCACACAGGCGCACACAAACACAGCAATTTGAGTGTGCGTTGCGCCAAAGGTGGTAGCACCGTGCCTGGACTGCGCTTCCAGCTTCAGTGATTACGCGGCTGTCCTTGCTCTTAGCCACCACGCCTACCTTGCAGCCCGCAACGCCCCCCGGAACATTCATGGGCACATCGGCGCGTGCCATGCCGCAGCCAAACTTGGTTGCGGCATTCCACACCAGAGCCGTGAAGTGCTGCGCATACGCATGAGCGGCACGGCGGCCAGGGATGAGTCCAACCAGGTGCGCAAAGCGGTTGGGTCAGGCTACGTGCGGTGATAGATGTTGCTGCCCCATGGCTAGTGGTTACGGCACAGTGCATTGCTTGCCTGCCTGCAGTCATAAGCACCTCAGACGCTGCATAACTCACCCCAATGCCCTTGGGCCAGTTATCCACAAAGGGCTGGGGCGCAGAGAAGTTGTAATAGTTGACCTACGCGGGGAAGTCCAGAGGGCAAGTTCTCAATCCCGCCCACACGGCATTTGCCCAGCAAATTTGGCCTCATACGGAGCCCGCCCTAGCCTTAAATCCGTCGTCCCGTATCCAAGCCGCCACTTGCCCCCAACCACCCACCTCCTGGTACCAGGCATTGACCGCCACGTTGCTGCGCATGCGGCAGTTGGTACGGCGGCACGGGGTGTGTCAGACCAGGTGCACAAAGTGATCGGGTCAGGGCACAGGTGGGGCCACGATAGGTGGGCAGCTAACTGGCGCACCCGTGAGTTTGCAGCTGTCAGACAGAAGGGATTGATGTGAGGGTTGGAGGCGAGAGAGTGAGGAGAGGACGGGCGAAGCCCGTGGGAGAAGGGCGGTGCACGCTTCCGACCACGCACCAGGAGGCGTCGGGCTTGGGGTAGCGCAGGGTAGACATGAGGTTCTCGGGGCCCGCACCGCTGTGGATGAGCGCGCACTTCTGTGACGCCAGCTGCAGCGCGTAGGACTGGGCGGCCGCCGCCAGCGTGACGCTCCACGTCAGCGGCGGCGCCTGATGCCAACTGCGGTACATGTTGGTGCTGTCGAACACGGCCTGGGCATCCGAGCAGTCGCCGCCTGTGTGATAGGGTGTGCGCGGGTTGGTGCGTGGGTGGGTGCGCGGGTGTGCGCATGTTGGCTGCGTGAACACCGAGTGGGAGTGCAACCGTGGCCTTCGGCGGGGAACGCGTGCGTGGGCAGAGCGTCGCGGCGCGACAAGCTGACAATGCATGACGTGACAGGGCCGGTATGTAGCTGCGGCGCGGGTTACGGCGGTGCGTAACGGGTTATGGGTGTCAAAGGCGAGGCGTAGTGGCGCTCACCTGAAAGGACGGTGCCGCCACCTGCCATCGGTATCGGTGGCCTTGGCGGTGGCGGCCGTGGTGGCGGTGGAGGCGGTGGGCTCAGCACTACCCGCGGCACAGGCGACGGTGGGCTGGGTGAAGGTGGCGGCGGCGGCGGCGGGCGAGGCGGAGGGTGAGGCGGAGGCGACGGCTTGACCAATGGTGGACTGCAAGGGAAGATGAAAGGTGCTACTTGTAGTAAGCCCTGTGGTGAAGGCTGCATTGAAACATTGTTTGCCCTCCAATGCCCATCATCAGTATGCTGGTGCTAGGTTGCATGCCACATGCGGAGCACTGACAAAGGAGAGGGCGGTGCGGCGTTAGTTGCCACACACCTCGGGCGGGGAGGGCGGGGAGGAGGGCGTGGCCGTGGCGGGGGCCTACATGAATGTGCAATCGTGCCGTGCCAGCATCAGAGCTTAGCAACGCGCACTGGGATCTGAAGCAGACCCGGCAAATGCAACGAGCGGGCTAGAGGGGTCCGCAGTAGCACACAGGGGTGCAGAGTGGAATACAGCCGGCGGATGCAGCCGGCGCGGTCTCAAGCAGCACGTAACAGCACGGTATATGCAGTATGCATGCACGAACCCCTGGATACACGCGGCCCATGAAACTCGCCTCGGCGGACGCGGCGGGCGCGGCGGGCGCGGTGGCGGGCGCGGCGGGCGCGGCGGGCGCGGCGGGCGGGGGCTGGGTGGACTGGACACGGCCAGGAGTGACCGGCGGCTGGCGCGCTCGATGTGAACGAGCACCTGGCGGGAAGCAGGGCCGAGCGAAGCCGCTCGCACGCCCAGTGCGCATGTTCCTGCATGTAAAGTTCTAGGTGTTTGTGTGTGTTGCAAAAGCGCATCGGCGCAGCAAACTGAAACGGCGCGAAACACAGACGAGCCCCGACAACCCTGATAGTGGGCTCACCTTGGGCGATCGCGATCCATGCCAAGGCTAAAGACGCCAAGACCAGCGCTATGGTCCATGCGCGTCGTCGTCCGCCGTCGACGGAAGCACCGTTTCCTTGATGATTGGCCATGTCGTCCGCTTTGTGCTCTGGGGTGCAACCCACAAAGCGCAGTAACTAATCAAGTCGGCTTATGCATAGATCCATCTATGTGTCCGCGAATGGACGGTCCATGAACACGCGGAGACGCCGCCGACGGCCCTTCGGCCCCGCCCGCCTTGGGCAAGCGACAACTACACGTCGCGAACTTTGACTGATCAATCGTAGTGTGTGCGCTCGCTATCCTATCAACGTTGCGGCGCGCCCATGAATTTGTACGCCTTCTCATCTTCTTAACGTGCAGGCTTTGTTAACTTGCGACCTGTCGGGTTTTGGGCTTTCGCGCATCTTTGTCGGTGCTCCGATGCCTCCCAGCGGTCGTGTGATCACTCTAGAATATAGTTGTAGACGGTAACTTCGACGCGGTCGTTAGAAAGATTCAAAGCAGAGCCGGCCACGCGAGAGTCCGTTGGGAGCATGTCGCTGATCAGCGCCACTCCCCCTGGGCGTGGCATTGGCCAGGCTCTGCTGTGATTGGACCGAGTTCATTGCACAACTTCGACTGATAGTTGCGGCAATTTGGGTTTCGGTTCGGGCTCCTTTCCAGACGCGGGCTTGCTCCGCCGGTTGCACGCCACGTTCGCAATTCGACCCGGGCATGCTCCCACCTGTCCAACTGTTGCACACGCTGCAACCCCTGCACCTTACATACCGTAACGAGTATACCTTGCTGGCCTCTCCCCCCGCCTAGCACAACGTACACCATGCCATACCAGAACCCAATGCCAGTGAGCGCCCTTACATCGCCGTGTTTGGGGCATGCATGCCCACCGCAACTTCTGTGCCTCGGGCTTCCCTTCGCCTCGGCTCCGAAGCCTACCATCCTCCTAGCCACCCGCCCGCACGCAACCGTAACAAAATCAGTGTACACAGCACCATGGCTGTTCCCATGAAAGCACTGAGCGCTCATTCCCACTCAACAAGTTTACCCACAGTTCCGCCGTCTGAACCGCGCTCCGGCCCCAGTGTCAGCATGTTGCACGACGTGATTGTCCGCACTTAATGCCGTTGTCATGTCAGGCTTGCATATCTGCACTCCTCGACGTCGTCTGTTTGACTGCAGTTCGCGCCAATCAAACTTCAAATCACAGCGTTCAGTCTCCGCAGCCACTGCCCCGGTTTGGTCCTGCTCAATGCAACATAGGCAACGTCGTTGTCACGCATCTTGCCGGTGGCAAACATGAGAGCGGCAGTCACCCGCCTGGGCTCCGCCGTTGGCTCATCGCGTGCTCTGGGGCATGTCAATCGACTAATCCGAATTCACCGAGAATACGAAGCACAAGATACACCAGCCACACCGCCGGCAGATCTAGTCCGATTGCTCCATTTCCGCAAAGGCAGGCTCTGCAATCGTCACATAGTGCGTCGTCCATTGGAGTCCAACCACAGGCAAAACCGTCCGTGTACTGTGGCCGTAGAGGCCTGGACACATAAGCATGTAAGGAAACGTAAAAGTGTCGATGCAGCCGCTAAGTGTACACGTGAAAAACTGCTCGGCCGGCCGTGGAACGCAGCATCAGCACACGCGCCTTCCACACCGCCGGCAGATCAGGTAACTAGTATGTCTGAACAACGGCATGAGATGCCGGGTCGGGTTGCAGCCCTCATTTCACACACTGGCGCGTGCTTTCTGTTTGCATTTGTTCATTGCGTGCCCGAGTACTTCACGCTACTACATTTACACGGTCATGGGCACTGTGTACTTGAGTCCGCACCCACAGCCAAATGCATGTTCACATCCCAAGTTGCTTATGCCTCCCGCCTGAAGCTCTACCTACCGTCCATGCTCAACACAAGACCCGCGCGTGACAACCCGTCCTGCACGGCACATCACGCATCGAACAGCCGTATGCGTGCGGTGATTGCGACGCGGCAGAAGGGGCAGGAGCTCATCTTGCCGCTGCACGCCTCGCAGCTCTGGTGCCCGCAGTTGAACACCACCGCCTTGGGGCCCTCCATGCACACCGCGCACGCGGCCTGCTCGCTGTTGCTGCGCCGCTGCGCCTCGTCGATCTTGCGCTGTATGAGTGCGTCGCGCACCGAGCGCGAGCTCGCTTCCAGCTTGCGCTCCAGCTCCTCCATCTCGCCCAGCGCCAGCGGCTCCAGCGCCGACGCCTCCGCCAGCATCTGCCGCAGCTGCACATACAGCATGCTGTTCTGGTTGGTCAGCTCGTCCACCTTATCGCTGAGCGACTGGTTCGACTCGAGCAGAGCGGCGCGGTGCATCTCCGCGTCCGACAGCAGCCCAAGCAGCTGCTGGCAGCAGTTGCCGCACGGGGTGACGGGTAGCGCCGAGCCGCCGGCAACGCCGCCCGCTTGCGGCTGCGCCGTGCTGGCGGAGGCGATGGCGTTGGCGCCGCTGCGCGCGTGCTGCGGCCCCGTGCACTGCGTCGACAGCGCAGGCGTGGGGAAGGGCCCGCGCGCCCCTAGCATGCTATTCCTGCTGGGCTCGGGCAGGGGCACGCTGTAGCTGCCGCTGGCCTGCAGCTCCTCCGCCGTCGGGCTCACTGATTGCCCCGTGCTCATGCCCGGGCACACCATGCGGGGGCCCGCCGCCGCCGGCGCGCCCGAGCCGCCGGCATGTGCCTGCGCCAGCATCCTGCTGAGGCTGGTGCACCGCGTGCTGCTGCTGACGGCGTGCGCCGCACCGCCCGCGGGCGTACCGCGCTCCACGGCAGCGGCGGCGCCTCCGCCGCCGTTGCGGTCGGGGCGGTCGCTGTTGTCCTGCACGTCCATGGCCAGCCGGCTGTAGCGGCTGGCCATGATGCCCAGCTCCTTGACCAGCCCGTCCTGAAGCAGCCGAGCCTCCTGCAGCTCCTCCTCGCGAGACGCAAGCTTGGACTGAGGGTGGAGCACGACAGGGAAGGAGAGGGGTCAACGGGGGTACCTATGCAGATACTTTGTTTGCGGGGGGCCAGTACATTGCCGTGGATAGTGCCCAACCGTCACCAGACCACCGTAAAGCGCCCGAAACGCTCCCTCCCTCCAGACACACCTGCAGCTGCTCCACTTGGCCGCGCAGCTCCGTCACCGTTGCCGCTTCCCGCGTGGCGCGCGCGAGTATGGACTGCAGCTGCTGCTGCGTGGACGCCTGCGCCTCCTCCGCCTCCGCCAGCAGCAGCTTGTACTGCAGCACCTCCTTGGTGGCGGCCTCGCGCGCCTCGCGCTCCTTGTGCAGCAGCGACTCAGTCGTCTGTGTGGGGTGCCAGGGTCGAGAGCGGGAGTGGTTACGACCGCACAGACAACCAAGGACGCCCTGGCTGTGAATTGCGGCGTACACATGCAAGCTCGCGTTGCGCCACGACCCCGTGCACCCAGCGAAGGTTGCGCGCCCCAACGCCCCGGTCGCGCTCCTGCCCATCCCTGCCCACCTCTGCCTTCTTTGCTGTCTGCAGCAGCTGCTCCTCCTGGTTGCGCCGAAGCAACAGGTCTGTGAGCTGCACCTTCACAGCCTCTAGTGACTTGCTGCTCGAGATGTTCACCAGCTCCGACGTTGCGGCCGGCGGTGCCGGAACCACTTGCAGCATGGGGTGCGCACTGGACGACAGCGTGGGCGTCGTGTTGTGCGGCTGCCCTGCCGCCGTCGGTGTGGAGGCCACAGTGCTGGACGCCGTGGGCATCGCCGCCCGCGACACTGACACCGCCGTCAACGTGCTGCCGTGGGGCGTCGTCGACAGCATCAGCCGAGACGGCGTGTGCGCCGGCCCTAGCTGCAACGCCCCCAACTGGGTAACCGATGATGAAGCCGCAGCTGCGGAAGCCGCGGCAGAGGCGGCCGCCGCCGCCACCGCGGCGGTGGGGCCAGCGGCGGCCATGTTGGCGCTGGTGGTTTGAAGCACCGACGCCGCAACGCTGGCGGCGCCGCCGGCGTCGGCGGACATGCGGAAGAGCTCCTCCGCCACGTTGGCGAGGTCGGCCGCGAACTTGGTCTCCACCACCACCACGCCGTCGAAGGTCTGCTTGCTGTTGATGCCGCCGTACACCACGATGCGTCCGTTGACCAGGTTGCAGGTGTGGTGGTAGCGCGGCGCGGGCGCCGTGTTGAGCAGTGCGGGCTTGTGCCAGGTGAAGGTGCGCGTGTCCAGCACCACCGCATCGTTGAAGAAGGTGCCTCCGCTGTTGCAGCCGCCAAAGATGAGGATGATGCCCGGCGACAGCAGCTGCGCCGTGTGCTGCGTGCGCGCGCTGGGCGCGGGGCCGAACGCCTGCGGCGTGAACCATGCACCGCGCGAGAGCGAGAACACCGTGAGCGCCGAGTCGGTGGAGGACTGGTTGATGCCGCCGAAGCAGACCAGGTAGTCGCGCCCGTCCCAGGTCAGGCTGTGGCCGCGCCGCGGCGCGGGCGGCTTGCCGGACGCCTCCACCTCCGAGAAGCTGCCCGTGGACGGGTCCAGCTTAAACAGGTCGTTGTACAGGCGCTTGCCCTGCCCGCCGAACAGGTACACGACGCTGCCGTGCACCGTCACCATGCTGTGCCCAGCGCGCGCCGCTGGCTGTGAGTCTGCCTCCGGCAGCCGCGTCCAGGTGCAGGTGTCCGTGTCGAAGCAGAAGAGCGTGCGCAGGAATTTGCGGCCCTGCTGCCCTCCAAACATCCAGATCTTCGTCCCCGTGGCCGCGGCTGCGGTGGCAAGGAGAGCGAATGCACCACAAGAAGGGGTGCCGGCGGGCGTGAGCAGGGTTGGATGAGCGTTGTTCCACCGGTTTTGAGCCCCCAACGGTCCGAATGACCGTCAAGCTTCAAATTAAGCCGTCTGGAGCCAGGGTACGAGGCTAGGTTGGCCCAGAACCAGGCCAATTCTCATGCACACCGCAGCGACATACCTGCGTGCCCCAGCATCTTTTCCGGTCGATCTTTACTTCGAGCTGCATGTGTGCTAACGACGCGCCAGGACAATGTGTCCGTGTCCAGCGCACAGAGGTCATCCAGCACCGAATTCCCGACTCCTCCATATACCCAGATTGTGCCGCCCACTACCGCGGAAGCGTGAGCCCATCGAGCAGGAGGAACGCTGCCTGCGAGCGCAAAGGACGAGCTTCACTCCCTCAGCTCTCCGGTCAGCTGAGCCACCCCCGAAAAGTTACAGCCCACGCGCTCGACCGGGGCGACCGCCCAGGAGCCTTCAAACGACTTACCTCTACATAGCGGGTAGTGATAAAAGAGCGAGGAAGGGGCGCCTTCGTGCGCGGCGCCTGAGGACGCCGCGCCGGTGGTATTCCCCGACATGTGCGAGTAGAAGCTAGTCACCGTATGGACAGAGGCGTCCGCGCCCGAGTTGGGCAGCGGCCCAGGTGGGCCGGCTGCTTGCCGGCCCAAAAGCGGATGCTGGAAATGCTGCTGGCCGGTCAGGTCGAAGCCACCAAATCCCCCAGTAGAGCCGGTTCCTATGTCTGCGAGCCCAAGGCTGCTGGAAGTATGGTTTGACATCTCCAGAGCGCGCAGGCGAAAGTTCTGACGACTTCAGGGCACGTGGCCCCGCCGGGCTCGTGCCGCGCTCAATCGCGCGCTCCCAAAACGAGCCGCATTCTTGCAATCTCTACGCCGTGATTGTGCTCTGGCGCAAGCTTTTCAGGCGTGGGAGCACAGGCCAGGCCAACGCGGACAGACTCAGAAGACTTGCAGTTCGCAAAGCACGCCAACATCTGCAGTTGTAATATGAGCTATGTGGCAAGACGTATCTGGACAATGTATCTGGACACCAGTCTGTGCGGGCAAGACATCGCAAGAATCGTACGGCCACCGAGCCTTGCGGCCTTTATTTAAGTGATTAAATCCTAATCAGTTGACCTATGCAACTGAAGCGCTTGGTGGCTTGACGACAGATCGTGCACGGCGCACGGGGTGGAGTGGCACCAGTTTCCCGGCGGCCTTTTCTGTCGCCTCGCGTTCGTTCCTGGATTTTGCACGATATTAAAGCTACGCACCAGCGGTCACCTGACGGGCTGGAGAGTCGTCCTAACAATCCAGGCCAGTGCGTCACCGGCATCCGGGCCGCACCCCGGCCCACACAAGCAAACGCGTGTGCATGCTGCTACTCGCTGATTGGGCTGTCTGTACAAAGCAGGATCGCCTGAGAAACTGTTGTCAAGCTGGTCCGGTGGCTCAGGTGTACCTGCCCCGCCCTCACCCACGTCCCAGTTATACGCCCCGCCAGCGGTCGAGGCCGGCGTCTGGCTGGCAAGTCGGGACCCACGAGGACCCACGCAAACACGCACGTTTCCTGCCACACCCCGCCTTACAACTGCCTCATGAAGCAGGTTTGGGGTAAGCAAACTCGCCTTGCGTGACTCAAAGGCAGTCGTGCAATGCCAGCGACTCAAATCCAGTCCCCTTGTGCTGTTGTGCGCCGGTGTGCGTCCGTGCCAGCCGCGAATCATATGCGAGTTATTAGAGATAGCGTCGTAGCGACGGTCGATAGGCAGATAGGGAACACTTACATAACATATGCAGCATATCCCTTGTACTCGTGCAGGCAAGGAACGCCTCTGGCGCCGCCACAAGGTACTTAGGCATTGAACTATGCTGCAGGTCGCATGTGTGGCCATGCGTGCTGAGACCCGCTGAGGCACGCACCTGCGTGTCGCACACACGTGCTGCCACGCACCATGAGTGCAACCCCATAACCCCATTAGTGATTGTGGCATTGAGCTCCCACGAATGAGCTGCCGCTTCGATGCTGACCACACACCATGTCGATAACAAAGGGGAGTCAAGGCACTGTCGTCCGCATAAGCACGGACGCGCGGAATATATAATACATAACGCCTGCTGCCTGCATAACTGGCCTTTGTTGTTCGGACGACTGTCCCTTCTTGCAGTGTCACATTCATGCACGGCCACAGGCGCGCACTTCTGATTTGCCCATCCATTCAACCGCCCTGCAGCGCCTATCTTCCCCATCATGACCCCTCGGCCTCCGCCTCCTCCTGCTCCTCCTCGCTGTCGCTGTGCAGCCGAGCAAGCGACATCAGCGACGCCAGCTTGGCCGCTGCCGCGCTTAGCACCAGCTCTGGCGGCTCAAGCGCAGGGTCCGCCTTGGCAGGAGCTCGCGTTGCCCCCGCCGCCGGCACTGCCGGCGCCGCAAGCGCCCGGGCCTCCGCGACTGCGGGGGCGTCAATGTCCCAAGCTTTGGGTGCAGCACCCGCGACGGCCCGGGCATGAGCGTGTGGGCTGTGGCTTGCAGCCGCCGCGGCGGCTGTCGAGGACGTCACCGCCGCACGCCAGGTCCCGCCGGGGCGATTTGCAGCGTTCGGCGTGTTCAGCAGGCCGTCTGAGCCCGGCAAAGCAGCCGGGCGACCGCCGCCGCTCGTGCTGATGGTGGCAGCTCGGGCGCGGAACGCGGCATGTCCATTGTCTGCGCCGCCCACCACCCGCTCCCGCCGCTCGCTGAGCCCTGAGCCACTTGCGTAACGCTGCAGGAATGACTGGTTGCGGCTGGGGTGGTAGCTTCCTGGCGCGAAGGCTGCCGCGGCCGCCGCTTGCTGTTGTTGCAGCTGCTCCGGTGGCGCCAGCAGAATGGCAGCCGCCGCTGCCCCAACCACGTCCGGGGCGTGGTTTGCCAGTCCGTTGGGAAACAAGCCGTCTTCATCGCCACCAGTGATGGAGCCCGGCAGGCCCCCTAGGCTGCCAGGCAGCACTAGCCCTGTGTGCGTGGCCGGCGCCGAGTCAGCATAGTTGCCGCCACGGACCCTGCCTATGCTGTTGTTGCCGCCGTCGGGACCCGCGGCACTCGGCCGGCGGGCCTCACCAGTGGCGTCACCCAGCAGTGAGTAGCTGGTGCCCCCCAGGCCGCCACCACCACCGCCGCCACGGCCCCCACCAGGGCCGCCTTGTAACGCGCTGCGACTGGAAAGTGAGAAAACGTGGCTGCTACCGGCCGCGCCACCCACAGAGCTGGAAGCGGCGGCGTAGCCGTCAAGCGCCGATGCAGGCGCAGACAAGGGAACAGCGTCTGCGCCCACGGCGGCTGCGGCTGCCGCAGGGTCCTGGCAGCATGTCGTCGCCGCCAGCTGCGTGAAAGCTGAAACGGAGTGGGTAAGCACGTGGCTGCTTCTGCCGTCGCCAGGCACGGAGGGCCTGGCATACTGCCGCTGTGGCTGCAGCTGCTGCTGCATGCCCGCCCTGCCAGCTCCGTCGCTCCCTCGTGCAGCTTCAGCGGCTTGCATGAGCTCCCGCGCCTTGTGGTCGTACCACATTGACGACCTGTAGGCACATTAGTAACACGAGCAACATTAGTAATCTGAGTAAGCGGACATAAGAAGTGGGCTGGCACACAGAATGACTCATGGAACACACAACCAGCACGCCATGGCTCTTCACCAGGCTGTTGTGGCCGCCTCCCCCCCCACACACGCGGTTGTAACTGCAAGGCGCCACAGCCTGCACCTACCTGCCCGGGCTCTCGGCAGCAAGCATCCGCATGACCTCATCCCGGGTTGCGCCCGCCAGTGCTGCGCAGCTGCTGGGCCCGGCCGCCGTGGTGGGCGACACAAGCGCCGACATGGGGTTGGAAGTGTTAGTAATCCGGCGGCTGAAGGCAGCGGCGGCGGCGCCCGCCGGCATCGACATCGGCGTGTCTTGCCCGCACGACGCCAGTCCCGCTGCCGCAGCAGCCGCCGGTGAGATGCGTAGGCTGTGATGCCCGCCGCCGCCGCCGCCGCCGCCGCCGCCGCTGTTGGGCGCCCCACCTGCCGGGCTCCTTCCGGACCCGGGCCGCTCGATGGGCAGGATGAGGGCAGCCGGGCGCTCAGCACGCAGCGAGCGCTGTGTCTGCGGCGCAGGTGCCTGGAACGAGGCACGGCGGCTGGAGCCGTACGGGCCGCCGTCGACGCCGGCGGCGGCACTGCCGCCTCCGTACGACGCCGGTGGGTACAGCCCCTCCGGCTGCTCGCCTTCGGCCGGCTCACACAGCTCGTTGATGCTCCAAACAACGGGCGCCGACATGACGCCGCCGCTGCCACCCGCCGTAGTGCTGGCACGCAGCGCACTGACCGCCAAGGGCTTGGCGCTCTGGCCGTCATGCATGTGCGCGGCCTGGCTGCTGCGGCTGCCGCCGGCGCCGCCTTGTGCCAGCGCCGCACGCAAGGCGGAGCTTGCCACCGACACGCCGCCGCCACTGGTGCCGCCGCCGCCACTGTGAACCACGACTGCAGGTACGCCGCCGCCGCGCAGCCCGCCGCGAGCCGACGACAGCCTACTTCCACCCCCGCCGCCGCCGTGGCTGTCATACCCGCTGGGCCCGCCCTGGCCCGGCCCATCCAGACCTGCAACGCCCGCCGTGCTGCTGTGAGCGAGGCGCGAGGGCGTGGGCAAGCTTACTCCCCAGCCGGCGCCGCCCGCACTGGCAGCAGCATCCGGAACAGGGCTCGAGATCTGCCGCCCGAACGCCGCGCCGCCGCCACCACCGGCCGCCTCCGCATGGATATCACCGCCACCGCCCCTTCGCAGCCAAGGCGCCGGCTCTGCCCCCGCCTCGTCCGGCCCACCACCATTCACCATGCATGCGCCGCCGTCGCAGCCATTGCCGTACGGTGCGGTGAACTGCTGCACTGGCCCGCCGCTGCACGGGTTGCCGTACACCTGTCCAGCTGCGGGCGACACGGGGCGCTCGCCGCCGCCGACCCAGCTGCCGCCGCTGGCTCGGCGGTCGCTGCCGGGCCGGCCAGCCGCCGCCATGCCCCCTGTCGTTGCGGCTGCGGCTGGTGCGTTGTTCGCGGGCAGCGGCACAATGCGGCTCGCGGAGCCGCTGAAACGACTTGGGCTGGGCTCCCATGCATTGCTACTGTTGCGACCGTAGGCAGGGCCATCACCGAAACCGGCGCCTCCCGCTCCGCCGGCAGGGGAGCACGGTGCGGAAGGGCAGTCATCGACGTCCCACGGCGCCTCGCCATCGTCCAATGCGTCGATGTCAACATCCCCCCCGCCCGCCATGCTGTCGGTTCCGCCTCGCTTTAATATGCTCCTCTGCAGAATGTAAATCAACGCATGGGATTCGGTATGCAGAGGGATGAAGTCCTCTTGGCGAGCGCAGTGTGTGTGCAGGACAAAACCAGTATCGCAGTCCTACATGTGACGTGTCGTAACCGTGTATGATTGCAAACGTACACGCAAGCCGGCACAGCCGCTTGACCACCATGCAAGCCCTATTGATTGCCTGGTTGGTACTCGTGCTGGTGGCAACTGATGTATTGACTAGCATAGCCGTGTCGATAGCTTTACCACGGGCACATACCTTGGGCTGCGCCTGCTTCAGGTGCGCTCGAAGATGCTTCTTGCTCGTTCGTAGCTTTGCGCTGGGAGAATCAGGCAGAGGTCCAGAGGGTCCGTTTGTAGTGCTAATGATGCGGAGTTTCCTGGCGGAGTTGCCTGGCCCTTCAGCACCACCACCGTCCACGTCTTGCCCCCACGCAGCGACATCGCCGCCCTTTGCATTGCCCTTGCCGCTGCCAAACATGTTGGAGGACCGCTTGCTGTCACTCTTGGCGGGCTGCATTGACGGGCGTGGGCAGCAAGCAGGCGTGGGGGTTTCAGGTGGTGGGCAGCACTGCGGAAGAGTGAGGGGCACAGCCGACAGAGGCAGCGCATATGTGTGCTGCCTGGTTATGCCCATACCCATGTTGAACCGTGCTACCACGCGCCCGCCCTCGGCATTGAGGCGGATTAAGCGTGGGAGGCGGCTGGCCTTGAGTCACGCACTTGGCCCTTTTTGCTTAACCGTCGCAGCTTCAGCCTCTTTGTTAGGCTAACATCATAGTCGCTCACCGAGATCCCGTCGTCCTCGTAACCAGCGCGCTGCAACCAAAGCGTGGGGGCCATACGCAGGTGCATTGCGGTATCAATGACTTAATGTCGACAATGTGCAGAGTAGGAACGAGCATGCGTGCACCGTCTGAAGCTCTGAGACAATTGTCAAGCTAATCCTACGCACTTCTGCCTCCCAGCTACTAATAAAACAGGCGAAGGGGTGTATAGTGCGTGGACTCGGCTGTGGTGAAAACGACGCATCGCTCACCCTTGCTGCTGCAGAGGCAGAAGCAACATGGCCGTCTTCCGCGTTCGTGCGCCCAAAGCACGCGGCGAACCATTTCGGCGGCATGGCGCTTGTGTTTGGTCAGTACCTTGTTGAGGGACTATGAAATTGTCATGTTTGGAGCATTAGTTTGAAGGCGGGTGAATTTGACGCCGCTCTGCTGTTTTACGACGCGACAGGCCAGGTACTAGGCGTTCGCCTTGCCTAAGCCGCAAAAAGTTTTGTGTATGTCTCAAATGTATGTGCTTGTGCTGTCTAGAATAAACAAGTCAAGAGATGTTCACAGTGGAGAACCGTCAAGCTGCCGTGCACCGCCGCGGCGGTCATGGCGCCCTTCACACGCGCAACAACTATTCTTGATACCCAACAACAAGCCGTATTCAGGTCATCTTGACACATTGGCCCCCAGCTCCGGCGTTAACTCATAATACCATCGAAATGTGGTCTTGTCAAGTCTCCAGTAAGCGCCGTCAAGTAGTCTTGACGCAGGCTACCTTGCAGCCCTTCGTGCGGAGAGCTAAATGCCTAGCGCTTGAAACTGTACTGTAAACTGCAAAGAGTCGGACTGGTGGATCTGACTCGGTCACGCTTCACCCCGTCGTTTTGCTGATGTGAACTGCGGTCTGGGAGCTATCGCCTCTAGCCTATACTGAGAAATGGCTACACCCAGTTGGCATGTACTTCCGTCGCCTCTGCCGTTGATCAACTCTCACAGTCTAACCCCCAGGAACTGTAAGCTAACATACAGCTCCAGACCAGTGGCTCCAGACCCAACGTACCATCCTTGCACATGGGACAGCGGCCCGCGGCCTCATCTCCAGCCTGCAAGTTTCCTGTTCGCTGTCGCGCACCGCTTACTGAGCGTTGGCGCCTGCATACATCCATGTATCTTTTTTGTGCCCTTCTTGCTCGTCACACACGCTCCAGTCCATTCCTTGATGCACACACTCCTTGCGCCCCAGACATTGTGCCGTTGGCGGCCTACCGCCATTGCCACAGTCCCTTCCCGCAAGCTGCATTCACCCAGCTAACACCGCTGCCACAACCACAACCACATACAGCTTGCGCTCTGCAGCCAGACCCACCGACCCATCAACCACCCCACGGCACTGCGCCGCCTAGCTGCTTCATCCCCACACACACACCTGGCTCCACTGACCCGCTCCGCCTACACGACGAGGCCGGTGTTGGATCAGCCGGCTACAACTGAGCTACGGAAGTGCTCCGCAAGCGTTTTGCTGCCACGCCTTGTTGGGCGCCTGGCCCTGTCGGGCCGCCAGGCTCGCTAGGTGGTAGCGCGACGGGCCCTTTAGAAGACCACCGTGTCCAGCATGGTTCCCATGCTCTGCGCGATGTTTGTCGCCATCACCGAGCTCACCTGCGCACGTGTGAGGATGTGGGGGGCGGTTGCAGTGGGGATGCCATGAGGGGGTCCAAGCATCCCGGGCGACCGCTTCCCATGGCACATGCGCAATGCGCTGCTGCGCTCTCGCGGCGGCCTACATACGGTTGGTGGGCGTGATCAGCAGGGGGAAGCTTTATCGGAAATCGATGTGCAGGGCATGTGCCCACACGCCCTG